>NC_058054.1:15338361-15687861 GCF_020085105.1 Siniperca chuatsi | reverse complement strand
CTGATATTAGCTTAAACCAATTCTTAAACTGTCAGTTGTGCTCACCTTTATTTCGAAAAAAATTAGTCAAAAGCTGTTTTCCATCAGTTTGCTTTCTTTTTCGGTACCCTGATGTCCCTTTCTTGGGGAAAGACATGACTTACAGTGCACTTTGGTGCTCCAACATCAGCAGCCACTCAGCTCGATTAGCTGCGTTTAGAGAGGAATCCTAGTGCAGGGGTGGACTAAACCATTTTGCGCCTTTTGTAAGAGGTGAGGGGGACCTCAGAGAGGATCACAGAGGTGCTAATTAAATTCTATGGTAGTTTAAATGTTTAAATTTGACAATGCTCGGTATGACTTGTTCCCATTGACAGAAAAAAAAAAGATTAATTAATTATTAATTAATAACACAAAAGTTACTCATTAAATAGTAGCTTAATACCAGATAGAAAAGCAGTGACTTCTTGCGGTGTAAAGTTTAAAGTCTGTTGCACCTTTGACCAACCCGACATTGATGTCAAGGTGTACTGACAACACCCTAAATGCACTTGCATTGCAGAAAGTGGCTGGAGGACAGGGGAAAAAAGATGTTCAACGGCAGCTTAAATTGCTCTTTAACTTGTTGATCTCTGTTAAAAATAAAAACAATGACAAACATTCAGAGTTAGCAATATCATTTAATCTTTCCCCCTCAGCTTAGAATCACTGTTGTACATAAGTTACACTTTGTTTTCTCAATTTCACAGGTTAATTTTTTTCTCTCTTCAAACTTCCAGTTTGACCTCCCTCTCATATCAAATGAAAAAAAAAAGCAGATTGTATTATACAAAAATGCAAACCAATTTTCACACAGTGAATTCTCTTACAAAGTCATAAAATGGCGTAATAATGGCTACATCCACATTGGAGGAAGATAATTCTAGACATTCCTTAATGGAGTATAATATACATATAAAAACTTCTTTTTTCTTGCTGAAATCAAACCTGTACCTTAATTTAAGAGATATTTTACAAGGGAGTAATCATATAAAATAGCCATTTGCGAATTTCCCCAGAAAGTCAGGGAATAAAATGTGAGCCTCAAACAGCAGTTAACAGAGTTCAGTGGTCAAGGGAGGGAGTGGAGGGGTTAACTGGTTGTGTAATGAGGGGCGGAGGCAGCAGTTCCACTCAGAAACAAAAACACACAGGAGATTGAAATGAACATCTTTGCTATATACTATATAGTAAACCACCCCATACATCATTGTATGTCAGTTTTCAGTTAGGCTCATTCAGACCTGCAGGTAGAATCAGCATTATGATAGTTTTGGTTGACTTGTACTTAGAGTGAGTGAGAAACAAAATATTGAATTAACATCATTAAATGTTGCCAATTCATGGAATTATAACAGCAGAATTAAGCTGGTAGGCAATTTCTTGTATATAGTTGTCAAAGAAGAACAAAACTATTGTGTGAATGTCACTCGGATACTCCTTATCTTATAGCTGTTGACTACACATCAGGTCAGATGATGCATTAAAGACTAAGACTTGCAGGTCAGTAAATTCACTCAACTATTGCAGAAACGAAAAACAAGAAAGAAAGAAAAAAAAAAACTACGAACCCAGCTAGGTTAACATTTCCTAAAAAATAAAAAAATAAAAAATAATACACATTTTGCTTCAAATCTTCAGAGATTTGCATTATTGCAGTTTTATATGACTTTTTCGGGGGGGGGGGTGTCCTACTAGAGTCCATCTGTATGACTCTAAGTCATGCCAATTCAGTGTTAATTACTATTTTGAGAACCCCTCATGCTCCTAAAGCAGACAAGGTAAAGGAGCATTGCAAGAGGATTTAAGGCCAACCTTTCATCTTCCTGAATATCCTCTTGGGGGCGGGGGTGGGAAAAAACCCCAACACTTTTCTAATATCTCAACACTATCACCCAGTACAGCACACTTTGAGGGGAAAAAAACTTAGGGTACATATTCTACAATACAATCTAGCACACAAAACGTCTCCAAAAATTTTCCAAAGTTACAGAATTTTGTCTTCTTCGGAAGCATAGTCTATAAAGAACATCTTTGTTTGAACACAAAAGATTAAGTGAACACACATCAATGCGCACAGAAGTCCTTCGTCTGGGAAAGGATAAAGTCTGTGTTGGCAACCAGTGGACAGAAAACAAATCAAACAACAAAAAAACAAAACATTTTGCTGATTCTAAGTAGAGATCATTTAATATAAATGCTGAGCGCGTAAAATAAGAGGTGGCACATTAATAGTGCTTTAGTATATTAATGTATGTATACATAACTCATATGTATAAGTGAGCCGTGTACCTAAACAATAAATGTAGCGAGGAGCAGCCAGAGGCTTGAAGTGTGGTAGGAAAAATTGAAATAAAGACAAAACCCAAACATCCACTATCATGGCGCTGACAAATTGGAAGAGAAGCCCATCAAACAACCCAGATGAGGATGTCAGACACAAAAATATTTGTGCCTTTATTTATTTGACTCATCAGTTATCAGGGATTTGTCAAACTGTCAGTTTCTCAGTACCCCTCGTCTGACCAAAACGAAGGCTCGGCGTAAAACTAAAACTACATGACCCAGAGCGTCTCCTCTATCCTTCAACTGTTCAAACACAAGGACTCACTCGCTCTCAGCAGAGCTGTAAAACTGTAGCCCATAATGCTAATTGTTTACAAAAGGCAAAGAGCTCCATGTTGAGCATCAGCAGTAAACAATTTACATGATGTAGAAAGAGCAATAATAGTTGTAATGGTGGTGATGATGACATCAAGGTGTGAAAAAAAAAGTGAGAGTGAAGAGAATATTGTACTACTCACCAATAAGAATGCTTAAATATACCCAATGCCATATAAATTAACTTATCAAATCTGCTATTTGTGGACAGCTTTTTTGAAATTTTCTTTTGTTTACCCCTCAGTAACCAACACTAATGCCCTCAGCTGTAAACATGATTTCAAATGCACTGCGTAGCTACAAACGCTACAACAGTTACCTTTCTAAGAGTACAAATGATAAATCTGGGGTTTGCTGGGAATTCATCCATTTTATGACAGAGGAGGACACGCATTTAACTAGGCTCTATACAGCCTTAACTAGGTAAGCCCCACCCCCCAAATCATAACAACGTAAAGCATGAAGAAAAACAAAACAAAACAAAAAAAACCACAAGGGAAGGCAACTTCATAGAAGTTAGGAGAACAAATGACAAGATAATCCCAATGGGGAGGCCTTCTGTGTGGCCAGATGGGAAGCTCTGAGGAGGGAAATCCTTATTTACCCTGACGTTATAAAGTCAAGTGTACGCTCATTCACCTGACTCCTGAGGCAGAAAGATGTACTCTCTCTCAGCCTGATCATGTGCACTCACCCAAAAAAAATAACTATTTTTGAGCGTGCCACTAAAAATTTCACAACAAAATCGGCTAGGACTGAATGCAGCCCTGCAGAGCACAGGCGAAAGGCATTGCAACCAAACCACATCAAGTCACACCACAACCAAGAGAAGCACATCTTAGATTCCCTTATAGAAAACATGTGGAAAGCTCATTATCAAAAAGACTTGTTGCAATCTTTAAAACAGAATGCTTCAGTTAAATATATAATATACCGCTTTCAAGTATGAAACAGACATATGATGTGTTCATAAAATGCACTAATAAAATCATACTTCTTGTGGCAGGTGAGGACGTGCATGTGGTGCAGAAGTGATTTCTAAAACACCTTGCATCTCCATTTCAGCTGAATACTGGTGGAATATTATACTGCTTTTCCCTCCTCAGACCGTCTAGATCTGGGCACTTTTTTACGATTCTGGGGGTGAGTACCAGGCGCCACAATTTGGCGGTTTCCTGCAATACCTTCATAGATCGCCAGATTGCAACAAGTTCTTCAAAGTGCATGTGATGTAATAGTTCTTGTTAATCTGCTCCTTTGTATCTAACCGTTTATCTACATGTATGCTGGTACAATGGAACCAAAAATCTTACGTGGGGAGGATCAATCAATTTCTTGACTATGTTTTTGTGTTTATTAAGAATGGAATAGGCCTATCCTTTTTCAATGAAATTACAATACCACTGTCACCATCACCACCATTTTCTCTTCCTGATATATCTATTGTGAGCCTTGTTAATCTATAATCCCGGTACAAAAAAAAAAGAAGGAGAAAAAAATTAACACACATGAGAAATGTTATCATATGCTCTGGTTTCCAGGCAAGGAAAGTCATTAAAAAAAGCTCATTCACAGAACAAAAAGAAAGAAAATTCATATCACGGCAGATACTGCTCATCTTCTAAATAGAATGGGTGTATGTGTGCCTGTGCATGCTTTTCAATTGAGCATCTTGAGTGTGTGCGTGCATGTGTGTGTGTGTGTGTGTGTGTGTACTGCCTAAGAGCAGGAATGGACGACGCCATTCTTCTGAATCTCTGAACCAGTGGCACCTGGATCAGAGCACAGGCTCAACGCAGATGTCTTGTTGGTCAGTGACAGCATGGACCCGCCCACTGCAGTTTCTTGCAAACTGCTGGAGCCGTTTGACACCTCGCTGAATTAAGGACAGAGAAAAAGACCCAAGTGAGAACAAGGAATACTGGGAAGAAGTCAGGCCAATAATGACATACATGCATATTCGGGGCACATACACATAGTTATGTTAAAGTACGTGTGTACCCACCCAAGAGCCAGGGATATGTCTTCCAGCTGAGTCTTGTGCTCTGGTTGTCCATTCTCTGTAGGTTTTATCTTGTACTGCTGAACATCATGGGCTACTTGGTTTTCCTGGTTTGGAGATGGACAAAACATGCTTAGTTGCTGGAAAGACCCCCAGCTACATATTCTGTATTTGACAAAATGTTGTGCTTCTCTGATCCAACTGAACCTTATCAGTCATTGTCTTTTAAGACTTGAGCCATGGCCAAGAAGAACAAGTGTTATTGTTGTATACACTTCTGGTTCTGGTGTTAAAAAGTGGCATAATTTGCTATATGGTGGTTCAACACAGCTTCCATAAGGAGAACTGAAGGGATTCTTAAGGAAATTGAATTTTCATGTATATTGTCCAGACATAGTGTTATAATACATGTTTGAATATCCACTTTGTTGAGGACCCAGTGGGATGTTCTTAAGTGTTCCCTCCTCCAATCATCACAGGACCTTTTTAATCAATAATTCCCCCCTTATCCCAACTTCTCTCAGCATACATGGTTAGACTGTTACATCCCTTATTGCTCAACAGCCCCCCCCTCCTCACCAAAGCCATCTCACGGGTCCTCTTGCCAATCTCTCGCTCCACCTGGTGGAGCTCCAGGCTTAGCTGTTCACTAGAGACAGCTGTTGTACTTGCGCCCCCTGCTGGCCACTTGGGCTGTTGCTGGGCTGCTGCCTGGCCCTGGTTAGGCTGCACAGGCTGACCTGCTAATGCACTGGTCTCCATCTGCAGCAGTAAAGAGTTACTGGCAGGCTGTAAGAGTGAGACAGGAAGTGAAAAGGATGAGTGTGCAATTTGGACATTTCTGGCAATAATTAGAAGAAATGCAGCAACTGGGGAAACAAATGGAGATGTGAGAAAAAGACTTTTATCTTAACTATTCTATTTGATGGTACTTATATGCCTCAGAGGTGAGGTATGTATGGGTTGTGCCCAAGAGAACCACACCTGACAGCACAAAGTACCAGCACCAACAACAGCATTTGTTGAGACTATATGTTTCAGTGTTATATATACACTATATTTTGATAGTGACTGCTATTACCATATCAATCATCATGTGAAATGATAGCAGGGCTATAAATACATAAAATATGAAGTCATCCCCTTTGTAATTTAAGCAATTTTTAGACTTATTTAAATATTTCAAAATCTTTGAAAATGTGGAATTTATCAAATAAATTTCTGTACTTTCCAGACCTTCGTAGGTCCTCTTGTTAGTTAAAGAGCATACACACCTCCATGCTTCGCATCTGGGTCTGTTGGGTGATCTGTTGGTTGACCTGCTGCAGCTCAATCTTTAACTGTTCTCTATCTGGGGGTGCTATAGGTAGGCTGTGGGGGTGAAATACAGGGAGAAATTTACATAACCACAAACTTTCACTTTCATACATGTATTTCTGATATTTTCCTAAAAGTGTGATTAGTTTTATCATCATATGAATATTAAAAAGATAACAGGAAAAACAAATGCAGTTCTCACCGCTCACTAAAGTGTCCCTGAGAGGAGGAGGCAGCCTGGTGGGAGGGGTATGAAGCGCCACCCCATCCTCCATGGCCTCCATATGTGTATTCTGCTGTAGGTGAGGTGGTAAAATGGTTGTCAGAAATGTTTTTGTGACAAACTGTAATGATTAAACACCACAATTATGTGAAATGACCATGTTGCAAAAATTCTGTTTAACAGGTAGTGTTAGTGTTTTGTCAGTGTGGATAAAATTAGTAGAGCATTATATCAGTATCAATAGGCAATGATTTTTAACAAATGTATTCTTATGTACATCCAATTCAATTAAATTCAACCTTTTTTGAACCTTATTTAATCTTTTTGATATTTTCTTAGTATTTTGTATGTTTTAGTCTCAAGTATTAAGATCTCAGGCTGTGGTGGATTTTGATCAAATTTGACTTATCATGCATTTTGACCTGAGGAGAAGATCAATCTCTCAATGTGAATATTTTAGAGCTCATATACAATAAAATTAATTGTGCCCATACCTAATATGTTATATCCTACTCTACCTGGGCATACCAATTACACAAACAAAGATCAGGACATGTATGTCATAAAACAACACGTTTGAATTATTACCCAAATACACCTTTGACAGAAAAACAAAACTATGGTTGGGAATGCAGCAAGACAAATACCTCTGAACCAACTGAATTTCAGAAATTATATAAGGTTACCAATTTCCACACAAAAATAAGATGTTAATGCACACTGATATTTAACGGTGATCAGTCATAAACAGTTTGTTGTGCACATGGTTTCTTACCTGGCATGGCCATATGTTTAGAGTTTGGATTCTGTGGATTGGGGACCATAGCCTGCACAGGGGCTGTGGTCTGGTAGCCCATCTTTGGGGTGCGGGAGATGGCACCGAAGCGTGATACAGTGGGCTGGGGGCCAAAGGGGATAATAGGGTCATCGTCCTTGACTTCTGCACCCCTCCGAGGAGCCTCCAGCGATGGTTCCCTCAGACCCTTAGCCTCCACATTCTGACAGACAGAGGGAGAGAGAAGGATAAGAGAGGAGAGGTTATGATATAGAGAGATGTGAGGAAGAGGCTGAGGAGGCAACATGTCCGTTTCTTCACTTGATACCCTATGGTTAAACAAACATTGTTTTTGTTGGTAGAATAAAAGACAGTAAAGATGTGTTTGACAGAACAAAACACTTACTTGTCAGGGCTGGTTAATTAAACTTGGTCAAATAGATAAGATCAAATACCAGAATAGTTTGCACCAATTAACATCACCTCAATCATTCAGACATTAGGCTTGTTACACTGTTATACTCCCCTTCGAGTTTTGTGCATCAACACTGAATATTTCAAGACAGAATCACAATGCATCATTTTCCTACCCCTAATGGAAATACTGACATGGTTACCAACAGTTATCCATCTGTACTCACCATCATCTCCATGGTACCAGGAACCATAACATCTTTGGGTTTGGCATCCTTTGTGCCAATGTAGGAGCCAATGGTTTCACAAGACCAGGGAGAGTATTGCCCGGCATAGTCAGGATCTCTGCATTTCATCATGGTTTTGGAGCTCTCCTCGCCATACTGCAGACACCAAACATATAGTGAGAAAGAGCTTTCACTAATACTTACATGTATTCACAGTCAACCAACGCCTCTTTTTAACTATTACAGCATAATGTCACTTACAATTCTTGAATCTTGAAATTAAATGTATTAAATCTTAAATTTAAATGCCTGTGTACGATTTGAACTAGTTTCAGAGACGTATGAAATTCAAATAGTGCTGACCTCTGGAGGGTAGTCGCTGGGGAAGGTATGAGAAAGAGTGGGGGAGGCAGCAAATGGTGGAGGGGAGATGACCTTCCTTTCCTCAAGCTGGGATAACAGCTCCTGCCGACGTCGGTGCAGGTAGTCCAGGCTGGGCTGTGAACCACTATATGATGGCCCCTGAGACACACACAGAGAAATACTGCTGCTGAACTCCTAGCATTTATTTTAGTGTTTTGTAACAAGAGTTAAATGCAAACAGCTAAAATTAAGAACAGTCCAAACAGACTCACCCTGACATAAGCCCTCATGGGTGGAGGCTGGGCACCTGGTGGATAGTAACCATCTGGAGGGTATCTATCACGGGCACTGGGCTCCTGGTGGTAAAGTGAGTTAGCCTGTCCTGCTGATGGTGGAGGTACATCCAGAGGCGCGGGGCTCATTCTGACCAGGCCATCCCTCTGAGATGGGTAAGGCTGTGGGGGAGGTGGTGGGCCAGTGTAGGTCCCATGGCGACCTCGGTCATGGTGTGGAGGGTGAGGGTAGGAGAAGGGTGGACCAGAGTGAGGGGCCTGGTAGGGGCGCTCTGGAGGGCCGTAGCCAGGGTAGGGATCCTGGTAAGGGGGTCCTGACTCACTCGGTGGAGGAGGGTTACGCATGTAATCCCGAGGAACATACTGTTGTGGCTGTTGGTAGGGGTACCCTGAGAAATAAATGGCAGACTATTACTAACATTCCCCTTCCCAAATAAAGTATAAAGTAAAAAAGATTCAACAGAAGTGCACTATGCATTATTCATTTTACTTGAACCATACCTGTGGGGTATTGTGGGGGCTCAT
Organism: Siniperca chuatsi; assembly: GCF_020085105.1. Classification (NCBI taxonomy): domain Eukaryota; kingdom Metazoa; phylum Chordata; class Actinopteri; order Centrarchiformes; family Sinipercidae; genus Siniperca; species Siniperca chuatsi. The sequence continues at coordinate 15,679,043 of NC_058054.1, read as the reverse complement.
ATTGAGAAGCAGAGGGTGGTGGGCGAGCGTCATAGCACATCTCAGGGAGCTGTGGCTGGGGGTACACTGGCGAACCTCTGGCTATCACAGGCATGTGCTTCACCCCAGAGAGGTGGTCCAGTGGCATCCTTGGGTGGGCCATGGCATGAGGTGGCAGAGTCATACCGGGTTTGGACACAGGGTCCAGGCTACAGGAATAAATGTCAGATTAAAGAAAACATAACAGGCTGCTAGTCAATGCGCTACAAACAAGTAGACCAATTAATAACAACTATGTGCCATAGAGTGCCTAGAGCTTGCAGGCTTCCACTTCAACTAAAGACTATACCTGGTGTTCTGTTAGCCAGACAGCTTTACACAGAAGTGAAGTATTTCAGATGTTACTTACTGAGTAATCATCAACCTGTGGACAGTTTCCCCCCCCTAAACGTATAATGCAAATATTATTCTATTGATTCAACAATGACATGTGCCCTCTCCTCTGTACACTGACACGCCATGTGCAACCACTTAACTATACCTACTTGATACCATCTATTGTTTGCACTTGGTAGACAGCTACAGATGGCAAGTTAGTTACTTGAGTGGAATTTGACTGAGAGAAAGTCTGATTGTACATACACATTCCAGTCTAGATAAATGTAGTACGAGGAGATACCAGCACTCACGGTTAATACATTAAGCCACTACCAAAAAAAAAAAAAAAAGGGGGGGGAATTTTTTTTTAAACGTTTTATTTAAAACAATTAAACATTAACAGTAGGCTTTCAAATACAATATTCTTCTCTTCGATTATTGTTGCAAATTTCAATTATAAGTATTTCAATTTTACCTTATTTATAGGAATGCAATCATAAAAAAGATTTTGGTTTTATAACTTAAATATTTACAGGTCCAAACAAAATTTCAGGATGTATTTAACCCTGCTCTGTTAAATACCTCCCAGGTAATTTCATTCAAAAGCCTGAACCATTAAACTAGAGAAAAGAAACACAATCAGCTGGTATCCATCAGAAGAAAAAATCTGTGGACTTCATAGCACGTGATAGGCTGTTCTTTGGCTGCCAATTAATTGAACGTACAGATGAATGCTATACTCACGCATCAGGTGGTGATCCCGGGGTATTGGGGCTCCCTCCATCCATCTTGATGGGTTTACGCAGCAGTTCATATGTGTCGGTGCCACGGGCAATGAGCTGAGGCAAAGACGGTGCACCACTGCCATTGGTGAGGGGTGAAGGTTTCCGGGTCACTGCTACATCAAGAGGAAGGCCATCATCTGGCATGAGCCCTCCTGAGCCAGGGAGGCGAGCTGCCAGACGCTTATTCATCTTACGATACCTGACCAACATAAAACGCAATACAAAATGTATAAGAGACGCTAGGGTGGTGTGACAATGCTTTCATTTGAAATGTAATATCCAATTTTATTATACACACACACAATGCTACATGTTGTTATTTGTCAGACTCACTTCTCCAGTTCTTCCTGAGAGTGAGCAAAGGTGCAGCTGGCTCCACGAGGACAGCCTCCCTTCTGCTTCATGTCACGACACATGTATGTCTTATACTTGCTGTGCTGAGGAGGCTAAAGAGAGACACCAAGTATTATTGAAATACACAGAACTTTGTGTCATTAGGTGAAACCTTATTTAAGGATGTTGCCTAGCACAACAAACAGAAGTGAACCCTCAATAGTGGTGATATTTAACATTACAGTTAGGGTTGGGTGATACGTGGTACTTTATTCTCTCTGCAATAACAAAAATGTAATTTCAGTTGTAAAAAATAAGTCCAAACTTCTCAATTTCGACATTGTTATTTATTTAGAACATTTTACCTCACTGCCTCACTTAAAGTTTGGTCATCCATGGAGGGTAAGTTAACTTCTCCCTGCTGGCTGCATGTGTGCTAACGTTAGCTGCGGCTACTGCAGGGGACTTGGCTTTCAGCTTTTAAATATATTTTGTGTTTGACCAGGTGTTTCCTCTGGTTAGAGGTGTTGCCCTGGCCAGCTTATGCAGTGAGTGTTTTGAAAAGTGTAACCACACTTGCGACCTCTTTCGGCTCGCCATTGCCCTGACTCGGTAGCCCTTTTTACACAAAGGTCCCGCAATACTACCATAAAGAAGAACTGTCATTACACCTGCTTTGCATTTTTACACTAAACCAAATAACACTGGCATAATGCTGCCCCCAGTGTGTGATTTAGATAGCGGAAAGTACCCCCTCAATGTAGACGTTGTTGATCATTATAGCGACGCTATTCCAACAGTTTGGAAACAACACATGGGAGCTTTACTTTGGTCTTGAGAAGCTGCAGCCTTTACTCACTGACAAACTGTAACCTACACTGTACATTTACTGCCAGATCGACAACATCACTGCTCAACTTTTCCTCTGCATCGTTCGCATTCACTGTCACTCTCTGCCCCGCTCGCTCTCGTTCAACCACACACACACTCACTAGGGACACGTGTTCCTGTGACTTGAACAAGCAGCAGGGGTGACGTAGTCTCGCTCTCTCTTTACTTTACTTTCTCACCCAGAGGCGCTCTCAGGTACCGGAATTTGGCACTGATTCGGTCAGTACCCTTAAAATTACTGAGTTCAGTACCCAACCCTAGTGGTACTCGCAATATTTTTTTTATCAAACAGCTCAGAGTTGATATACAGATGTGTTACAAACAAAAAGAAAAAAACAACATTCAGTGTCTCAGTAAGGAGTAAGGCCATCACAAGTCTTCAATGTGTATGGAACTCTACTGCAGTGATGAACAACATTCTTCCAAAAGATATTCCCTCATTTGATGTTTTAATGATGGTGGTGGTTGGACTATGATCTCCAGTGGGTGTAGCCTGGATTAATTAAACAACATACAAGGGATGGGGCCCAACTCTCTTTTTGGCCCAATGAATAGACTGACCTGCTGAGGGTCAGCTCCTTTCTTGCTGTGGTTCTGGATGAAGTCCACCAGGCCATGCACCACTGTTTTCACTGCTACCAACCCTTTCTCGAGCTGCTCCCATGTGGGAGGGGGGGCATCTTTGGAAACAAATGGAGATGTGAGAAAAACAGACTTTTATCTTAACTATTCTAATTGATGGTACTTATATGCCTCAGAGGTGAGGTATGTGTGGGTTGTGCCCAAGAGAACCACACCCGACAGCACAAAGTACCAGCACAAACAACAAACAACCTCCTTCACTGGGAGGTTATAGGGCAGGGAGGTCAGTTACCAAACAGTGATTCTGTAGTTGGAATGAATAAAGTGCATTGCTCAAAGCCCCTTGGCTGGTTGACTTTTTGCTGTCATGAGGGCTTAAACCAAGGCCTTTCAACTGAAGGACAGTCAAGTTTAGGAAATGTGGTGTTTGAATTCATATGTGGTGGTCAAACTTAAAAATAAAAAAACACGTGAGAGTCACAAACTTACCTCTGATTAAGAAAGCATATGAATGCCCTATTTTTGCAGATTTTATCATTAAGACACACTTAAAAAACGACATTTCCATGCAGACATTTTGAAGACTTGAATACAAATACACAAAATATTTTTGGGGGTCAGTAAAACGGTAATGCAACAGCTAGGCTCTGGCCAAGACATATCCTGACATATTCCAGCGTCTTGTTTAAAGCCAACCTATTGGACAAGACATACTGTAATAGTATGTAATAGAAGATGCAAAGGTCATTGTTTGGATTCCAACTTGTGACACTGCAAGTAACTGACTTACTCCTTACGTAACTCCAAAACCAAGATTCCTGAAGTTGGCTTGTTTCTTACCAGGACTGGGATCAATGTTGGCCAGTAGTTCCAGGTGGGGCCGCAGCCTGTTAAGGTTGGCTGGGTCCCCAGTCCTCTGCAGCGCAATTGTCAGCTCCTGGACACTCTGAGCAAAAGATGCCGGGGTCTGCAGCTATGTCGGAAGAAGAAAACAGGGAGTAAATGCTTTGGTTGGTTTATGGCAGACAGGATTTCTTATGTAGGAACATGCTTTGATATAAGGAGCAAAGAAACTGCAACGTATAGAACATATAAATCATCCATGATGTGGAAACAAACACAAGGGATACAGACAAAAAACAAACATTTACTTCTCTCACACACCTTATCTATGATAGACTGCATGTGTGACTTGTGAGATTGATCTCCATATAACAGAGAAGACCATTGGTCAGGTGCAATGCGCAGCCCACCCTCCATGGCAATCTGCACTATCTGAGAGTCATGCTCACGCCGCAGGGCCTCATAAGTACGGAACTCCTCTTTCAGCTGCATCAGGGATGAGTCTTCATCACGTTTGGTCACCTAGGAAGCCACAGAGGAAGGAGGAAGGAAAGAGTAAGTTGAAGTTGTTAGTTTTTTCCCTCCGTTTGGCTTCTTTTCAGAGAGCTTTTTTTTATGGTTTTCACAACTTCTTGATGACTGACAATATAAAATTTCAACTCAGGGAACAACACTAAACACTTAACAGTGTTGGATAAGCAATAATTATGGTCACGGTCACACTAATACTGAGACAATAGGCCCTGTTGTGGAGCAGCACCACATGACATACACTATTTGTCAAAAATGAAATTTCCTTCTGGTTCTCAGTCAGTGACATACCTTAAAGCAGGAGGCTCTGTACAGGAGCTGCACCACATGGCCTATGCTAGTCTTAGAGGCCTGCGGGAAGCGTGGCTCAAGCCTCTGGACTACAAAGAGAACCAACACCTTCCTGGACAGAGCAGAGCCATCCTCTAGAGCAAGAAGGACCAACTTCAGAGCTTCCTCCTGCATGGCTGGAGGAGGAAAAACACAAACATAACAACCATGAGTAGCAGTTGATTGCTAAAAGCCAACATTTATAGAGGATTTACAGACTGTTTCTTCTCAAATATGGAATGTGCTTGTCTCACTTGCATATAATCTAAAACTACCTACCCGGGCCTAGAAACTGACATCCTCGTGCACGGACAGCAGCCCAGAGATTGGAGGAGAGCTGCTGCGGATTCTGGTGCTGTAAGATGAGTTCAGTGACAGTTCGCTCACCCAGAGAGCGGGCAGCTCTCATGGCTCTAACGCGGCCCTCCTCCTCCACCAGCTGGCAGTGGACCAGAGTTACCAGTTTCCTCTGCATGGGTCGACTCAGCATGCTCTGGGCCGTGCTGCTCAGACCCACACCTGGTGAGAGATTAGACAGGACAACTGGTAAACAATGGGAATATACACTCAGTTTCCAGTTTATTAGGTACACTTAGCTAAAACTAATGTCTAATACAATAGTCCTGCAATAAATCCCTCCTTCACAAAGGTTATGATGTTGAGTTTTTGTTGAAACTGTTTTAGAGAGGTGCTAAGTGTAACTCAATATATTTCAAAAGCACCACAAAATACAGCCTCTTATAGCCTCAAAATACAGTTTACCATGGCTAATTGTACTTTTACTACCCCATTTACAATTCCTCCCTCACAATAAAATCTCTTGCAAATCTGATCTGGTATTTTTTATCAACATGGAATTACATTACAATTACAAAATTGCACATACAACTCACTACTGAGTACACAGATATGCTCATAATAAAAAAAGGTCCAGTGTGTAACATTTAGAAGGAGCTATTGGCAGAAATGGAGTAAGGAGTAAGTATGTTTTCATTAGTGTATAATCACCTGAAAATAAGATTTGTTGTTACCTTAGAATATGCCATTTTTTATCTAGATAGGAGCGGGTCCCCTTCCACGGAGGCCGCCATGTTGCACCGTCATGTTTCTACAGTAGCCCAGAATGGACAAACCAAACACTGGCTCTAGATAGGGCCTTTCACGTTTTTCGCAAGTTTCTCGTCACACCCTCACGTAAGGGCGAGACGAGCGGTATTCAAATGGTCGCAAACTGCAATTTCACCACTAGATGCCACTAAATCCTACACACTGGACCTCTAAGAGTATTGTTGATATTTATTTGTAGGCTAAAACCTTCTTTGTTTATACAAGATTGGGTCAGGCTTTGTTTTAAGCACCTTGCATGACTTACCTAATGTTTGCCCTCCAATAAAGCCTGTAGGTTCAACAGTATTACTATGCTAAATGTTGTTGCTGAATTATGACAGGCGGAGTGGAAGAATCAACAGCAATTCTAAGTATGATTTTGTTTTATTTAATTTATGATTCAAACTATTTCCTTGTGTTTAAATAAACTATGATTAAAATACCTAATTTACTTGAGTTATGCTGTGAAAAGAGCCCATCTCTTTTGTTTCAATGAGAAATACATTTTGTTACAAGCTTTTAATGGTTAATCAATTATTAATCAATCATTCACCATTTCTACCAATCAATCAATCATATTGAATTATTAATTATTAACATGGCTAATGATTGACTAAGGAAATTGCTTAAAAGTTGCACCCCTAATGTACACAGTATATTTACTGCAGTTTTAATGTAATTCTGCAATTGAACGAACAGGATTTAAAAGACACTGTGGGTCTTTAACATTTTATTTGGATGTCCTGTTATCAGTTTAATTCAAGTGATCAATATGGCAAGAATTTTATGAGCCATTATACCTTTCAAACAAATTTTTCTCATGAGGCATAAGAATGTTATAAATGATGAATCAATATAAAATGAAAGAATCATGACCTTTGAATATTATGGTTTTGACAACCAGTTATGGTGGCATTGACCACAATGCATAGAGAAAGCCCCTTTTCTGTTTCAAATAATGTCAGTGGTCTGAACAAAAACAATTAATGGTATATATTTAAAGCTGCATATAAATAGCATAGTAATATCACACTCATTGAATACATTTCCTTAAGTATTATTTTTGTTAATGACAAATGCAATGATTTACTGTCTCCACCATGTAACTATGATCACTTTTAAAGAGATGTACCTGTAATATATTAACAAAAAAAGTAGTTCTGCTTTTCTATTTTTAATGACGTCTCAATCCAGCCGATTTATGCATTAACCACAAGACTCTTCAAAGCTAAACATTCTAATATCTTTTTTTTTAATCCCACAAATGACATGAATTTCGGCATACTAGTTATCTCCGCCAAGGAGGTTATGTTATCAGTGCCGTTTCTTTGTCTGTCAGCAGGATTACAAAAAAACTACTGGCCTGATTTTCATGAAACGTGTAGCATAGGCCTAGGAAGAACCCATCAAATTTTGGAGCAGATCCGTGGCAAAAAACACACTGTAATGGTTACGCTAGCTTCTCTGCCCTTTCCTCTGCGTGTTTGACTGAGGACAGGGCTCAGCTCCTACACATACAGCGGACATCAGAGCAGAGAGGCCAACGTTTTACTTAAATTGACGACAACTCGAGTAAAAAGTAGAAAAGCAATATTTCCACCTGCTTGTCTGCAGTTGTTGTTACAACCACAGCACGCTTGTTAAGCTAATAGCAGATTGTTACGAACAAGCTAAAACGAAAGCTGTTTGTATGTAACCTAACTGTTTATCTTAGTTTGCCATGAATCTTAAAATTTGGCAAATTCTTGTAAACTTCGCTACTAGCTGTGATGGCAGCCCCCCTCTCCAAACCAGCCCCTCCACCTCAGACTGAGCCCTGCTGATGTCTGTACTTGTCATTCTTTCTAAACTTCACTCATTATTTTGATGCAAGGAATTAATTTATTTTATTGACATTTTAGATTTGTTTCCAGTGAAATATTATTGAGTGTATATAGTGACTTTGCTGTTGTGAACTTGCAGTTTCTGCTCTAGAAACAATATTTAGTTATATTTAAAATATAAATCAATTTTAATTCTATTCTGAATTTACTCTTTTTATAAAATTAATAATAACAAAACCCAATTCTTTAGTAATGAAAAAGAACCGGTAACAGTGTTGATAAAGAACTGGCTGATAAGAGTATGGATAAGATAAAGATACAATCCCAAAGATACAGCTGGTTAATAGCTTCACCCTGACTTTGGGAGGACGAGCAAATCGCAGTTTAGATCACTTTACTATAAGCATTGTTTAACCAATGTTATTTTGTGATTATTATTTTTTATGGCACGCAGCACGATCACTCACAAAAATGTAAAAGATTACGTCAGGTCTTTGCATTTTTTATAAATGTTGTAATACTAATTGTCTAAAATTATGAGAAAATGCATAGTTTTTCGTCGAATAACATCAAATTTTCTTACCACATTTTAGTGATTGTGCTTGCAGATTTGTATATCATAGAAGACTGGACTATTGGCCTTGGCAGATGTCAGCGTTCTGCGAGTACCCTTCTAGTATTTATTATACTTTCAAGTGATGACAAAGTCAAAAACTTCAATAATCTGACATGAGCACATCTGCAATGTGTCATTTCTGATTCCTTCATCATCATTGTGTTTAACCGTGTTTACGAGAGAGTCCATTTAACGACCGTTCATGAGTTGTTACATATGCTTATGTTTTTAAACATGTTGGTCCCTATGGAAATTACCGATGACTTTTTTTAATAACATTTTCTACCACTTTCCTGTTCTTAGCATGACACTAACAAGCAGAAAACACAAACTCATGAATCACTTTTGAAAAGGGAACAAGGCCACGTCCATTAACCTAGCAGCAGTATTATCACATCTTAAACCACGTGAATGCCATGCCATGTTGAAAACAACCTCCAGAGTTTCATTTAAAGGCCCCAAGAGTGTCCATGGATCATAATAAACGTCAAACAAACTATAAAAGTAACAAGTACGTGTGTGTGTGTTAAGTACCCCGGGTGTTGCTGAGAGGTTTGAGGTAGAGGGCCAGCTCCTCCACACACTGCCTGGCCTCCTCATAATGCTGCGAGTCCTCTGGACTGGTAATCAAGGCAACTGGCTGAGCCTTAGGAACCTGCAGCAGAACACAGAGGGGAAATGAATTAGGACAACTCATAGCAATAGCTGAAGCCTTTTAGTACAATTATATCTAAACAACGTAGTGTGTGTAGTGGAACACAGTCATTTTCTTTTAATTGTCTAATGTATTGGCTAAAACAGCTACACACAACTGAGTGTAACAATTAATATCAAAATACATCTGTGTGCGGGGGTTTGTGTGTATATGCAAGTATATTTTGGCAGAAAAGTGACAAAGTTAAATGGTATTGGAAAATGTATAAAACTTGTTTGAGTTGCAAACAGCTACAAACACTCAGCAGCACATACTACCTACTGAAACAAAATCTTACATTTAGAATAAAGGCAATCTTCATACTGATCTGTCAATGAAACATGTCATGCAACTACCCTGTGTCCTAAGAAGCTCTTATAAAAAAAAACTTCCTTATTATCCTATTAGAGAATAATATGGTGATGTTTCTGTGATGATTACTAGAGTATGCTCCACTAATTATATAGTGTTTACTGTGGACATTACTTACACTACAGTCAGAGCAGGGAAATATGACAAGAAAGATTTGACATTTTGAGTACCATTGCATTGTACTGAAGGCTTATGCTTCATTTTCTGCACATGTCATGGCTTGTTGAACTGCACCCACCTATCCCAGTTGACAATGTTAATAAACATAATTTAAAATAGAGCCAAGACACTAGAGAGAAGCATTTCTCATCATATTTGTATTTTCATGCTTAGGCCGTGCTGTATCACACTTTGTAGCAGGCACACTTTCCAAGCTTTGCAATGGCTGATTTCATTAACCATCAGGCATCCAGTAAAATTATCAAAATAACTCTACCATCTTCACTTTAGACCCTTTGCTTTGATACTGACCAAAATGACCTGCAGCTCTGGGGTATTTCATATGATAAATTAGGTTATTTTCAAAAACGACAATGGTACAGAACTATCATAACAACTTCCACGTCTATCAGGGCATATTCATTTGCTTGGGCATTGTACCCTACTAACCTGTGTGAGCACAGATATGCAAGGCACTCAGCTAAGAGACAAGGCATCACAGCCATGACTATATCAGACATACAACAAGCTCATAGTCGTTACACTGACGTTATCCATTGTTATACAGTGTATACCTGGAAACTTGGCCAACAAAGCCAAAACACCATTAGCTGTGCCTCACCCTGTTGGTCAAACACCGCCTCAGAGAAATGCAGCTTTACTGATTGTGCCAGCCCTCAGTAAACCAACAGAATTAAAGTCATTGCTCAATGACTGGAGTGTGACTCATAAAAGGAATCTCCAAGATATGTGCATCATATAATAGGCTTTGCGTAACGCTCTAATAAAGTCCATAAACAGTAATTTCAGAAAACATCATACTGTCAAGATACGATGGTATCTTAAAATGTTCCACCACTCAAACACATCCATGAGCGGCTATCCTGCACCACAACAGCTTTGCATAAATGTTGTCAACATGGGATCTCTGTCATAAACTGCCAAACAAGTGTACAAACACACACACACGCATCTTACCTGGCCTCCCACCAGCTGCAACAGGGCTGTGTTGACAGGTAGCTGCTCGATGTCTGTGCTGATGGCTGTCTGGTCAAAGGGACAGGCCTTACGGTGCAACTTGTTCAGGCACATCTTGCAGACAGTATGTCCACAGCCCAAGCTGATGGGCCGGCGAACAGTCTCCTCAAATGTCTGTGTGCAGATTGGGCACAGCAGGAACTCTGTCCATTGTGGTGCTTGCACTGGCATGGTTATATGTTGATGGGACAAGTATGCGTAAATGTATGTAAGCTTTAACACAGAGAAAAAAATCTAATAATATATATATATAATATATGGAAGATTCCACTGGAATCAAGAAATTTTCTTCCGAACTCAATTGTTCTTAAATGTTCTCACACATTGTGGATTTTGGATCACATCGCGTGATGAATACTGTAAAAGAGAAAGACAAAGGGAATTAAAATTGCACAAACATTCACCAATTTGAACAATTTAGCACACATGTCAAAATGTAGCTTTATTTGGCTTTTTAGCTTATATTCCAACAGTATCAAAGTGCAGTTTAAAAATATGGCTGTGTTGTGTATGAGTACATGTGTAGTTAGGTTTCTCGTGGGACTACTGATACTTTACTGCATTAAAAATCTAGAATCGAAAGTCTATTTGGCTTTGTCTACTTGCCGGTATGCGTTGTTCAGTCGTAACACAAAACAAGATAAAAAGAAATCAGAGGTGACACAGCACATACTTGTAAGATACAGAGGAAACAAGCGACGGAGAAGGATCAAAACAACTGCTGTATGGCCTACTTAGAGAGCTGGTTAACACTATGACTATGGACAAAGGGTCCTGAAGAGGCTAACGTTGACAACCAAGTCCCTCTGCGCTATCTAACTTGTTATGAGGCTAACGTTTGCTCGTACAGCCGAATAACATAATGCTAAAAACATTAATTTTATTTCTGGTCAACGAGTTTGCTATCGTGGCTGTAATCATCCTGATGTTTTGTTAAACACCCAATAATGTTTTATCTGAGGCGATACGTTAGCTTACTTTTAGCAAGCTAAGCTATGGGTGGCTAGTTTGCAAGGTTGGCTAGCTAGCAAACGTCGTCTCATAAAAAAAAAAAAACTAATAATATAAAACTTATCATTGGTTGGTCTTGATACCATGATTATTCGGAATATAGCTGTGATTATGAATCCGTTACATTGCCAAGAACATTAACGTTAGTTACCATCTCGTGTATTGGCCAAGGAAACGGTAGCTAGAGATAGACCACAGTGACACTGGAAAGTGGAGCCATTTGACTCTCAACTGCGAGATTATGTAACGCTAGCATCCGAAACTACCCAGCAACCAAACTGCCTTGAAAATGTGTTTATTTTCACCAGACACAGTAATTTATACTTGCGTTCATAATGTTCAGAATGATAAAAGGATTGTGTTTTAGTCACATTTTAAGAGACAGTTAACACAAATACTCTTCTCGTCGGACTGAGCACAGAAGGCTAATAGCCTAGCGACCAAACCTTACTCGCTCTAGTAGCAGTTAGCTTGTTGGCTAGCTAGCTACCTTTCGTGTTAGCAACAACTAACGCTAACCATAGCTATGCGTCATTAATGTGACTAAAACAAAATATGCAACTACTATTGTTAGTTTCGATCAGGACAAATAGATCATTATTGTCGATACTACTCACTCATTCCAAAAGACTTGGAAGATTTTCATCTTTCTTTAGGAAATTGTTGCGATATTTGCTTGCCATGTCGACTGTGCAGCTTAGCTGCTGCCGAGGTTTGGGGAGGGTGTCAACTCGGACTCGCTAGCCGGTTACAGCTAGCTGGGCAAGATGTGTGTATGTGCTAATGGCGCCCTCTACTGACATTGAAACGCAAGCACAACCACAACACAAAACAAAACTGAGCAGCATCTGCCAGAGTCTGATCACATCTGGGGATTGTGACAACTGGCAAGCAGAACATTGTCAATTACGCTGACAGTGCACGAGCGCATATGTGTGTGTGCACACGCGTCTATGAAAACAGAGACAGACAGAAAGAAAGGGAGCTAGGATGAACTGAGAAAGAGGGAGGGATAAGCTTGACAAATAAGAACCAGCCGACAGTTGTTTTTACGATGCAAAATCTGGCCTAGATATTCTTTAAAACACATCATAGCCTGTATCCTTGAATCAGAACCATCGAAATATTCCAGGAATGACAAAAAAGTGGGGATGTCTCATTTAGGCTAAAGCCCATTAAGCCATTGGCTTGTTACTGTGTGCAGGGAGTCGGTGTGTGTGCTCTGTATACTTACGCAACAGAAAGCTTCACTCGGGAACGGGTTCGCGAGGCAAGGATGAAATTAAAGCAGGCATTTTTTGTATTCCATTTTTGTCTAATCCCACTGATTTCTGAAGGGATTAGCGGACAAATCATGACTGAGAGGCCGCTGGCTCGCCTGACACTGCCTGGACCGGGAGCTTTGTAGACAGTGAGTGGAAGCACAACACAAGGATCTGGAGAAAGATTGAGATATATTATTTGGTTTCGTTTTTTATCCGGAGGGAAAAGTTGCTCTCGCTTATGTTGGTGACCGACCTGAGGATGCGCGCTGCAATATCTGTACGGTTGGCGCAGGTTTTTAGAATGAATGGTAACTTACATTTGTGCAGTTGCACCTGAATTTATGGTAACTTTCTCATGATGGTCAACGCTGGAATTGTGTTTTAAAGGACACCATTTTCTCTAAATATCCAGGTACACTTGTCATTGTGTTTATTAGCCTATTTATGTAACAACATCTGTTTAAGTGAATGTGTTGTTAAGCTTACTTTCTTCATAATGTTAATTACATTTGTTAAACAGGCCTTTGGAAAAGTGTGGTGCATAGGATCTACAGTATATGACAGATAATTCAGAAATGTTTCAATTTCTTAAGGCTGAATAATTAATAATTAATTTTTATCTGCTTTTGTATTGAACAGGTGACTTACAGGTGATTTACAGAGAAAGTTTGGTTTCATTGTATATTGTTGACAACAAACATTTATAATATTGTTTATTCGTGCAGGGGCTCAGTTGCAGGCAGCAGTCGCTTATTCTCATTCGAAAGGATTATCCTGTGCCCTGCAAAGTAATCAGTGGATAAGGCAACGTGACTGAATCCACATTACATATCTCCTCACCAGGCAGATCAAATAGAAAGTAGCTGGTAACAGAGATGTAGAACAGATGTAAGAGACATGGTTTTGTTTGCATGCCTGTAAAAAACTTCTGTTTTTTTTTTTTTTTTTTTAAATCTACAGGATCTGTTTGGACTTTTCTGTGCATGACCAGCCAATGGAGGAACAGAAGGTGGTTGATAATATCCAAGCACAATCCAGTTCCGCTTTACCCACTGGGCTTCCCATTAATTGGGGACTCATCACTGGTCCCGTCCCTGAGCCTGTTTTCCCAGCACCCTCTTTGAGCACCCAACTTCCTCCTCCTCAGAGTTCGGCTGTGCACGCACTACAGACCAAGGTGAAGTCACTCACACAGAGAAGGACAAGAGGGAGAGAGAGAGAGAAAGAAAGAGAAAGGTTGGACACAGAGGTCTCAGTGAGCAGTTCAGTTGGGCAGATTTCATCTGAAATCCTTCTCAGACAGAGGCCCAGAGGAAAGGGTCAGGCATCTCTGCCTGCCCCCTCCTGGCGATCAGGTGCTGCGAAAAACTTGAGCAGTAGTGATGAAGAGGAGGAGGTAGAAGTGCAAGTGAGGTTGGAGATCCACAGCCCCCCAGCTGAAGTTCAAAGAGAGCGGGTGTTACAGGGGGGAGAGGAAACTGAAGAAGAGAGGTCAGAAAGAAATGAGGACCAGGTCAGTTTTCCGACAGGCCAGCCATGTGTGCTCAGGGAGGGTACCAGTCTGGAGAGTCTTCTGTCCGATAACTCAAGCAGCAGTAAGGATGACCCATCCCCTCCTCCTCCTCTACCTGTGTTCTCCTCCTCTTTTGCCACCACCTCTGCTTCTACAACATCCTCCTTTTCTTCCTCCACGTCTTCCACACCAACCAGACACTGGGCACCACCCAAGGGCTTCTGGAGAGTAGCACGACCGGAAACACTGCTTCTAAATGGTGTTGGCCCTAACAACATACCCTCCACTTTACCTTTGAAGGACTATACTCAGACAGAAGCACTAGCAGAGCCTCAGAGGAGGTCTAAACCTGCCGAAACAAGCACCAGGAGTGATATGGGAAGTGCGGTGGATGACAGCGATGCATCCTCAGAATTCAAACACTCTGACAGTGTGGAGTGCTACCTGGACAGGTGCGAGCAGAAGGAGACAGACGGCAAAGGACTGTGCAGTTCAGACAGCTGGGAGAGCATGTCTTCACAAAGTGGGGTACTGTCTGCTGATGAGAAACTGAAGGTGAAGCAGAGGGCTTATGCAAAGTTAAGGGACAGACAACATAACTGCAGGGAGGAGAGCGAGCAGAGTGAAGACACAGCATACAGAGTGGATTGTAAAGGTAGGTCTCTTGAGGGAAATACCATGTATTTAATGTCAAATGTAAAAACTTTGTAATTAATGGGTGGAGCCATAAATAATGCAAAAGCTTGACCTAAGGGTTTAAGAGACCAACTTAGGACCGAATCCCAGATAAGATCCCTCCTCCCCATCTTGAGGGGGTTTTATTTTTAGTTTGTTGATGAAAGGATTGTATTACATCGAAGGTGTCTGACAAAGTGCTGTAAAGCCTCCGGCTGCTTTATACATATCTATTACATTCTGTATACATCAGACAACAGCCCATACAGGTTGAATGGCTTCGGTTTATAATTTTTAAAAAAGTGGCTCAGTCATAGTTTTCTGATTGCCATTTGCAACTTTCTTGTACAGTGTAGTGAATGTTGTTAGCTATTGCGACTACAATATTTTCAGCAGTTTCAAAGCTGAGGTGGTCTGTTACCATTGTAAGTGGAGATGGAAATTCAGATCAGTGCCTCAGAAATAGCATTTAAGCATTATAAAGTTATTATTTTGTCTTAGAATACTTTCCAACTTTTGTAACCATTTAAAGTTCCTTATACAAGCCCTTTTTTGTCTATCTATGATGTTGTATAGAAATGCAGTATGTAACCTGGCTGACTCCCAGTGTTGAACAGATGTCAGATGTGCAGATGTGCATGAGGTTGTTGCTATTATTAGCAGTCAGAGCGGTGGGGGAAGTGTCTCTGCTTTTGTATCTCTGTCTGTGTGCTAATGGATGTCTTTGTATCCATGTAGGGTGACAGACTGTGTATTTTTCCATACTACGTATAATAATATGTCCTGTGTGTCAATACCAATACAGTCAGTGAAAGACCTGCGTGTAAATCCATGATGATCAGGTGATTTTTTCCTCTTGTCTCAGGGAAATCTGCCGTTATCTGTCTCTCAGTAGTTGCATAACCTGTTTTTTTTCTTTTTTTCTTACATTAAGGATCAGTCAGGGATAACCTATGGCACTGTCACTGAATCTATTGGTATAAAGGTTTATGAAAATCCTTATGACCATACAAAGATCCAATTATTTTAATGCCCTGTAGGTCAGTTTATGGTTGATGCTCTCTTGGCAGTAGTGTTTGCCCCAAGCAAGCACTACATAAGAACTAAACCGTAAATAAGAATAATACACTATTTTATATGAATGATACACTAGGTTAGCTAAATGTAGAGGGAAACAAAGACAGGAAATCCATGTTTTGTATTTCAGATCTGCTAAGATTTATACTTTTCCTCTCTATTTTATGCCAATCGCAGGTGCCCATGGGGTTTTGGACAGTTCAGACTCAACCATTCTTGCTCAGGAACTTGAACCCTATTTGAGGTGAGCAATGCAATGCTTCTTTATGTGCTTGGCAAGGGTGGTGATATACAACTCTTATGCACTATTTATATCCTCTCCTCATAAATTCCACTCTTACAGCTCCACTTGTGGGAATTAAGAGTCTCTTTAGTTCCCTTGGATAGAAGCAGCTAGAGTGTCAAATAAGCTGCCTCATGCAAAATCAAAACAAACAGTGTACAGATACAGGCATGATAGAGCGTATATTCATAAAGAAATATAAATATAAAATACTGTATGTTAATGAAGCTAATATTTTAACCAAAAGAGATTTTGAAATGAATGAAATTAATTTGCGAGAGATTTGCAACCTGTGATACTTTACAATAGGGAAAAAGTATTAAAACCTTGTAATTATTGTAGATGAGACACCAGACAAAACCTTAAAAAAATATTGTACTGGCATTTAAAAAAAAAAAGATAAATAAATTGAACACGTTTGTGCTCAGTTGCATAAACAGGTGGGGGGATTAAATAATTTATTTATCTTAAGGAGTAGGAGAATTTTCTCAACCCATAAAGCAACACTTTATGCTTCAGTTTATCAGAAACATTCATATTCAAATTTGGAGATACTTTGTTTTCACTGGATAGAAAGGGTATAAAAAATTGTAATCTGAAATGTAACTAGTAACTAAAGCTGTCAGACAAACGTAGTGGAGTAAAAGTATAAAGTTACATAAAATGGAAATACCCAAGAAAGTACAAGTACCTTGAATATGTATGTAAGTACTTGAGTAAATGTACCTAGTTACATTCCACCACTGATTACAGAGTGCATTATGGTCATCGTCATTATAAACTGTAGAATAAAACAACTGCATATGGGGTAACAAAACAGGCTGCTAATTATACCGTGACTGTCAGGTCAGTGTTTTATCCCAACACTGACATGACAAACTGTAATCTATTGAAACACAATATGTTCTCCTCTTGACACCCAGTAGAGAATGAATCACACTCAGTCTATTACAAGGATAATCCACATGGCTGTGTATCATGCTATCTTTATCACTGGGCCAGGGGATAAAGACAAGTACAGACGATGAAGCACAATGCAGAGCAGCTTAGCTGCTGGCTATAAGGATAGATGGATGGATGACGTTTCTCTCTGCTGCTCATGGCCAGTGCCACACCCCAGTCTATCTATCTGATATTACATAAGAAGATATTACAGGAAGACAGTTTGATTCACTCTATGTTAAGTCAATCTGTGGGGAATATGATGTCACTGGATATGTCACAACACACAATAAGCTTTGCACATTTAAAGACATCAAATACTCCATTTCACTCCAACAGATGGCAATATAGCCTCATCATACATTCAACTCTATCCATTCCCTTGCTATTTTCATCACCCACATGATTTATTTCCGAACTAATTTGCATCTTTCTCTTGATCGTCAGGTCACTTCTTGTAATCAGTGATGAGCTTCCTCTGAGCCCAAGACATGAGCAAGCCAAGCTTCTCCTGGAGCGAGCACGACTCAAGGCTCGCTCCAATCACATTAAAGGTGATCGCCCCTGCAGACGCTCCCATTCTGATCAGAGATCCACCGTGTAAGTTGGCTACATCTACTTAAGTAGGCTATGACTTCTTTTGCATCTTCACAAGTTAGATGTTAGAGGCTGTGAATGCCCCACTTGTGTTTGTGCAGTTTTGCATATGCATGCATGGGTATGAATCAGTGGTGTGATAACAAGCTCCATTTGTTGACAAGTTAATACCTTTTCTGCAAATTGCTTTGTTGCTATACCACAGTCTCTGTCGTTTAGTTTCCTGTATCTGTTTATCCCTCAGTTTCCCACCCTTATGTCTCCCTTATCTTTCTCTCTGCTTTGTCTATATCTTGCACTTGGCCTGTATTGTCAAAGCTAATGTTGCGTAACTGAGAATGAGTTAAAGCTTTGGAATCTGGCTGTGATTTGTAAACAATGCTGAGAAAATGTTTGGTGTCATTCTGTTTATGTAGTAGTGTACAGGTCACACAGTTTAGTTCCTGAAATAGCAACTACATGTACTGTATGTTTCATTGCAGTTTATTGTGTCATTTGTTTATTTAATCACCAAAAATTTTATAATTATTTTGAAAATGGGTGGCATATCAACATGCCCACATCAGCATACTTAGTTGTGATAGGCTCTTTTATCTACCTGGTCTGTTGCTGAGAGATGGCTGATATTCAGTTTCACTTTCATGTTCATTTTTGCTTTCATTTAACCTCACTTTCATAAGATACAAGCTTAGAAATGAGCTCAACACAAGTGTAACCCTCTTACAGACAAAATATGTGTTGTTTTAAAATGTGTGTCTGTTCTGCGTTATTTCTTGCAGAAAGAAGCAACAAGTTGAGTCTCCCAATCCATCACCTGTGCAGAAAGCTGTTAAAACAAAAGAAGATCTTACAGTGCAAACTGTATCTGGTCCCCTCCTCGTCCCCAACCAACCAGACACTTCACCCCAAGGTGGTCGATCCAGACGGTATGGTTGTTCACCCACACGGGTACGCTTTGAGGATGAATCAGAAAAAGAAGCAGAGTCTCGGTACTTGGATAGAGTTAGACAGCGCGGCAGGCCTGTGATGCCCAAGTCCAAGAGTAAAGAAAGTAATACAGATTCTAGCAGTAGTGGTTCAGAGAGGAGCAGAAGCCATAGAAGTGTCTCCATGCCTCCTTCACAGAAGCAAGAAGATGTGGGTGTCAGTGGTGACCCCACAACAGTGATTAAAGAGATAATAGTGCTGGTGAAGAAATGTGAGGCATGTGGCTCTGTAGTCAGAGAACCTCAGCCAGTCTCATCACTGTCAGATCCACAGAACACTGAGCTGCAGCAGCAGGGCAACCCTGAGGACCCACGGGGAAAAGCGATTCCTCACTGGGTGCCTCCAAACAAGCCAGAGGCAAGTACTCGTCCTAAAGCTCCTCTAACTGTCACTTTTGCCGGAGCTTACGTGCTGGGGGAAAACAAAGAGAGTAGCACAGGGTGGAAACCATCAGGGTTTGGGAAACTTAGGAGAAGGAGCAGGAAAGGAGAAAGCAGGATGGAGTCTGGCCACGGCCCTTACGGTCCGTCTTGGGCTCAGCGGCGTAACTCAAATCCCAGGAACAGGGTCAACTTGAGCAGAGCTGTTTCCTTCGCCCCAGGTAGTCCCATTGCTCTGGAGCCCCATTTGCTGGAGGCATCTGGTGGACTAAGGGAATCACCTACCCCAATGCTGCCTATAAAGTCAGCCCTGAAGTCAAGTTCAAGAAATCGCTCTGCTGCGGGTCAGTCCACAGTTCAGTTCCAGATAACCTCAAATCAGGGAGGTGAGGGAGGATCCCAGCATTCTGCCCTCCTGGACTCTCCAGAGGCAAGAAGGGAGTCTCCAGTGGTTTTAACCCAAGGGACCCCTGCAACAAGCAACCCAGTGCCCTGTATCAGGCCCTCCACCCTGAGGTACTCCCCAGCCCGGCTCATCACTGACCTGCCAGCTGCTGAACTCTGGGATGCCACTCCAGATGGAACAGGTGAGTAGTCATCCCATGGAAGATCGCTTAGAGAGTTCAGTACCTGTAGTTTCTGCTATTTGCATGTCATAGAGTGATACTGTACTTTCTTATGGGAGGATTTACTTTTCTGGAAAAGCAGTGGTGGAAGAAAAACTCAGATCCATTTCTCAAGTAGTAATACCACAGTGTAAAAATACTGTATAATAATAATACTGTAAAAAGTCCTGCATTTAATTAAGTAAAAGTATTATCATCAAAATGTACTTACATTTCAAAAATAAAAGTAGAATATAATAGACTGTTTAATTTTATTAAAGATATTAATAAAATATGTTTATTTAAACATATACACTTATTAATAAAATATATTTATGTTTTAAAGTACCATTTTATGTTCATCAAGTACAAGAGTACAAGTACCTAAAAATTTTACTTAAATGCAGTACTTGATTACTTGTTACATTTGACCACTGTGGAAAAGTGGAGCTAGAACTTTACTTTCTGCAAAAATTAAGATATCACAAGCTGAAATCAGCTTATGGAATTCATTTAATCTAATTTAAAACTTTGCATAATAGAGTATAGAACAAAATACAATACAATAGGGACAGAACACAACAGAACAGAACAAATTGAACAGAATAGAACTGAACAAATTGAATAGAACTGAACATAAGAGAATAGAATAGAACAGAGCAGAACAGAATACATTTAACAGAACAGAACAAATTGAACAGAACAGAATAGAATAGAATATCTTAGAAGGATTCTTTGACATCAACTCAGTACATCCTTTTCTACCAGCAGGTCTGAGTGGAGACCTTGGTTCTGGTCCTGAGTGTCGTCCTGCTCTGCGCGGCCCGGCTATGTCTCGGGCTGAGGACCTCAGAGCAGAGCTGCTGAGAGCAGAACATCTGAAAGCTGAGGCCATATGGGAGGAAAACTCTGATGGGTCCAGGTAAGCCAAGATAACAATGCTCTTCTCATAGCTTAGACAGTAAATCCCTTGCCCCCACCATCGCTGTTCCCAAAACGGCTTGAGTGTGCCAGACTGGTAGCCGTTAGGAGATTAAAATCCCGACCTGCTAGTCCACAGGATGTTATTGTTAAAAATATTCTGTGAACATCAAGACAATCCTGCCCTCTTCTGGTAATGAAACGTCTTAATGGTTTATAGCCACTTATAGCAGAATGATAAAACCATTAGCAAAATAATTGTTTTAACAGTTCATCTTAAAATATCCCTATCCCTGGTAGTTTAGTTGGGGATGCAATTGTGTCTACATTAATAAATGTTGAGTCTATATTATCAAGTATATAACATTCATAACTTTTACAGAAAGCTGGATGGACGGCCAAAGCTCTTCCTGCGTCGCTTCTTTTCTTCCATTGGTCTGAACAGTGTTGGTAGACTCGTGAAAGGAAGCCGCTCCAGCAGCATGGAACAGCTCAGTATACCCACGGCCCCCCGAGTGAGCTCTGCTTCCCCAAGCCCCACACGCAGACCACAACCTACCATACAGAGAACACCCTCGCTGCAAACCCTGCACACGGTGAGCAAGAGTAGCAAACATTTTTCATGCCATGTTATGTTTTGTTCAGGACTGCTGTGCTGCTCTGCCATTGTCTTTTGTTTTATTTCGTCACATTAAATACATGTGATTTTTTTTTTTTTTACCTCAAAAGGGTAGAAAATCTTATTCACATGTCTTTAAACTTCAAGTTCCACTTTGAAGTACCTTTCACTACTTGTTTGCCACAGTGGACCAACCGAGGCTTTGAAGTATTACCAGCCTTTCTGCCACTGGGAGCACAAATAATGCATTCTAGGTTGTCCGAGTTTCCTTCCACTTTCTGTGGTAGCCATCCTTGTTGTCCTCTTGGCAGCTGTAAGAGTACACTAAACAGATGTAAACAACTTTCTGTTCCAGCCAATCACAGCCTCTATTTGCATAATGTGTGTGTGTGTGTGTGTGTGTGTGTGTGTGTGTGTGTGTGTGTGTGTGTGTGTGTGGTGCCAAACACACACTTGTTAGTTTTAGAGGGCCGTTAGAGCCAAAACGTTACAGCTCCAAAAGCTGATATGGTGAATTTTGCCAATGTGAAAAACACAATTTGTTACAGTGCCATTTATTTGCCACTAGGTGCTGCCACTGGCTCAACTGCGCAAAGCCTCCTCTGTGCAGAGTTTAGAGAGAAGAACAGAACGTTCAACAATCCTTGGAGAGGTGCAGATACCATACGGACTGGCGCCCAGGTAGGTGTCAAAGAAAAATGAATAAAAAACACATACTACATGGTTTTACTTCATTAGTTTACTCATGACTAGAGTTGAATTTCTGCTGTTACAGCCCTGATAGCCCTCAGCTCGAGCTTCACAGGGCCCTGAGCGTTGAAGATGTACTTGCCTCCAGAATCGTGCGTCCAGTGGGCCGGGTCACCCAGGCGTTCCCTAATGGGACCATCCTCCTGGAGCTCGTCAGACCCCCAAATGGTCCATTTGGTTTCGTCATCTCAAGGGGCAAAGGTCGACCAGACACAGGTAACTATTTTAAAAATTATACAGACTTTTAATGTAGAGTTTGGTTTTGCAGTTGTTTCATTTTGGTGGTTACTTTATTTCCTCTTCTAACTGGCAGGCTATTCTGCAATGATATGTTGGGTTTCTTGAAAATAGAATAAAATAAAGAGAATAGAAGAGAAAGAGAATAGAGAATGCTTTTACTGTTAAAAGCAAGCAGGTAAAATAGGTAATCAGATACATCATCAAACCTTCCTTCCCAGGTGTATATGTAGAGAAAGTGGGTGACGGTAGTGGCGAAGGCCCCTACACAGGTCTCCTCGGCATCGGAGATGAAATTCTGCAGGTGAATGGAGAGGCAGTGGCTGGCCTCAGTCTGGACCAGGTGACGCGGCTCATGACCCGAGAAAGCACCGCTTCTCTTCGGATCATGCCGGCCCGACGCAACCAGCGCTGACTGGGAAGATAAGCATGGCACAGAGCCATTTCTCCTGAAGCCATGGATAATAATTCATCACTGCAAACAGCACTCATGGACTGCAACCTATGGTAGATGTGAAATAGTCAGTGTGTATTTCAGTGCAGTTTCACACATCAAAATGGCTACATGGGATAACAGTGTTAGAGGTTCATTTCCTATTAGTGCAAACCCATGTTAAACAATATGACAATGCAAGGGACTTGGATTACAAAGACAAATCAATAAAATAACCAAATCACAAATCTAGAACCAAACAAATCCAGTAGTAGAGAGGACTATGCCTACTAGAAATATGATTAAAATCCAGCACGACTTGTTTTTGTGCATATGTTTGTTTTCTATGGTCACATTTGAATGAATAGGAATAATTTCATTCACAAAGCTGAATTCTGACTTTAGTATTTGTGACAATCAAAAAAACTTCAACAACTCCACTTTTCTCATGTTTCTCATGCACAAAAAGCATTTATATAAAAAAAAACTGACTGCAACTGCATCACAAATTATGTATAAACAAAAAAAAACAATTATTATCTCCCTACTTTTTTTTCAATGGATCATATTTCCCTGGGGATCTGCAGGATCCCTTCATTTTACTTGTGCTGTGTCACCTATTGCTTCATGAAATTGAACTTGCTTCTAAATAAAAATGTTTTATTTTGTCAAAATGTGATTGTTGTTGAACATTCATTAATTATGCACATTTATGTCATACAGCTACAAAAAGCTCTATCAGATGGTGTTATACATTCAGTTAGATGCATGAACATATGTGAAATATTTAAATTTAGAGTAAAGTTTTAAATCATATGGATTTCTCAAAAAGTTATTTTCTTAATTTGACAGTAAAACCCGTAACACTCACATATCCGGTCAGCCTCGAGTCCCATATGGCCAATTAAGCCTATTGCTTTGAAAATTTTAGATCATTAATTTGGACCCAAAGTAGTGCTGAGTGCCCCCCACCAACAAAAATCTTGGCACAACTGCGGATTCCTTGAAAGATGCTTACAAAAACGATTCAAGGGATTATGTCAGGCCAGGCTGTTGTTAAACACGGGAGGATGATGGTCGTGACTGCTGCTTCAACAGGTCTGTTTAAAGGTCGTGACTAATTGTCGCTACGTTTTTAAAATAGGCTTAAAAACGTAATGTGTAACGTGTAAGATTTTTCACATTTTCTATCTATCTATCTGATGACGCAGCCTGCTCTCTATAATTTGCCATTCCATGAGTTTATTAGACTAAATGTATGTGATTATTTAAATTCATATATGTATTTGACTAAAAGAAGAAACGCTGTGTGGGAAATCCGTTATTAGGATGTACTTGCTACCATTGAAACTGTCCTGAATGTGCTCTGATAGCGTGCTGCTCTTTTATCTGATGCGACCAGGAGCCGATACGCTTTTATCTCCCCCAGCCATGACTCCCTATGGACCCCGAGGAACCGCCGTCCAAGGCCCCCGACACAAACAATGACAGGCAACAGCACATTTATTTATTTATCAATCAATCGATAAAGAATTGTGTCCCATTCAATTAAGGTATCGTTATCATAATTACACCCTCGTCATTTTACTAATATATTGTATCAGTAGTACATCCAGCCTGAAGGCGCACAAATGGATATGGATTAATGGATATACTCTTTTTAGGATAAAAATATAAAAAAATAAAAAAGATAGACGACCCTCTGCTATCATCAGTTATCTTATTGCAGGATAAATGGGCTTAGCAAAAACCCCTTTGTTGAAAATATAAATAGGTCAAAAGCTTAACCTGAGCTTTTGTTTATTTAATCAAAAAAATTAAAACACCTCAACTATGGCTCAGGCTACAGTATACTACCTCACGTTGTTACAGGCCGTTGCGCTGTGCCTGTTTGCCTTTTTTTAATTCTTTGCCCTCCACAAGCCTATATAGCCCACGACAGCCAAATAATAATGAATCATTTCATAAATAATGGGTTTAGGGGCTTATCGGGAATGAAGAGGCCGCTGCCGTGCGCTTATCTCACTCGGCCACATTGCGGCCCGTGTTCCGCTCCCCATACTGAGGGAGCGCACTGGATGCGGCGAGAAATAACTCAGCTACACACACACACACACACATACACACTGCTCCACAACTAGCAGGGAAAAAAAGAAAAACCTCAGACATGGATGACCCACTCACAAAATGGCTCCACTTACACAGTAACATCAACAACACGGCTGGAACGGTAAGTGCAAAGAAATACATCTCTTTATTTAAACCACAGGATTCGTTGTTCCAAAACGCTGTAGCTGGATTGCTATCGTCACAATTTTATTGGCATTATGTGCGAAATATTTAGCCGATATTTTCTGCTATTGTCCGATCGGATGACTGAAGCTGAACGGGATGTAACGGATGCGAGGCCTATTGGAGAATTCCCAGAAATTATAAGTGCGCTTTTTTAATTGGCTGTTCGTTTATTAGGCTATAATATTCTTAGGACATTTATCGAATGAATTACCTCCTAAAATACATAACACTGGTGTGCAGTGTATTCAATATGACAAGCCTTCGATGTTCTGCTTTAACAACAACAGTACTGTGGCCTACACCACGATAAAGCAAGAATGACACAACCTACTCTGACATCTGTGGCTAAGAAAATGATCATGTCCAAGTGTTTTTGAAGCTTCACGAGGTTATTTCTGGATTTGCTGAAGGCAGAAAAAAAGGAGGGATTTTATTTCGACGAAGAATGGATACCAAGCTCTTTTTCGTGGTCCTGGCATCCACAATCTCTCTATAAGGCGATAATTTCACCTCTAAATTAACAGCAGCCGAAATTAGCTTTTAATATATTCGGATGAGACTTTATGCCAAGCTCAAACGTAGGTTTACATAGGCCTACATTAAGGTATTAGCTTAACGGCATAAACTGTGCTGAAGGGCCATCAAGCTTTAGATAAGAGATTCATAGAAAGGGGGCGAAACATGTATGTAGAAGCCACAAGATAAAGCTCTTTGTAAATGGCAAGTTAAGATTTGAAGTCTCACTAGCTCCAAATTTATGATAAAAGTGTTGAATTGAGGCAACTTAACGTAATTGTACAATTAGCCTATAAGGAAATTATCATATCCCACTTAAAGAAAAGCTTTCAAACCTGCAACAGCTCACAAAAATTGTAGAATCCTCGAGAATTAAAATATTTTAAAATTTAGTAGGCATATGGCATTAGTGTTGTCCTCCCTTGTGGCAAAAAATATGTCTGCATTCGAGCTTTTTATCTTTTTAAGATATCTAAGAAAATGTAATAATTAATCAATTGTGTTTCTTATACTATTTGTTTTGTTAGAAATGTAAAGTCTGCAATTTAAAATAATACTTCTAATAATGACAATAATAATAATAATGGATTGTTTATTCCCTATAGGCTTGCATGGGAAGCAAAAGCTTGGTTATTTATCTGGTATATTAAGACTATCACATATTGTTCTGATCAATAAATTAATCGAGGAAAATCTTATTTAGGACGTAGTGGACTCGAGCGAGTGGTGACGGTATAAAAATGATGGAAAAACGGCAGCCGGAGCTTTGTCCTGGAAGTCCTGATGCAGAGTCCGGTCCTGGAAAGCGGGAGGACTCCTCCATCATCTCCAGACAGAACGGATGCAAGGAGGACGAGAAACCGAGGAGAGAGGAGGGGGAGAAGGAGAGGGGAGGGTGCTTCAAGGGGGTTGAGGAGACGGATGACGTTCCTCTGCAGAACTCGAGCAACGGGACCAGCATCAGCATCATCATCAACGGCGTTGCCAAGGAAACTGCCTCTCACAACGCCCTTGACCTGAAAAGGGAAGTGCCGGTGATCGAGCTCTCCAGGAGGGACGCTATAAAAGCGGTGGAGCAGAAGACTGAAAGCCATTTGGTGCCGATCACTGAACTTCGCAGACCTCCACCGCTGCCGCTACCGCCGCCGCAACGAGACGACGCTCGAATGGTCCAACTGAGCCCAAACGCGTTTCCTGTCCCGGCCCGGGCGATGCTCTACAACCTGGCGCAGCCTCTCGCCGCCATCAACAGGTAAAGGTGGAGACAGGAAAAGAAAAATCATATAGTTTCATGAATGCACGTTTCATCATTGATCATTATGAGTGTTCACCATAGAAAGTTTGACGGCTGCCATATTATGGCCCGGCAGTAATAGGCTACTGTAGTGTGAAAAGATGCTTGCGGTGTAATTGAGTTTACATTATGTTGACATTATTTAGCATGTATGTGCATGTGTGACAGAGTGAATTAGTAATTAAATATGTGTGTGTGTGTGTGTGTGTGTGTGTGTGTGTGTGTGAGAGAGAGAGAGAGAGAGAGAGAGAGAGAGAGAGAGAGAGAGAGAGAGAGAGAGAGAGAGCTCCTGGAGCAAGGAGTGGAGGCTGTTAAGGGTTATATACAAAGAAATAAATGATGTATGCTGAAATTCATGTTTTCTCAAATACCTATGCACCTTTTGTCTGCTTTCTGTTGCTATAGTCTCGGAGGAGAGTCGGAGCAGTACAGCATGTACCCCAGCAACAGGGTAAAGCGCCGCCCAGCGCCTTATGAGGTTGAACTCGACGAGGGTAGGCGCATTTTAGATCTTTATAAGTATGGTAAGACGCACTTCTGCTGTGTCCTTCTGCCAATACAGTCCCCTAAACGCCTCCTCCTCATCTCCATTGTCATTCATCCACTGACATGGATCTATACTGTACCTAATCTGAGTGTTGCAGAAGATGCCTTGCAAAAAGATAATTCAGCATAAGTGTTTAACCCGGAAACATCATAATTCATTGCATAAATGAGTGCTGCTAATCAGAATGTCAAATACATGTACCTGCATGTCACTAAAGTAAGCTCTTTTCAGGCGGATTTGGGGTTTATTTCATTTTTAACATCCTTTCCACCACTGCCCACACTGCCATATACAGGGGTGGAGGATGGGGGTGCTGCTGCCTCCATGCCAAGGTTTTACTGCAGAGTGGGCTGAAGGATTAAGATAGACTGGGTGTGTTCCAAGGGTGACAATAGCCTGGAAGACACAATTGTTGGGGGTGGGAGGATGTGACTACCTGCAGTGGGGCATTTTATCATACCTAAATAAATAAAAAAGTACACAGAACATGGAATAAGGGAGCACACAGTCTCCCCAACACCCTTTCCTGGGGTTTGGCATGCCAAACTAACCATTTTTCTTCTATTGCATTTGCATAGTATTTAAGACACAGCACATTGTACTGTGGCTTCTGCTCCATCATCTAAAAATCCATGATTGTACGGAAGATAATTCTGAAACCTAATTCTTTAGGATTATGAAGATTTTTTGTTTTTCCTACAAGTCAATTTTTCTCAAAACCTATGTACATCTTTCCTCCTGCTACTACTTTTTCCATTTTTATTATTGCACGCAGTGTTGCTTTACCCTTTTACAGACCGCATTATCTGTTTCAGCTCTGCATTTTGTTTTATTTGTATTACCATCTCCTATCAAGACGTCCTCTCCTTACTCTCTCTATGTCTTTGTCTTTTTCTCCCTGTTCCTCTGCAAGCTGGCCAGCCAAAGATTGTGCGTCGCATCTTCACTAACAGTCGTGAACGTTGGCGGCAGCAGAACGTAAACGGGGCATTTGCAGAGCTTCGCAAACTCATCCCCACTCACCCCCCAGACAAGAAGCTGAGCAAGAATGAGATCCTGCGGCTTGCCATGAAGTACATCAGCTTCCTCTCCAACCTCCTGGAGGACCAGGACGGAGGGAGGAATGTTGGCAGCACAACTGATGGGGAAACAGGGCTGCTGGTTGGGGCCCACGAGGGCGGCCCACAGGGCGGACCACATCAGGACACGGTGGTGAGCTTGGTCAGGGACGATCTTCTGGAAACAATGTCACCAGGCTCCAGCTGTGGAAGCCTGCCTGATGGCGATGCCGAGGGCAGTCCTGAGAGCTTTATGGAGGACCAGGACTCCCCTCCAGCTCCAAGGACTCTAACAGCTTCACGTGGGCCCCCGCTGCATCTAGCTACTAGGGATCTGAGGCGCAATGGACGTCCTTTAGATGGCTCCAGTCGCCGATGATGCTGATACCAATAAACCACGGACACAACACCTGAGACTGAAAGAGAACAATGAGAGGGACTAAAGAAATGGATATGCTCAGGACACATTAGCTTTCAGTTGTCAGTGTAGGACGGAGAATCAAGCTCCGCGTAGTGAGATAGTGGTGTCCAAAATGGATCATGAGTACGTTCCTGTCTCCACACTACACCTGAGGCAGCACTGATGAATAGCTTGGTTTGATTGGTGATCTGTTGAATTTGATCCAACAAAAGACTTGTAAATTCTGCATGTCTCATGTCTTTGACTGACCTGCGGATCATAATTTTCCGTGTTTTGAAAGTCCAAAGACTGGATATTCTAAAAACACACGCACACACACACACACACACACACACACACACACACACACACACACACACACACACACAAGAAAGAAAGAACAAGCAAACAAAACAAAACAAGACAAAACCAAACAAAATATCAATCAAAAGACACTTTTGAGAGAGAGAATTTCTATTGAAGTTTTGACCAATGCTTCACTAATGATACTATAGATTACAATATGGTGCAGCCAGAATAGATCCAAAGTGCTTGCAGAGCGCTGCATGTAAATGGTTCTAAAACATCAATGAATGAACCCTGGAGATTTATGGCCAACGAATTTGATGTGTTAGAATAATGACACAAAAGTAAGTCTGCCTCAGTTGGAGGTCGTAAATGCAGAAATAAACCGACTGGACTCTATTGCACCCATGCAGTTACGTATGTATTGTAAATAGCATTATATTTCCACTGCACAATGTAACATCAGTGACTCGAGTTCAAATCATGTGGTTTAGGATGTACTGTAGTGTGTTTGTCAATGGGTTTACTAGCAAAATGGTCTTTTAGGAGACGTGAAACGAAGAGAGAGGGGAGAAGAGACGAGATGAACTCAAAAAGTAAAGCAAGCAACTGAACGTAGTGCATCAAATGTGGTACCATTTACTTCTGTTACACTTTGGTGATGAAAAAATTACACCAAATACAGCAACAGACAGTTAAACAATTTCACTGCCTGGAATGAATATATCTATTTGAAATTGCTGTGGAGGTACAAGACATGCAGTGTTTCTTAAAGTGTACAAAATATGGGTCGTATGATATGAGATGACTCATGCAGTCCTTTTATATATGAATGTTTCAGTGTTTTTTAAACTGTAATGCAGTTGTAGTTTAGTAAGGTACACAAATAAATCCCTTCATTGCCACATTTTACATATACACACACAGACACATGCACAGAGGCACACGCACAAACACACACACACACGCCACACAGTGTTAATATCATAACAACACCAGCAGTTTTCTGACAAATACAGTTAAGTATTGCTCGCTGTTGTTGTTTATTCTGCTTTTTCAGCAGGACCTAGTAGCCTATATTGGTACCTTTGGTAACTATGGTATTTTATGAATTGCAGTAAAGGGACATTGTATGTTTGGTAATGACATATTTGTTGTATGATAGCTGTATCTATAAATATATCCAATGTTAAATCGATGAATTTTATACAAAACCCCAGAATAAAACACGCAGAGGAAAAGCCTTGTATTTGATCTCACTCAAGCATGCTGTGGGTCTCATTAATTCAATTCAATTCAATTCAGTGCAGGTCCATTCAGTTCAGTTCCTTCATTGAACAAGAAACTGAACAAATGAAACTTTTGACTAATTTTATACCTTTTATACACTTATTCATAATTGCATAACCTGACAGACAATGGCACACCATGCAACTGTTTCCCACCTTATCTGTACACACTGTAGTTAAAACCACAACCTCCTCATGAAACTCCCCCAATGAACGCTGGAATCCTCACTTCCTCCCAACAAGTGACAACTTCCTATAGAGGTTAACATGGCTCGGTGACCTGCAGGATATCCTGCCATTGTGAAAGTGGTTTTGACAGCCTCCGCTGCACTCGTTTGCACGCTGTTGTGTCTGAACACATTGTGAAACAGCCATCGAGACTCCCACCGCCCAAAAGTTATTCACTTACGCAATCGAAAAGTTATGTTCGCCAACCTGTGGTTTTTAATAAGAAATTAGCAGAGCAGTTGTAACTTTGCCACATAAATGCAACTTTTCTGTAGTCTACTTCCCTATATTCCATAACTCTTTACAGCAGACTTTGCCACCACTACCACTACTACAGCAGCATCGGCTCTTAGACATTTCTAAAAAAACTATGATTGCTTCCAGAGAGCATCAGAGACATCCAGGTGTTTCGAGACCTCTCCTGCCTCTGCTCTGGCTGTGCTGGGACTCTACTGAGGGGCTCTCGGGGTTAATGCCTGCCAAACATTTACCTGCTTCAGTGCTCCTGACTCTCCAAAAACACACAGACTCACAAAAAGAGAGGGATACAGGGAGTGAATATGAGAGATTGAAAGGGAGGGAATGAGAGGAGGCTTGTGCCTGTGTGTGTGTGTGTGTGTGTGTGTGTATGTGTTTTTATGTTTGTGTGTTAGTGAGAGCAGGCTTGTGTTAGTGTGCTTGGTCTGCACAGATCTGTGTGTGTGTGTGTGTGTGTGTGTGAGAGAGAGAGAGGTGTGTGTGTGTGTGTGTGTGTGTGTGTGTGTGTGTGTGTGTGTGTGTGTGTGTGTGTTTATCAGCTCAGTGCAGATGGGTGGCAGAGTGGCTCTTGCAGCCAAATGATTCAGTATGCTAATGAGTTGTTATCTGTGGTGCTGCAGGAACAATATACTGTCTTTCTCACAGTGGGAATCCAGCCTGCTGGGAACAGATTACACTGCGCACACCGCCAAGGTAGTTATTTATATTTTCACAGAGTAGTAGAAAATACATAAATGCACACACACACACACACACACACACACACACACACACACACGTCCACACACATCCACAGATAGGCCTATAAACAAACAAGCAAAATAACATTTTAACACACACACACACACACCACCATCACCACCAACAGCAGTAAATAAGGTGGAAATTTGAGGTAAATTTATGTCCTTCACCAGTAGATGGAGATGTCATGGGCTTTCCACTTTAATAGGTTTCAGTGTTATGTTTCTGTTCAGTATTCTTTATAAAATATTACATATGCTCTTAATTAAAGTTAACTTTCAACTCACCCGGAATGTTGTTTTTTTCCCAATTAATGAAACCTCTCCAATTGAGAGAAAGTTTTATCTTAAAAGACCCCAACTCAGCTAAAAAATAAAATCCTGAAAACTGTTATGATCGTACAAAATGATGAAATCAGTCGCAAAAGTGATCACCTTTAGTCACAATCTAACTCATTTAAAAATGTCACTTTTTATTTTCTATGCAAATTGTTTAATTACTATATAAAAATATTTAATATTTAATTACATTTACAATCTTGGTTAATTTCTATTCTTTTGACTTTAGACCCATGCCGTATAATTTCAGACATTGGATTTGGAAGAAAAAAATTATCACCTGCTTTTTAATTATTCTTTCATAATAGACAGGAATGAACAAAAAATAATCAGGCTGTCTTTGATGATGTTTATTTGGACATGATTAAAAATATATTTATTATGTCACAATATTTCATGTTATAGTAACTGTTTGTCTTCTTATGTGCCAGCGGCTGCAATCTTGGCTAAGTGTACACTCTGTGACTCCCTCTCTCTGTGTATCCCTCAGGAAAACAGAGGAAATATACATGTTCTGTGGAGCAAATTCAACAAAGAAAAACTGCAAGTCTTGTGCAGATTTGTATAAAAATGAATGAGACATGCATACATGCTAACGAGTCTTAGGTATGTTGTATTGGTAAATGAATATGAAATTCCCAGATGTAGGACCAATTTATTGCTTTATTGTAATTTAACATCAATGTTAATCAATGTGTGAGATAGACTTGGAGAATAATTTGACATATGTCATTGATTTTCAAGCATTTCAATATAGAAAACTTAAGAGGGTAAAGGCTGTGCTGAAGATATATAGTGACAGATACATAATTGATTTCACAAGAAAAATTACAAAGGAATGATCAAACATTATAACCGAATGTTATAATAAAGGCTAAGTGAAGTACCCTCTTGTGCAATCACTTGTCCTGTTGACATACTAATACGAAATACACAAAATAATTCTGGTCATAAATGTAGAGGTCAACTAGCAATGTAGATTTATTCATTCATCACATATGGAATTTTGATCTTTGTGGAAAAATCAGCCTAATACAAACCTTACCTGTACATAAAACCATTTGATGTGACCGAGGTATGAAGCCAAATTACTGCAGAAATAAAGTTGCTCAAAACACATCAATAAACAATAGCTCTCTTATAAGGTTTAATCACTTTATATGTAAAATAAGATATTTTCAGTGATTAAATATTTCTATTCCAATTACTGAAGATTTCTGGCAAAGTTAGAAAAGGCAGGCTTTTGTGTTTTTCAATGAGAAATTGTTCCTGGTCGCCTAATGTAATCATTATAAAACTACACATTGAAACTAGGTAATGCAGTCTCCCTGCTCTCTTTTTAACAAATACATCACAACATAAAAATGTCTCAGTAACCTCTCAGGGAAATAAAATACTAAATGTAGCCTAATTTATCTTAAAGATTGATTGCTGTGTGTACAGGAAATGAGTTATTATCATTTTTAATCTGGAGTCTTGACTGTTTAGAGTCTAATGACATATAGCATTTGTAAAAGTCAATGCTATTTTTCATTGTACAGTGTGGGTACACCAGAGTATAATTTATAGTGCATTCATCTCTCTCTGCTGCAGAGGGTTATCCTCCCTGTTCGGTGCTAAAACAGCTAATCTGTTGTTATGGGTATGTAATGTCAAAGAGACATTATTTTTACTTGTATCAGCCTCTGGGTGATGTTGTTTTAAACCCATATCAGTCTTCTGTGTTCCTGTGGGTCTGAATCACCTTCACTACTGCCTTCAATCTTGGCTGATAATTAGGACAACCAACAAGGATTTCACTCTTGTTCTTGCCACTGTTCCTGTACTGTACTGCCTTGCAGACCTAGTAAATCACCATATTCACATAATGAACCAAATTCAGGAACTCCACAAGAATTATATTTGCCATCCTGCTGTGTGAATTGTATCTACATTAAAGGTTTAAGTATTTATCTCTAATATATAATACTGTCTGCAATCTTTTTATTGCTTTCTCTGTACTGATCTCTGCATTTAACAATTCTTCTCCAATGCCTCTTTACAAAACTTGGGCACCTTACACCCTCTAGTGGGAACCAAATGCAATTATGGATTATTTACTTCCAATTGTTTCCAAATGTGTATTAGCCTCACTGACACAGAGTGTATCTAGTCTAATTGCAATGACTTATACCTTCTAGTTTTAGTTCTAAATAAATAAAACTCAAGGGTCATCCATTTCAAGCATATCATTTTTAATGCATTGTTACAAAGAACTGAAGTATTGCATACAGTACAGCACTATAATTAAGCCCCGACCATCTTCAAATACAGCAGGGCAAGCAAAGCATTTGGCTCGATTAGCACGACAGCAGTGAGCAGATATTGAAGCAGCAGTATTTATCTGAATCACATTAATACGACAAAGCAGTGCAATAGGCTGAAGGTTGTGCAGAGTCTACAAGAAGTTACAGTCAGAGCTCATTCAAGGTCAAAGGTTGCAGTCACAGGTTTTCCATAGCAGCAGGTTTGTTTTTTGAATCTGGGTAA
Organism: Siniperca chuatsi; assembly: GCF_020085105.1. Taxonomy (NCBI): domain Eukaryota; kingdom Metazoa; phylum Chordata; class Actinopteri; order Centrarchiformes; family Sinipercidae; genus Siniperca; species Siniperca chuatsi. Next base: position 15,644,488 of record NC_058054.1, on the reverse strand, counting down.
AGCAGGAAGCCAGAGAAAGTGCTGTCATCCTCACTGCTGGAGTAAACTCCATTCCAGTCTCTCAGCGTCTCCAGCCACACCTGGTCGCCTTCATTCAGCTGCAGCAGTGCGAGGTTGGACGCCTGATCGATGTCCTGGCCATACAGAGAATCCCGGGTCCGCAGCTTCCGTACCCCATTAACCACTAAGGCAGCACGCACAGGCCGGTTGCGCACGGTGATGTGGTAACTGAATAGGTAGACCCCCGGGTAAGTGACGTTGAACTTGTTGAGTGTTGGGTCCCAGTGCCCCTCCCCGTTGTAAAACACCTTGTCAAATTTTATAGGCAGGCTGGGTGGAGGGAAGGACCTGCTGGGGAACAAGCCCACACTGAAGGCAGAGCGAATCTGCTCCACACTCTCACCTGGTGGGCCTTTAGGGCCCCTTGGCCCACGCACACCTTTAAGTCCCCTCTCCCCCCTCAGCCCTGCCATGCCCCTCCCTCCTGGAGGACCTGGGGGCCCTCTGGCACCAGTATCCCCCTTCCCTCCAGGAGGCCCTGGCTCCCCTCTCTCTCCCTTTGCACCATCAGTTCCATTCACTCCCATCTCACCTCTCTGACCAGGGGGCCCACGCTCACCCACATCACCTTTCTCGCCTGGTAAACACTCGCCTGTAAGCCCCTGTTCACCTTTCTGACCCTTTGTCCCAGCTAACCCAGGGGGACCCATAGGCCCCTCTCGGCCGGTGCTGCCCTTAGTCCCATTCAGACCAGGCTCTCCTCTTTCTCCCGGTTCCCCTTTCAGACCGCTGAAGCCACGTTCACCTTTCTCTCCTCTGGGGCCTGGATCACCTATAGTATGTAGAGAGGTTATATTCACATAGGAAGACATGTTTTAATTAGAATGCTTTAATTTTCAAATAGAAATGTACATTTGCATGTGTAGGGTGCATTTATACATATCTTAATCTAATCTAATTCAGTATAATTAAAACAGATTTTCTCTTATGTATATAATTTCCCCGGAAGTTCTCATAGAAAACTACACACCTCTATCTCCTGGTTTTCCTGGGATCCCAGGGACACCAGGAAGACCTGCCAATCCTTGATCACCTTTTTCACCTGTGGTAGTTTTGATAAATAAAGCGTAGAAAATGACATCCACAAAGTACTTATACAAAACAGCGTTCTGCAAAAAAGGAGCGAGGGATAGAGAGAGAGAAACGGAGAGACATTCAAAAACTCTCCTGCTGTTAAGCCCTGTTGTACCTATGTCACCATTGAGTCCGTTGGCTCCAGGTAGTCCTGCTGGTCCTGGAGGTCCTCTGAGCCCTGTTTCTCCCTTCTCTCCTGGTAACCCTGGAAAACGAAGAGTATGAAGAAGGACAAATTTTGACCTCCAAAAGGTAATTTTCCTGAAAACGATCATCTATCTTACCTAGAGGGCCCCTCTCTCCTGGCGGTCCCGGTGGCCCTCTCTCTCCCATGGGCCCTACGGGGCCTTTCTCTGGTGGACAGCACTCACAGAAGTTGAAGAAGCATTCATTGTAGTCGAGTGTATAGTTTCCAGGTGTATTCCCAGGGGGCGCTATGGCATCTGTGTGGAACTCAGTGGGGTAAGTGTCGCTGGAGTAGGTGGTGCTATCTGTAGGGGACAAGGAGTAAGCGTCCATCATGACCTCAGTTGTCTCGTCTGTGTGCAGGCTGCTGGATGGGGATGGGGTGGTGGTGGTGGTCCGTCTGAATCCTCCACCCCCACCTCCGCCGCTGCTTCCAGCTCGAGGGGGCTTCTTGGTGCTCTGAGGTTTGGGCCATCGTGTGGTTCTGGCGCAGGAGGTCAGCACGGCCATCAGTACCACAAGGAGAGCGGTCAGAAAGACTAGGCGAACGGACAGCATACTGAGGGCTTGAAACAATAATCTGTAAGGGATAAGAGTGGAAGTTTGAAGAATATAAACTAAACAGGTGCAGCACTTTGGAAAAGGTTGATTCTATTGCAACACAGTGCGTTTACGATGTATAATAAAGCAACAAGTGCATCTTACCTACTGATGTAGATGGTGACTCTTCATTCCATCTCCTCCAACTAGTGATTGACGAAGGCTGCCTCCTTCCTTATATTGCCCTGGTAGCCCAACTTCTGCACCTTTAAGCCAATGAGAGAACAAAGGACAGAAAACACCGGGGGTTATTAGGAGGTAGGTGGGCTGGCAAGAACAGATTCCATGACTCCTGAGGGATATGAAAATAAAGGCAAGACTTCAGTCTTTGTGATATGGGATATGATTCTAGTGCCTGAGAGTACACACGCTGCTGTTCACACACACATGCTTGCTTTGTACACAAATAGCTGAAATATAAGGTTACACACAAAGGTACACATTTGCAGAACATGTATACATACACATACAGTATATACACACAAACACACATTGTTGTTGAATAACGATGAACAACATCTCGTGAGAGTGTTACCGAGTGCAACACCTTGTAGTAATCAGACCATTTGGCAGTACCTCAAAGCAGAAAATGGATCACCCTACACCCAGTGGGAGAGGGATCAATGTCCCAAAACAGACAGCGTGGCAACATTGATCCAACCGTTCCTTGATCTAACCAACCCAAAGAGGCCAGTACACCCAGTAAACCTCATGGAAACCTGGCCCCAGTGAACCAAGCCTTACATGTCTCAGAATGTGTGCTGGATGTAGTTTCAGCCTCTGACATTAAAGGTGCTATTGATAACGTCCAGCCACTAAATGACGCACTCCCCTTCCATTCCAGTGGTTGCCAGTTTGTTGCACAACCTGCATTTTTCATGGAGGAGTGAGACTCAGACTTAGTGATATCAAGTGGTGAATCTTTTGTGATAAAGTAATGAATTCATTTTGCAACACATAGCTATACATTAGCTATAGATTTAGGTTACTTTGTGCGGTGGTGTTTCATGTAACGTTATCTATGGTAATCTTATATGGCTAGCTAGCTTTAGGCAGCCCCTTTGACCCCATCATTTAATAATTATAGGGGCCCTATATTGCAACACTTACCGTAAAATGCCATTTCAATCATCCTTACACTATAAGACAATAGGTAAATATTTACATTTTAATCCAATTAAAGAGTAGAGTACAGTACATTGTAGAGATGCTATTAAAACCCACAGCACTCGACATTAGACCGCTACAGTAAAAGTTGAGCAAGTGCGTAGTGTTGACCTAACATTAGTCGAAGTGTTTTCTTGCTGAAAACAAATCTCGGATAACAACTGCAACAACTGCTACAGGAAGAAAGGACGACTGTATGATTATGTCAGTATTTTCAGATTTTTATATTAACGTTGAGCTCAACGCAGCTGGCTACGAGGCTAGCTAGCCACAAGTACCTCAAAGTGTCTCATAATAGGGCTATAGCCTACTATATGAGCTGACACCCTCAATAACAGTCACGTTTTGGGTCTAAACACTATAATGAGCAGATTTACAGTAGTTCTGAACTTTAATTTACCTTCGACATGACACATTGGTAATATATAGGGATCCCACATCCACTCCGTTCTTAAAGAAGAGCGACCGTCTTTTCATAAGCGGACCAGTCCGCCACTGGCCCAGATGGACCACTGACTGGTCAATCAACTTGCCCTGCATAAACTTGTACTGGCCCCGGGCCATCGGTTATGTCAGACCCTGGCCCACTTCTAAATCCCCTCTGATACGCATCTTTGTTATAACGTTTCATTGTTTGAGGGAACTATAACGTTAGGTAACTGGACGCAACCGTCACTAATGCTAACGTAGCTCCTCAGGGATTGAAGCTGTTATTTTTCTAATTTTGACAATCTAACCAGTGACATCGCATTAGTTAGGTTTTAGGGGCTATGACTGTCGATAGTTGTTGTTTATTTTGTTTAAATATGCAGAACTGTAATTTTATGGGTTATTGCTGTTATGTTGATTAAGCCAAGATAGCTAATATATGCTAACGTCAGTGTCCGTGTTTTCCACACCAACTGGCACCACGTGATACCATCGTCGTTATACTATTGGCTTGTTAGACGCGGGACCCAGATATTCCACACAGAGATAAACAAAACATTCATTTTGGACCCATCAAAATTTTAAAAATGATTAATTCACAATCATAATTTTTTTTTAGGAAAAGTGATACTTTTTATTCTGCACCTTTCTAAAAGCTCTGCGGATTTTTTGTTTTTAAAAATTGTCTACATAAAAATGTTATCAAAATAACCTTTAACTCTGAATGATTCCTTGTTGGTTGCCAAGGTTCCACACAAAATCTGATGAGGAGCCACATGAAACTGTATGCAGCAAAATAATAGATGAACAACTCAAAAGAGCACAAGGTTGACACAGAAAAAAGGCAGAGAAGGTCACTACAGACATCTACAGTTGTTTAGCTGAAGATTGAAATACAAGAAAAAACTAAAATCATTTAGGTTTAATCACCTAAGCATCCCCCTCAAGTCTGTCATTGTTTAAAAAAAAAGTCACAATCACATTACTGAAATTAATAACTGGAGAGCAAATCTCCAGTTAATAATTTCAACCAACTGTTGAAATGTAAACAAGAGTGCAAGGCGCTGGTCTTCTTATGTCGATCCATACACTTAATGGAAATCTAATAGATTCAGTACAGCATTATACTGTAGGTACATAGGAATTTGGTTAAATAGCAGAATGTCCTACAAAACTCCTGTTGAACACCACGATCAAAATCAAACAATTAAAATTGGATTCTTATACCACAACATAGCTTGTTTCACCTTTCAAAATAAAAAAAACATTATCTACTATACACTGAATTATGGAGGCATCCTGTATGCTCATGTTGCTGTCATTACCCTTAAACCACTGGATGCCCTTTAACCACAGTGCCTTTCGATTCATCACCCAAGCTATCACACTCACCTTTGTGAGTTATATGAAAAAGTCAAATGATCACTGACATACAAAAGGCATCAGCATACTTGTGTTTTCAATTATAAGGCCTTGTTATCTAAGTTGCTGAATCATTTAACATCCTTAGCTGAGTTCAAAGTGAACAACCATGACACCACCTTACTACTGGAATGAGCTCATTCCCCTGTGGGACTTTAAAGTTCTACTTAGCCTAGTTAAATTGTTTAATAATATTTGTGTGTTTTAATTAGTGTATGTGTGTATGTGATGATTTTGTTGTGGAACTGAATTGCCTTGTTGTGATGCTGAACACATCAGTTTACTGTAAATTATAGGACTGTCATAGATGTATTCCTCCAGAGAGCCACCAGGGAGCAGTGTTTGACCAATGCAATGACTGCTGTAACCAACACCTGAACAAAGGCCTAGTCTCACATTAATTATTGGGAATAATATTATAATCGGGAATTAGTTATTATTGTGTCATGCAATTTTTATTTAAATTGAAATGTTGTTGCATATGTATTGTAGCTACATTTTGTATATGTGTATGGATTCTATTCTGTTCTATTCTGTTATATATATATATATATATATATATATATATATATATTAATGTCCAGTTGCTCATAAAAGGCAGCAGGCCCATGACATATTCCATAATAAATGGGAGATAATATGGAGTGAAATTGTATGATATGTCATATTATGACATCATCATTTGATTCCGCAGCCACCGTCATCGGTTTCAATGTTTTGCTTTTCCATAGTATGAGCTCAGCTCGCAGCTGCGCACTCTTGTCGACGCCGAGTAGCCTACATTTGAAGAATGAGTCAGTGTCAAGTTGGTCACTATTAAAATTCACTTCCGCTAAAGACTTTCAAAATAAAGCCCTTACTTTAAAAACATCCATTGTGCACCCCATTACAGCGCCTGCTAATGTTTTGCTTTATTAAGACAACCACAGTTGACTTCCGGTCTTATTCTCACTCTCCCATGGTGGTTTGATACAGATCAAGAATGGAGGTGTGTGTGTGTGAAAAATGTTATATGTTTATGTGGAGACTGAATAGACACATATACGAGATAAGAAACGGGGTCAGCGGCGGAAAAGGAGGACACCTCCAAGTCACATCGTCGACTCTCGCCCTCCTCCGGTGACTCCCATGTCTCTCACCGGGGTGGGTCTAACCCAAAAAATCCGTAATCCAACAATGGACTGTGGGAGATCGGCTCAACTCGGAGGATACTCTTGCAGCTGTTCAGAGAGCCGAGGATAGGACCAAGACATCGGACCGAGTCAATGAGGGTGGCCTGTCCGCTTTTGTCCTGCGTCTCTCGGCCCGGTGTCTGGCAGCCAGACGTGCAAAGTGCGTAAATGCGGTCGGAGTAGAGAAGACAGGCCGCAGAGGAGCACTTTAAATGTTGAAATTCAGGCTTTGCCAAACATCGTGGTAGAGAATCGATTTCTTCATAGTTCCGCTGAGCGGATGGAGTGAAAAGGGGAGAGAGACTGCAGTTTGGTTGCGTGTGATGATAGGAGACACAATGACGCTCTTGTCTCTTCTGGGTCGGATCATGCGCTATTTTCTCCTCAGGCCTGAGACATTGTTTCTGTTGTGCATAAGTCTGGCGCTGTGGAGTTATTTCTTTCACACGGACGAGGTGAAAACCATCGTCAAGTCCAGCCGGGACGCCGTGAAGATGGTGAAGGGGAAAGTGGCGGAGATGATGCAGAATGACCGGCTGGGAGGCCTCAGTGTCCTGGACGCAGAGTTCTCCAAAACCTGGGAGTTCAAGAATAACAACGTAGCCGTGTACTCCATACAGGGGAGGCGAGATCACATGGAGGATCGCTTTGAGGTGCTAACCGACATCACCAACAAGACCCACCCTTCCATATTCGGGATATTTGACGGTCACGGCGGAGAGGTAGGCTGGGAGGGAGAGGATGCACGTGCCAGTTTTATCACAATGCGTTTGTCTGGACTCAGACCCAAAGACATTCTGCCTGCTGCACACGAGGTAGCATCATTTGGATTCAGAGCAGGTATAGAGACAGACAATAAGTTCTTTGGAAAAGGCATACAGTGATAATTGCTGTTACTGAGTATGCCCAAATAGGCAGTAAGACCTGTTTTAATCCCATCATGAAATTAAGGAAGATAACAAAACTCAGATTTCTATGACATCTTATGAAATATTCATTAAATTGATAGTATAAGAGATATAAAATAACAGTTGGCACAATAGGCAGGACAAGGCCATTATAAACTCTCCAGATGGCAGGTTTCCATGGGAACACAATGATTTGCACTGGGGCACAGACATACACCTCATGTGTGACTCACTTCATGCTCACCCCATTTTTCAAACCAAAATTCAAAATTCCCTTCCCCTCTGCATCATTGTATTCTTTTGTGCCAACACCTCCTCCTTCCTGCTGCCAATCAGGGAGTTAACTTGGGAGTTATCACAAAGAGCTTGTGATTGTGTGTGTGTGTGTGTGTGGGGGGGGGGTCTATCTCTCCTCCACTCCCTGTGTTGTCAGGGGTCAGTGGTTTCTCATGGCTGCCTTCAGACCATGTGTCCTGGACGCCATCTGTCACACCACCACCACCACCACTGTCCCCCAGAGGTTCCAGTGTATGACACATTTGACACAAATGATACTGGTTAAGTTTCTGATTTAGAGCCCGGTCTTCCTGTTTCACATCGTTTATTGTTATTTTTTCATTAATTCAACACAAGAACAGATATTTAGATCGCAAGCAAATCTGTGGGGACTAAAACAAGAGCCACTAATGTGTGAGTTCCTCTCTGCATGTTGCAATTATCAACATATTCTTGATCAACTTGTAGGGCTACTTGGTCTGTCATTGTTGTTAAGGAGAATCGAGTTGAGGTTTTATATTCATAATTGTGGAGCTTTACGATAGACGTGTTATTAATCTGCAGATCTGTGTAGTCCAAATGATGGCTACACTAAGCTTTGGCTGTGTTGCCAGTTATTTTCTCAATTAATCAATAAATTGTTTCTATAAAACGTCAGAGAATAGTGTAAATTGTCCATCACAATTAAGGAGGCGTCTTCAGATTGTTTGCCATCATACTCTCATTGACAGCTACGAAAACCAGCAAATATTCACATTTGAGAGGCTGGAAACAGTGAAGTTTTGTCCTTTTTGCTTAAGAAATTACTTCAGCTTTGTTCTTTAGGTTTCTTAGATCTTAGACAGAGTCATCAATGTATATTAATGCAAGAATTTCAAGTATTAGCCTATTTTTTTTCACCTTTCAAGCTCTGTGTACAACATGTTGTGTGCAACAAAAAGATTAATGTCATGGTTAAGCAGGCTCATAAAGTTCCAACATACAACAACTCTAATGGTTATGTAAACAAGCAATTTAACTGTAGTTTTAGATTGAAAATGAAATCAGTTTGTGTCCAGTGATGCTGTCACAGTTGGGAGCTCTCTCTCTCAAACTTAATGTTGTACCTCAAGTCACACCAGAACATTCATCCCTGTGTCTGACTTGCTGTACATCTACATTTTGTATCATTTAAATATAGAAAAATACTAAAGGAGCTGGCTGTTCTCTTTGAAAAAAAAAAAAAAAAATTGTTGCAAGAGTTGCTGTTCAATCATAGAGAGGGAGACAACAAACAGAGAGTAGAGGTTGTTTACCCATCTGGATCGCTCTGTCTATTCCTGTCCCAAACAAATATTTATCCTTCCTGTCTGCCCTGACATCTCACGCTTTCTCCCTCACTTTCACTCTTTCTCTCCTGCGAGCTTTCCTCCCTTTCCTCTCTTGCTTTAGTCTAATTTGTATCTCTGTGCATATGTGTGTGTTCATATGTGTTTGCTTGTTTGTTCCCTCCTTTTATATTTTTACGCCTATACTTTATTGCTATCCTTTTCTCATTCAGTAGTCACAGGAATGGGTCACTCTGACATAAAGCTCAGCTATTATATGGTCATTAGGATCAATACACACATCCTGAGATATGGAATAACACTCAGTCCCACAAACACAGTTCCCTGTCTAAAAACTAACCACTAACAGTACACATAATCAATCAATGGGAGATAAGTTTAATGTTAAGGGTTCTTTGGGAAAGCTGTGTTTACCTTCTGGGACTCTCGATGCTAATGATGTTGTCGGGAAAAATTACCACATGTGTGGATATCCTTGGACATTCATTTGCTAGTGCATTTTTATGCTGTTTGGCGTAAGCACACACACACACACATCACCAATATTAAATGCGGCGATGCTGCCAAACCACATACAGGCAGATAGAACAGGCAGTCTCTGGCACTGCAGTGCCTTCTGGCTCTGAAAAAATGCAGGACATTTCTCAAATACGTCTCTGTTATTTGTTGTTTTTGTTGTATTTTTTATTATGGCCCAGAACGAGAATGGACCAGAATTATAAAAGTCAGCACAAGCTGCTGCTGCTCTTTTAACATGATTTACAGAGACTCTTTGCTGTTGAAGCAGGAACTTTAACAGGCTTCCACACTACTTTGCTGTATAAAATTGAATTTATAGTTATACAGTATATAGTTATTAACTCGAGGGGCAAATAGGATTTAAGAAAGCAGTGATGTCAATAAGCAATCCATTAATCAACTTAATAAAGTTGGTCCAATATTTTACAGTCACTCATTAAATCCTCAGACAGTGAAATATTTGAGTCATTTATGAAGTCTGTAACTGCACTGGTGTTTTCAGCTGTGTATGACAAATGGAAAAATATACTTGAAGCTCTTTTCCTGATCAAGGCTCACTGAGTGCCTCTCTCTCCAATTAAATAAATGAATGAGTACACTTGTCCAGTGAAAGGGAAAGAGAGAAGGGGGAGGGGGGCGGCAGGAAGAGATGGTTTCACTCTAGTGGTCATTTGGAATATCATAATCTGTCATAATATTTCACATCCAGGTCTCGTTCCCTCGTATTTTACTCCCAATGCCATATAAATAATGCGAAATATTTTGAGTAAAATTGTATGTATACTGTTTGGTCGATAAACTTGATTATTGCATTGATGGAAACACAGGCAGTTTTAGCTACGTATAAATAAAATGTAGCAGAGAGGTTTAAAGAAAACTCTTGCACCACATGTTCAGAGACACGTTTGTCTTTGCTCAGGATTTTGGCTGTATTTTATTAGTTATTAATTAAAACTAAAATGCATGATTATATCCATGAAACCTTTTAGTACTGAAGGGTCAAAATTCTAATAAAACTCAAACTGAATTCACATGAGGTCTCATACTCGTGCTGTAGAACTGCTATAGCACACCAGAAAGTGAAACAGTGAAACATGTAGATCAAATGGCCCAAAGTGCCCTAATTTACATATGAACTGCGAATATGAAATATGTACTCTGTATCAACTAGGACATTAAGATGGTATAAAAGTTTCCCATTTTAGATTTGATTTGAAAGTAATAGCATAATGGAAATCTTGGCAGAGAAAATGAGGGAAGAAGCATATAAGCAAGGGCAGGAGGAGGAGGGCAAGTGGGCTGGAGGATGAGGAGGTTGTTCAATAATTAAGCACAGAGAACCTGCTGTATGAAATGAAAAAAGCACTCCTCTAAATTAGAGTTGTATTGGAGCATATTACTTGCATATTTATTCTGTGCTGGTGACCTGTCAAACTGAGGATAATATGAAAATGTGATGAAATGTATATGTATAATATACATTTAAAGCAGCATTTGTTGAGTTTTTTTGGGCTCTTGGGGGCAGCAGAACAAGCTGTAACATTTTGACATATATATGCAAAAACTGTACATCTATACAAGTTATGACAAACATGTTAGCAAAGAGGTCCCTGTTTACACATCCAGACTGAGCAACATTAGCATGTATTTGAAGTTGTGAATTTGGCCACCTGACAATATTAACTCTCCTCTTAGCTCTGTTTTAGTCTCCACTAACCCCTGAAGGAATTCTCTTTAGTTAGTGCTAGTCGCTAACTGTGTCTGTCTGGTGTTTGGTATGTGCTACCTGGTGCTTACAGATCACCGTGGATCGAGAAACAGATGCAGAATCATTTCTGTTCATCATAAACAAAGCCCCATCACTTCTGAAGGACCACAATTGTGTGCTATTGTACCCTTTGGTACACTATTGATCAAAACAAGCTATTCTAAAAGAGCCACATCATGTAAGGGTCAATTACAGTCAAAAATGAAAGTTACTATTTTACTATCAAAAAGTCATCCCATGGAGCTGTAAATCTGCACTAACTGTAGGTGTTGTCTTAAAATCTTGTAATATAATCTAAGAGTTAAACAATCTGTATGTATTTCTGACATAATGTAGAGTGTAGCTTGATATTTCTGAACTTCTAAACTGATTTTGAAATCACCCACACCAAAACATCCCTGTGCTTTGCCTTTACTTATCCACCTTCCGCTGTCTAATTGCCCCTGTGTCTTCCCTTCCCTCCTGACCTCCTCCCTCTCCCAGGCTGCAGCTGACTATGTGAAGGCCCACCTGCCTGAAACCCTGAAGCAGCAGCTGCAGGCCTTTGAGAGAGAGAAGAGAGAGAACGCTCTCTCTTACGCCAGCATCCTCGAGCAGCGCATCCTGACTGTGGATCGTGAGATGCTGGACAAGCTCTCTGCCAGCCACGATGAAGCAGGTCAGGAGGGGGAGGAGAGTGGTGGGAAGTGAATATGATATATATGATATAGAATGTACGATGGGTTCCCTCTGTACACTCCAATACTCACTGAGAAGAATGAGACTGCTGTGTTGTAACATTATGCTGCTGCACGTTGATAATAGTGTAATTGATACTCTTTGCACTGATGTAAAATTCAGAGCTACAGTCCAGATTGATCAGTTGATAGCATTTGATACCTCAAGAAACTGTTTTTACTTTCATTTTTTTTCATTGTTGATTTGTTTGGTGCCAGTCTGGCATTGTTTCAGTTCAGTATATTAGAGACACAATGGAAGACTATCTAATGATACATGTGAACCTCTCTCTATAGGACTAATTTTATCAGTTTCTATTCATTGTGCTTGTTTTACTATAGAGCTATAAAACTCTCCGTTATCCAAGCGGCCTCTCTGCCAGTGGTCCCACCCTATCACCTTATCATTTGCAGTTTGCACCATTTATTTAATGGTCTTTTTCTTCCACAAATCTGTAGACAAGATTTGAAAGGTCAAACAATCCTTTATGCTATCCTAGGTTACTGTACATGTTCTCTCAGCCCTGGGGATTAGGTAAAGTCTAATCCTTATCACTGTATTTATTAAAGTGTGGAACATCAATAACAGCATAATAGTGGCAGACATTATCATACCAGAAAGCAGCTGTTAGCTCTCTTGACATTTTCATTCCTAGAGATATACTGTATCTGCTGAAACTTTGGATAGCAGAGACTCTGTTATCTTAGCCTTCTATTACCAAGGTTAAACATCACATTAACCAAACATTAACTTTCTTTCTCTTTTTTTGCTCTCAACAGCTACCATAATCTAGTTTTGTGTAATACATTGAATCTGGCACAAATAGTATTTGAAAATACCTGTTATGGTTTGATTTCATTTGCAACATAGGACAGTGTGATTGCAAAAAAAAAAAGTTTATTCACGGGAAAACAATTCAATGCAATGTTTTGTGAATCATCACAGGCTACAAAAAATGTTAAAATGTAAAATGTTCCGTTACTCCCAGCTGTTTAGAATAAACACACAACCAGATTTGATTCAGGATTGTGAGACACACAACAGCTATATCAGCTGTTTCGTCTCATTCTTCTCTTTCCATCTCCCATGCAGGAACGACATGTCTTGTAGCGCTGCTGTCGGACAGAGAACTCACAGTGGCAAACGTTGGAGACTCTCGTGGTGTGTTGTGTGACAAAGATGGGAATGCTGTTGCACTGTCACATGACCACAAGCCGTATCAGCTCAAAGAGCGCAAGAGGATCAAGAGGGCAGGTAGATGATGAGAGAAACAACCCTATAATATAAAGCATACACTGAATGTAGCTGTACTGCACGCTCATGTGGTTGAATTTGGGGTCCTCGGTTGCCACCTGTTGGTCTATTTAGGAACAGCATTGAGTTAAACAAAGCACAGGGTCAGATTTTGATGTCTGAACCTAAGTATCAAGTTATCTCAAATCGATTCAGTATTTCAGCTCGTGATTTGGATTGATACACAGTATGTCAACAAATAGCCGTCAAGCATGTTTTTTCATTCTTATGTCTTTATTCCCAGGAGGTTTCATCAGTTTTAATGGATCCTGGAGAGTCCAGGGGATCCTGGCTATGTCCCGCTCTCTGGGGGACTACCCGCTGAAGAACCTCAACGTAGTCATCCCCGACCCTGATATCATGACCTTTGACCTGGACAAACTGCAGCCAGAGTTTATGATCCTGGCATCAGATGGCCTGTGGGACGCTTTCAGCAATGAGGAGGCCGTCCGGTTCGTCCGCGAGCGCCTGGATGAGCCTCACTTCGGCGCCAAAAGCATCGTCCTCCAGTCTTTCTATCGCGGCTGCCCCGACAACATTACTGTCATGGTGGTGAAGTTCAAAAGTGGAGCTGGGGGGAGTAGCAAGGCAGGGGGAGTAGGGTATGGTCAAGTTTAGAGCTCACACTGTGATCACTCTTTTCTATGATTTTCCCCATCTTCTGGATGGAGCAGCTAGTGTGATATCGCTGGAGGAAGTTAAAGTATGGACACTGAGGACAAGTGCACACACATAAAGACATACACACACATGCAAAAACACAAAAGAAATTAGGGTTTTTTTTTGTTTGTGGGTTTCTGATTGAGATAAGGGCATTTAAACACAATCTCATAACCATCTGCCAACTTAATGATGAATACATTCAAATACTGAACCAACAGTGGAGATGCATAAACACAGAACAGACAGACACCAAACAGGGGATTTTCTCTTAACCAGCACACATTAGACTGTGATTGATTTACTACTGTTTACTGTACATGCGCGCGAATGGTACAGCTCCACTGGAGGCTTCTTCAGACGAGGCTTCAACTAGTGCCTACTCAAGAATTACTGTGCAACTACAGGAAGCTACTGACAAAGGATCTGTGAAAACACCACCCTGCTCGCTGCATTTTGATGATGCTCTCAAGTACGTCTGTTACATTTTTTGACCTAGAAAATGTTGTCAAATATAAAAAGACTCCAGTGGATCCATACCTTTATTTAACTTGAAATGATGCTACACCTAAAATCTAACTTTTTGAGTATCAAACACCCCCTGTTTCATCCTCTGGCTGCAGTCAGCTTCAATTCATGCTGGTTACAATTCAAAAGCGAGCAGTCATCACAGTGGGGAAAAAAGTAGCATAAATATGGAGTTTAAAGGCAGGAGCTCTGATTGGCCAGCTGCTATGTGTTGGCAGGACTCTGATTAATCACAGCTCCTACTATTGCTCCGTGGGTTGTATTTAATTTAATCTTTAGGTGGCACACTGCTTACACATCTTTAAATTAAAGAGAATGCAAAATGGAAACTGTAAATGTTTAAGCAGAAAACTAATGAGATGGAATATGAAAGGCAGACACATTAGTGATTGGAATAACAAAAAGTTAGATTTAACAGCCTTTTTTAAAGTAATGTAATTCCATTTTAAAATGTAATTACAAACTCATTGTATAAAGATGGAATAAGGAAATAGAATTAGTAATTGGCTAATTTAATGATCTTTTATTATTTTTACTTTGAGTTTTATAAGGCATCATTTTAATGAATCAAATGAATTTTAAAGTTTATCAATTTATTAATTGTTTATGATTAAACACAGTTTAATATGGCTAAATGCACAACTTCTGCTATCTGTTAAATTTAGGAGTTTAGACCAATGAATGAGCTGGAGGTGGGTTCCTCAGGCTAGCCAGCTAGTTTCTATGGATATTTTCAATTTTTTCCACTGTAAAGAATGGTCACTATTGAAATCCTTTGTCACCATCATCCAAACTGACTACAGCCACTCTTGTATTTGAAGGCTGAAACTGCAAAATATTATAGCCACTTCTCAAGTGTGCAGAAGGTCAGTGATACTCAGAAAATAGATTTTGGAGTATTACTTTAACAAACAACACATACACACAAACAGAAAAAAATGTACCTTTCAAATGTTTATTTTTTGGAATGGTAAATTCTTACAAATCAGCCAATGTAAACTCTGTATATCCTCAGTAATACAAGAGGGGTTTAATGTATGTAGAACCTGATTTAGCTCCTGACCTTCACCTCTTGGTACTGCAATTTTATGGAGCTAATGTAAACTGTTCCATCAAAGTTGTTTTACACCATCTGTATCAGGGCATGTGCTTTGGCTTATCCATGTTCGGGAACATGTCTCCATGGACACTGGTGGCTGCCTTTGACCTGGGAAGTGCATGAAACAGGAGGTGGAACAGACTTCCACACCTCTGCTGCCATGAGAAACTAAAAGATGACTCATCATGAACTGTACGGCCGCAGCCTGAATGCTAGTAGCTATAGTAATATGATATGCTCGTGAAGCAATACAACTGGTGTCAAGGACAGCAACAACCTGTCAAGGAAAGTCACAGTAAACCACACATGATTCACTACTGTTTTATGTTCAGCTATTTTTTACCACTGTGTTTCACAACCTTTTGCATCAGTTGAGAGAAGCATTTTTTTTATTTAACAGTTTACCTAATGCCTTATTTATTGTAGAGTTTTTGGATGTGTCTGGCAGATTGCCAGATCAGTGTATTATTTTTTTGTCCTTCTGCACATGAGCAGAAGTTTACAATCAATTAGATAACCATCACTTTAATTTGAGAAGCAGTCTAGCCTGATACACCCATGTTGAGCTGATGCTCAGTGTAAAAGGAAAAAAAAACAGTGTAAAGAAATTCTGTATGTAAACTATCAGTATTAAACAAACTCTTTCATCTTAAATGTATTTCTCCATTGAGTCTTTATTATCTCAAATGCCTGACATGTCAAACTGTGCAGCACGGTGTTGAATCACTACAAAAACATGCCAACTCTTTATTTTTAAAGGTCCTTTTTAAATTAGGTTCTTAGCCTTAAGCTTAGAGTATTTTGTGTGCTCAATTTTGAGATTTAAAAAAAAGATTTAATTTATTTTCCACCACTTATTCAATCATAGTATAATATGCTTTTTTTTAAAATTCACACAACACCTGCAGGTGCATTTTCACACATTCACACCTGCTGCTGGTCCTACAGAAGAGCCCACTGAAGCAGTTGAGTTTTAAGTGCCTTGCTCAAGGGCACAACAAAAATAGATGCGGAGGAAAGGGGTAAGCAATGACTCATGTTCTTCCCTTCTTCTGCTTTTTATCACCTCTCCAGGAATTTGACTCATTTGTGTTCTTGCCACCAGCCACAGGTCTCAAGAACCTCAAGAACAAAAAACGAGTTGGTGAAATCAGAGTGAGGTTGAGGGAAAACACGTGACGTCTTCTGAGTGTTTCTGGGATGCCTCTATCGGACCGCAAATAGCTCTCCATGCCTGCAAGGCAACTCAGCCCCGCTGCAGCCCTCAGAAGGGGCGCAGACAGCTCGGAAGCGCTCGATGATGCCAAGTTTAGTGACGGTCTGTAACAGTCTCAGAATAGCTCGGACATGGACTGATCCAAATGCCTAAGACCCGTGTTGCGACATTCAGGCATCTAATAGCTATAAAGTCAAGTGCGTCACACTACAACTTTACGGGAACTCTTTGCCCTATTTTATATGGATTTGGCACTTTATAAGTGAGACAAGTGCGCGCAGGCACCATAGGCTAACTCAGAAATAAGCAATAATTTAACAATTCTGGTTTGTTTTTTAATCCCCGTGTATCCTTTAAAGGAGTATTTTGAATTGAAGTTACAATATGGGACAGCAAGGCTCCAAACCCTCCATAGAAGCGCGGGTGATTTTCCAGCGCGTTGGCGAAGTGGACATGTGTCAGAAAACGGATTGTTTCACCCCAGCCTCCGTTGTCCGCATTCAGAAGAAGGTGACGAGTCAGTCGGCCTGTCTTCACTCTTCCGCCCGGGCACTGGAGAGGTCAACACCCCATTCCTGGCCCCAAAGCCGCTGTGACATCGGGGGGCTGGTGTACGTGATGGATAATCCAACCGGTGGTGTGTGGGTGAAGCCGGGAGAGTGAAAAATGAAATCTTCAGGCGAAATGCAAAAGAATTATTAGATGGAATTACGTCAAGCACTCCCTGAACGGAAGCTTTGGCGTCTTCCGAGCAGCAGGATGCCGTCGATTTGGGTTCCTGCGCTGAGGTGCGCAACCGTGGCTCATCCACACTGAAGCGTCTGGAGTCCAGGTGGATTTAAATCGTCTCAGCTACATGGAGGGGTTGGATGGACTGATCACTGCAATTTATTGATTGAGTCTATATGAGACATTTATATAGTCAGTGTCAGACTGCATGAGAGAAAGATGATGAGAGGAGGTGAAGAGTGCCATGCGTCATGCGCACTGAGATAGTGTAATTGTCTTGTTTCCAACATGATTGTGAGCGATGATGTCTATTAGTAAGAATGAATTCACCTAACTTTTTTCAGAATAAGTCAGTGCTGACTTAGAGTTGGCTAACATCAACTACTCTATTTAAATTAACTAGTGTGGTTTGTAAACACAGTGCACAATGGCTGACCAACTTCCATTTATTTTTCCTTCCTTTTTATTTGACTGTATCCTCCATTTTAGAATTCATTTTACTACTGTATGTAATACCATAGCACAAATTAATGTTTTAAAATTATTATTATTATTATTTATATATTGGTGGTAGTTTGAATGTGATGGACTGGAGGTCAGTGTTGACCCACCTTTAGTTAGGTCTGAATGTTTGTCCAGAATGTTTCTCAGTAACCGAATGGCGTCATAGCAGCATTATGTCCTTTTGTTTTTGAGAAGCTCTGGAAAGTTTAAGGAGGTTTGGAGGAAGTGGAGGTGCGTCTGAGGGATACAGCATCCACCTGACATTTCACATTTCTGTCAACAGGATGTCACGGTTGGGCTGTTGGAAATGTATGTTGAAATGAATAATTTAAAGAACTTTAAAACCCCATATTATTTTCTTTATTTTACTATATAGAGGGGGCTAACGCTGGTTCAGTAAGAAACTGCATTTCTTTCTTTGGCAGGCGAAGTCTGGATATTGTGCCTTATGCTTGCCTATTGACTATTGTGTTGTGGAACCGAGAGTGATTCATAAGTCAATGTGATGAAAATATATTGATTTTCAGGCAAATATGTGTATCTCATGTGTGCACCATGTTTGTCCTATATAATAAAACAAATTTCTCAGTTTACCTTTATTACGCTATTTCTAATTCAGAAGCGTTTTAAGAAATCACATTTTGTTTACAGCAAAGTACTTTTTCAGAAACCAAGTCATAGCAGTCAAAAACGTTTGAGAAGACTACTTTTCAATGTGCTTTTGAGACTCTGACTTAAAGCAGAACTTACATAGCAGAACGTCTTTCAGTAAACTAACTTAGGCTAACCTGAACAATATTGGCCTTATAGAGGCAATAACTTTGCATGGCTCTATTTATACAGCGCAAATAAACAAGGGATGTCCTCTGGTTGGCGCAAACTTTGCCCCCTGGTGTGGCGCCTTATAGGTGAGCCGTGAGTTATAGTCAGCATGGAGCTAATGGCTTATCTATTAAACTCCGGGCAACGCACTAAGCAAACACTGCGTCAAAAGAGTATACTGTAAGGGGAAGATGTGCCTATCCCACTTGAGTTGACTGCCTTCATACCTCCACGTCGTCATGGGACTGCGAGGATCTAAACCACCAGAAGCCCAAGTTCTCCTTCTGGGCCTGGACAACGCTGGGAAATCGACTCTCCTCTACAAACTGAAACACAACGCGTGCGTCAGCACGGTTCCTACCATTGGCTTCAACGTGGAAATGCTCGAGGCGAGAAAGAACAGGAAGAACATCGCCTTAACCGTGTGGGACGTAGGTGGTCAGACAAAGATGCGCGAGCACTGGAAGAGTTTCCACCAGGAAACAGCAGCTGTCGTTTTTGTCGTGGACAGCTCGGACAGGGAGCGTCTGAAGGAGGCGCGGAGGGAGCTGGAGAACACACTGAGGAGTGAGCAGCTGCGGGGCTGTCCGCTGATTCTTCTCGGCAACAAACAGGACGTGAACGGCGCCCTGACTGTCACTGAAATCAAGGACAGGTTTAACCTGCGAAAGATTTGCTCAGATCGAGATTGGTTCGTTCAGCCTTGTTCCGCATCGACGGGAGTTGGAGTCGAAGAGGCTTTCAGACGAGTGGTCCAAATGGTCAAACTCCCATCAGACTCTGGGGCGATGAGAGACAATATCAAGGAAACAGTGCACTACCTCAGAGCGAATAGCAGACATTAAGTTTTATTTATATCAAATGTGCTATTTTCGAACCATTGACAATCTGACAAATTAATTGAATGAGTTTCTTCTAAATATAAACTCCTTTATACCAACAATAAATTATATGTTAAGAGATCAGACCTTTTG
This sequence comes from Siniperca chuatsi, assembly GCF_020085105.1. NCBI lineage: Eukaryota > Metazoa > Chordata > Actinopteri > Centrarchiformes > Sinipercidae > Siniperca > Siniperca chuatsi. The sequence goes on along the minus strand of NC_058054.1, from coordinate 15,625,037 downwards.
GTTAAGTCTATACATTTCTTTTATGCGCATATACACTATCCCAGTTCCAACTACATAATCTTGCAGGCTACTTAAGAGTGAGTGAAAATATTAGGCTAGTTGTTATGATATGGATACCACAGGAAACACAAGATACCATGAAGTCTATTACTGTGCATTAAAAGCACTGCTGAGTATCATACACACACAATAAGTTACTGTAGAAATTATTTTACGGTGCGCAGCACATCTTTCAATTATTAAACAGAGTTCAATTATCTCCCGACATTTACATGAAACCGTTGGGTTCATAGAGGCATCTCACTGATACAGCATCAATATCAACGAGATAAGTAACAAAGACAAGTGTATATGTTTTGGAAATAAAGAGACTGCAACTTATCCTTTCAACTTGGTAATAAATGTTGGTAATCCATTAATAAATCATCATGTTTACTTTCTAACAAGTCTGCAGTTATAAATGTTGATACGTTGTTAATAAATAGCTTTTGTTTTTTTAGTCCTGATTAATTAAAAGAGCCAAAAAGACAAAGCAAGTGTGCTGGAGGATAATACACACCAGCCAAAGCCATTTTTCACGCCTTGGCAACCCCCAAGTTGCTCTTATAAATGGTTTATTACTGATTTATAAAGCATTACTATAGGTTATTTATTAACATTAGCAAAGCCATTAATAAAGAAGTTAGAAAATGGAACCAAATTTGAACGCTCGCTGATACATGCCTTGGAACAAATGGTGCAAAGAGCGATATAATCGTTGGCCATCAGTAGGTATCAATATTTCGCCCAGAGGCACACAGGTCAGGCTGCTGCAAAGGAATACCACACAAAGTGCGGGGCGGTTTGTTTTCGTATTTCTTAAATGTCCATTATAATGATGTAAAATACAATCTCAAATGTCGAATCTATAGTGCTGGTGAAGCCCCAATTTATCCAACCGACGCCCTTGTCATGTAGCTTGTCCCATGTTGGACTCCTCTGCTCCCATCCCGCACTGTTTCTTCGTATGTCGGCAGACGTTTGCATTCATCGTATGAGGGTAGCTGAGAAGCAGGAGCAGGATTCATCGAGCTGTCCGGTGTACAGCTCTCCATGAGCGGTTCTTGTGATGTGGTAACAGTTGGATGTCCATTGTGTGGCGGGGTGAGCTGCCTGGTTTTAGAGCACAACGCTCGCTGGACAAAGTATCCCACAGCGAAGAGAAGCAGCATAATAAGCACCCCAGAAAGTTTCCGGGTGACCATGGCGATGTTGTAGTAAGTCTTGTCCACGAACTGCTTGCAACAGGTGACGGCAGTGGTGTTGTTTCCCTGCGCGCAACAGACCTGGTCATCCCGGCAAATGTCCTGTCCACATTTTCGGATGGAATAAACAACTGTCCGAACCAGAAAGCAAACAGTGAACACCGCCAGTGCTTGGCATTTGTAGAAAAGCATCGCTGTTGCGTTGAAAGGGGAGTGATCCGGTGAATCGATGGTAAAGCTTGGGAAACAGGGCGCAGGCGAGACGATTCACTTGTGGATAGTACGCTGAAAGATGCGTTGGTTGAAACGATGACGCAGAGCCATCCTCAACGCTCCGCATGCCCAGAGGACATATACAATTCCTGAGAAACAGAAGGGAAACGGACAATCAAAACAATATGTCCACTCAATGCAGCACTCAGTAATCACCGAAGTACAGCTGGAGCGACACAGACAGCTGCACGTCTCTCTGCGACATATCAATATGCTAATAAGCTTTACATTAACTCCTAAGTGTAGTTCAGCGGGCCCCTGATTTATTATGCACTTAGCGGGTATGTCGATGCCGTCCAGCAAATCGTAAACACAGTCTTGCATAACAATGGTTCATTCATTTGATGTGAAAGTAAACAGGCGCCCAGGAAATCGACCAGTCGCGTCGGAAGCACTGAGAAATGATGGTGAAGGTGGGAGGGGACATTAAAACAAGCGGCCTGCAGAAGCCATTGTTGATGTTTCAGGACAGTGGACAGCGCTCCACACGCCCACTGGGGAAAGCAATGAGGGGCGCTGACACAATTAAACGCAAATAAATGTTCCAGCCGGCAGGAGCACAAAGAGTTTCCATCTGCAATATTAATACTCGTGTATACATTAAGGGGTCAGGTCTTTTCTTAAAAGGCTGCAATGGTTTGGTCGACGTCCATTTAGGCTAAGTATACACGATACTGGGAGTGCAAAGCGCTGCCCCCTGTCAACAAGCATCTTTGCAAACACTCTGAAAGGCTACCACAGCAGCGGTACTTTTACTCACAATAGCCAGTAATACGCAGTTTTTCATGAAATTATTCTAATACAAATATATTATAACAGTTAAAATGCTCAAAAATTACACAATTTTCAACTTTCAAAGTAAGCTATTACTACAGAGAGCTGTGACTAATTACTTTACTGGATGTGGCAGGCAAAGCAAACATTTTATATTGCATCATATAGCCTCACAATGATTAATCAATAATCTGACTATGTGATGGGTAGTAATGGAGGGAAGTGCTCCCTAATGTGTGGGTGTAAAAATACACACACACACAAAATCCTTTTGCTTAGGCCTAATGACTTTGAGTGCTTAAAACCCAATGCTAATTAAATTGTTTGCTGAAGACAGTTCTTGGCAAAGAACTACTGGATGCTGGATTTTGTAAAGATCGGATATCAAGTAATTGAGATAATTGTAATGCTAATGCGTTTTATGTAGGGCAAAAAAAGACAAGTTAATGTAAAATATTTATTGGACAAAATAGGTAAAGAACTAGCAAAGTAAGTCATTTCCCTTTGCAGAGCGTTGGAAGATGTTAACAGAAAAACTGTATTTCAAGATGGTATTTCGAATGACGAGATTAATTTCTGCATTCACAGGTGTTCTGTTGCGTCCAAAATGTGTTTGTCCTGTACATGGCAGCAATGAAATCTGTTTCAACAGTCTCCACTGTGCTCCTGAGTCTCAGGTGGACCTCTTCTTTGGTGAAAGGGCTGTTTTGGAATCAGCTGACCTTGTGTCGATTTTGCTGGATGGCAGGACAATAATGGGTCCCAGCTGGATAGTTTGCTCTGTAAAAAACAAACATGGGGTCTCTTTCAGCTGCACTAAAGGTTCAATGAATAATTGGACCACATAAATAAACCAGTGTATTCAAACATGATTTAAGCATTCAACCTCAGATTTTTGAAAATCTATTGTGCCCATCAACTGAATACATATTGTATATTAGCCTATTGTTAAACATTAGTACTATAAAACAATTACTTAGATTTTGCCATTTAGTTTGTATTGAGGACCTGTCAGTAAATTTGACATATGTAAGATATGTCCATATAGTTTAAATTGTACATAGATTGATCTTATGTAAAAAGAACAAAGAATTCAGTAAATGTCATTTCTATTGTGCTCACCTGCTTTGTACTCTGCTCCTCTCTTCATCAATCGAGTAGAGGATTGCTGAGGTTTGTTGTCTTGGCTGTGCTGCATTCCTGGACGAAAACGGAAATAACTGGCTGGCTTTTGTTCGGCTCTGTTCTGGCCTAAACTCTCCTGTGGAGTCACGGAGGACCATGCTTTGGTGCTGACGGTAGTTTTAGGGGGTTCTGTGGACAGAGGCTCCTCAACTCGATGGGCGATATCGCAGCTTCTACATGCCTGGTCATTCCCATCAACTGACCTCCATCTGGATAAGGAGGCAATTTGCAAAATCAGGGGACTCACTTCTGTGAAATTAGTGAGATCATCATTGCAACTCATGGCATGTTTTATAGACGGGGAGAACATTTTCAGATGACATTCAAGAGGTACAACTTCACTAATAGTGTGAAGGAAGAACTGACCATGCCGATTATAAGATTGCTGCATCATTAGAATAATACCTGTTCTCAATTACAGAGCAGGCCCTGTTCTGAGAGCTGACAGCCAACACGACTGGAACAGCCTTCACGTAGCAGGTTATGTAGACCTATGGGAGAGAGTTCAGTGTGAAAGCCTTGCACTGGCATGCACTTCGGACAATATACCTTTAATAGAAAAACAAAAGACAGGAAAATTAACCAACCTGATTGCTGGGCTCCTGGTAGAACCTGAAGGCATCAAGATGAAATCTCAACTTGTGCTCTTCAACTCTTGGTAGGAAACGGGAGCTGGAGTTTGTTAGGTAAGCATCAGCAAGACACCTGTTAGGGCAGGAAAAGACGACAAATGTTGGGAATGCAGTTACTTTAAGTAAAAATGTCACAAAAACTACAACAATCTTCATTTTATGGTTGCAGGATGGTGAGTTTTAAAATTTGGTTATGCAGCTCACCCATAATGCTCGATAAAGTCATATCTTAATGTAGCCTCTGCATCAGGAGTTGCTGTGGCAACGCAGTGGTCAACATAGACTCGCAGGGGCATGTGGTTACGAATGATGGCAAAAATTTCAAAATGAATGGGCTCACCCAGGAAGTAAGAATAAGATCCCCTCTCAAACTGCCAATCATCTGAAGATGAGATACAAATGAGAAAATCCAAACATTCAAGAAAATTTAACAGACATCTTCAAATAGAAGCATTAATCATGAAAACTGTAGCATAACATAACTCTGGAGATGCATGAGAGCAGAAAAAGATGCTTTGTCAATGTCACCCTTTTATTACCGTTCATGATTAGCAGATTGAAGTCTATCCGATCCTCTGCTGAGGCCTTGGAGACAAAAGGAACCCATGTGGGATGCAGGGAAATGCCATCCAAAGCATACTTCCTGAAAATATAGTTATAGCAATATTTCAAGATACATTCTTAGCACTGTTTTTGTCCAAGAAGGCTGACTGCAAGAATAACTCATCAAAATCCAAGTAGCTGGTTCCAACACCACCCACATAAAATTGTGTCAAGAGTATTGGACTTACTTTTCATAATGACATTCAACTGGAGTAGTTGCTCCATCCAGTCTAAGCAAACCATTAGATGAAGGTTCAGGTGAGTAGACCAGAACATTAGAATAGATAATCTTCTCTTCTGTCGACTGGAAGCAACAATGTTAAATCTTTCAGAAAGTAGAATTCCACATAGCAAAACAACACACTTGACCTGACACGTCATTTTAACAGCATATGACAAATCAGACGTAAAACACATGCACGCGAGAGTACAAACCAACGTAAGTAGGTTAATAAGTAGTGACGAATTTCTACAGGTTCACTTGAGCTGCATCCCATAAAGAAAGTATAATGCTTACTGAGAGTTTAGTTCCACAATCCATGAGGTGGGCCCGGATGCTGAATTCCGCCTCTCCTGATGGAACTGCTCCACATGCGCTCCCTTCACTCACTGAATGTGAGCCGAGGCGCAGATATCTGCCGTCCACCTGAAGGCCCGTATCAAACATGTCAGCCTGCATCACAACCTCCATCGAGTCCGGGTAGCAGTTGACCACGACAGGTCGAGGCCGCACGCTAAGCTCCGCGCTTTGCTGCTGTTTGACCGCTGTGAGTTGAGGCCGGATGTCACCATGAGTCCTGCGTGGGATGTGGGAGTTTGCTGCGCTGGAGCCTAACCGGCTTTCTTTGAATGTGGAAACTGCGATAAGGACGATAATCCACCAAAAAAAAGTTATTTGGAGGTTGCGGTCCATTCTTGGCCTCGTACAGGTTTGGAAGCAGTGGCGGTGTCCTACAGCCTCTGAAAGTATCACCGCAGCTGTAAGTAATCTTGGGTGATTAGAACTCCTCAAACACACCTGGACGCAGAGTTTGACTGATTATAACCCTCTTTCACTCAGTCTGTTCATCGTCACTTGAAATGTGTCAACGTGAAAGTGATTAGTATTTTATTCCATGTAACGAATTAATAACCGTAGATAACAAGGTCATATGAAGGCATTTTGGTAGTGTGGTCCTTTGGCTGAGCTATATATGCTGTACGCTAAATGTTCCACTAGGTGGCACTATAACTGCAAAAATAAGTTCACTTTGTCAGCTGCAAAATCATTTTTATCTGCTGTAACTGAATTAAACGAAGTAAATCATTTCAGCTGTAGTGTTAGTTCGTTAACAACGTGTTCTCAGTGTAGAGGTATATGTCTGTTTTTGCTTTGAGATGTGTACTGAGCTAGCGTCACCGATTTAACATCCATTTAATCATTAAATTGAGACAGGACATTTTTGGTTTAATTACATTTTTAAAAAGTGCAAAGATAGCCTACTCCACTCTAATTGGAAACAGGATACAGAAAAGTGCCATTTGATCCACTTTGTAAATGAACAGTCTGAAATGACAAAGTCACGCTGCAGAGTCTCTTGGGATTCAGGAGCAGCAGAGAGAGGTTTGAAAACTTTCTTTGCCCCGGATTTTGCCTCTGCGGTCACATATGGGCTGCCCTATTTTAAATACAGAGGTTGTTGGAGCTGTGTGCAGCCTGAGAGGAAGTTATTTATAGGAAGATTTTTGGTAAAAAAAGTTTTAATCTATGGTAATATTTGCCTAAAAAGATGCTGAACTGAGCATCGGTCAGAGATAAGGCAGTAAATAACAAATATCTTTGCAGGAAAGATGCAAATCCAACACTACCTGTCATCAAGTATAGGTTTCTATTAACGAAACTAAACATGATTTTAATTAGGGTTACTTAAAGTCCTTTGAAACCAAACCTATGAACCTTAGAAAATTGCCCCTTGAGGATAATAAAGATATTCTTGATCCTCCACCCTTGTGTATACTGTAGTACAGTAGAGGTTTATAAACTGTGAGGCGTGCCTCCCCAGTTGTCACAATTTTGTCTTTTTATCAATACTTTTGTACAAAGTATTGACAGTTTTAACACATTTTTCTGCTTGTGTAATAGGAGTAGCAGTATAATGTACCCAGAGATATTCCAGTGTGGTGCTTTTGTTTCATTATTATCATATGTATTCAGATATCCTGCTCTTTCTGTCTCCCCTGTGTCTGACTCTGCTCCGCTTCCTCAGTAAACTGTCTCACGTTTTCTGTGGCAAGAACGTCAAAGGTCTCTCTCAACCCCAGCAGTCACAAATCTCACCTCTGCCAATTCCGTTAAACACAGAAGGGATGCAAATTGAAACAAAAAGCTGTATCTCAAAACAAAGTGCCCAACATTGAGGTGAACAACTTGTTCAGCTCAGTTAGTGGAATCATGAAAACATCACAGAGTCTTCAGCTGACTAAGAAAACTTTATCTGGACATTCCACCATTAAATATTTGCTATTTTGTAAACAGCGTGACACTTGACTATCTGCTGTGTTTCTATAGACTCCAACCCTAACCCTGACCTCATTGTGACTCCATTTTAAATATTAGTGTAATCCATACCATAAATGAGATACTGAATATCTTTTGACTGACTTTCACATCCTTCTGAATATCAAGCAACCTTTTTACTGACATTATTATGGTCACCTGATTGTAAGTTGACAATTAACACTGGAATTTCCAAATGAAGTGTGAACAAACACTGCGTTGCATTCTGTTAGTATAATTCTCACAAGGCTCAGTTGGTGGGGCTGAGTTGGTTACAGGAAAATAAAGTCAGGTGGCTAGTATAGCCCAATATACCATCAGGATTTCAGACCCATCATAAATGAGAACTTTTCTCAATCAAAGCAAATGAAATTTTTCCTGTAAATCACATGTATTGTTGTTTTGTGGTTGCAATAGATAAATCAACTGTAGCTGTCAAACTCTTACTGGTAAGAAGGAAAGTCCAATGAATTTGATCAGTATGTACTAGCTAAATATTAATACATTTTCTGGAATTAAAGTGAAAAAAGTAAACAACAGTGAATAAATGAAGGATAAATCAGCAGGATTTATGCAGGAAAAAATATTTATTTGGTGATTCTTACTAAAAAGTGAATAATATAACAATAAATAGTTTAAAATAAATAGTCCAGCATAAAACAAATATCATTAATAAATAAATAGCACAATCTGTAAATACACTTTATAAAAAAGACCTTTAACGCATCATCTTGATGTCAAATATAAGTTATATGTCTACAAAAAATAATAAATATGTACCCTTAAATTCTTATAAAGTGTTTTCTGTCACAGCTAGATTATTTGAATGTAAAATAAACTGTTACTGTAGTTTTTGTAATTTGTATGCAAAGTGGTTCTGTATAGCTTTCTGAACTACTGATCTGTTAGAGCTAAATGATTCATTTAGTGTGTTCACCAGAGTTCATGTATGCAATGACTCTGTTGATTGTGATGGTGCGGACCTGGAAGCCCTTCAGCACTTTGCAGAGGCTCAGTCTTTCATCGTATGTGCTTGGACGGTCTGCAGCAGCCTTAAAGAAACACAGAGGAATTATGAATGATTAATAACAATCAGACTATGACTCTTCCAAAAGATGCCAAAGGGACTTATTTTTTAATGCTGTCTAGAAGTTTGAAATTTAGAGATACCTGAGTAAATTGAAAAAGGACACGTAACTGTATCTTAAATCATGGTTATGGCATGCATTAAGAGGTCTCTTACCTCATCTGAGGCCACGTCTGTTGGCAGAGACCATGTGAAGCAGTTCTGTTGAGAGCAAAAGATTAATTTTTAACATCTTTAACAATTTCGTGAACAATTCAGTATTGCACGAGATGTGGCTATTGATGGAAACATTGGCAGTTGAGTTCAGTTATACAATTATATCTTAACAGAAACCTCCTTTTTCACCCCTTCAATATACATTTTTACATGTATTATATAAGCATATCATATCTAAAACAGATGAAAGAGCTTGTAGTAGGTGATTTGGCATAACAGCCCTTCATGAGACAACTAGTGTTAATGGTAATAGTATTGGTGCAAATGGTATTAAACTATATGATACCGTAGGTGTTGTGTAGAATGAGTTACCTCCATGAGTTCTCTGAGGCTGAACACAACAGTTGGACCGAGTAAACTGTCAGGGTCTGGCTGAGCAGCTAGAAATTTGTAGTAGTGATGCAGATCTTCCCCGATGTTTGTAAGACATGACTCCTGGATGGCAAAACAGCAAAGACAACCGTGAAGACAATATATACATATATACATAGTGTCTATACACTCAGTTTATTCACCTGTACAATCTAATGCAGTCCAATATAACAGCCCTGCCATAACATCTATCTTTACAAAGCTTGTTGACACTGTCGGAAATATATATATTATATGTAATATTAGAAACACCTCTCAATATAATTCAGTCCAGTACAACACCATCACTAACTATGACCTCAGTGCTTAAACATAGAATTTAATTAACACCTTTATGACAGTGACAACAAAAACAGAATATTATAGGCATCACAAACGCAGACCTTATGGCAGAACGGTTGTATTGGATTGCATTAGATTGTACAGGTGTACCTAATAAAGTGGACACTGAGTTTACATACAAACTATGTGTCAAAGGTTGTTTCTTCCTACTTATATTTAATGTGTATATATTTTAAAGCCTGACTAAAATAATTTGACTTTCATAGGCTCTTAAAAGATACATAAAAGTAGAAAAATAAAACAATAAAAAAGGTATTCTTGTCACATAGACAAAGCACAACATACCTGATCAAATTCAGAATTAACGGTAGCTGAGCATGTTGAGTCCTGTGGAACAAACACAGTTCAGTTTTAAGTAATGCAGAGGCACAGCGAGACAAGAACTACCATACTAGCTACTATATCCCAGTGCAACACATTAGGAAATAGTACTGTTGTTAAAAACAAAATAATAACAATAATGAATGCTTTTAATCTCAAACTTGAAATACCCACATTTGAAAACTTGATTATTTACCTTTGGTGCACACACAGATGCTGTGTTAGTCTCCATGTTCAGCTGCATGCTCTGCTTTGTGCAGTTTATTCCGTTGAACAGGTTATTCTAGGACACGGAAAGAGAATTTTTGAAACTATAAATTAAAGACAGATTAAAGATGACAGTTTAGAAATGAATCTTTCTTTAGTTTTATAGGCCTACCTGTGTGAGTGCATCAGTGACGTTCTGTAGAAGTGACCATGCGTATAAAACACAGGAGTCAGTCATTGGTCCTTTACTCATCACTGGCAAAGACTGGCTGACCTGCCACAGAGGACAGGTGAGCACTAGGAGCAGCAGTGCAGGAGTGAAGTCTGACAAACAAGAGAAAAACAGAGTTCACATAGTAAATCTTCAATTTCAACTTCTTTGTTGCAAAAAGAAAATACTGTTCAGTCAAGGTACATAATACTCACAGAGCTTGACAAACGGCATCTTGGATAAGACTGTTGACTCAGATTCTTTGGTGTAACTTAGTGAACTCAGACATCCAAGTGTTTTATACCCAGGCTGATGCAGGGATTTCCCTCACGGTACTGCAGTGTTCTGACACCTAACTGCAAAGTGAAAGAGCACAGTCAAGGTTGTTTTTTTCCCCCTTTATCACTAAATGCTTTGGTGAAACTGGAATTAACACAATCACTGTTGAGTAATGGAGCTTCACACTGGTTACTGTTCATTGTTGACATTTCCAAAGAGTGCAGAGTGAAAGCATTATGTTATGTGCTATTTTAAACTGTAATCCTGCACAGCCACATCTAACATTTGTCCAGTATCTGCCATGTCCAGTGTATCAATAATAACGAAAAAAAAAACAATGGGGATTTTTATTATGAATTAATTATATATTTAGGAATAATTTAAAATATTCTTTGTTTAATAACTCAAACCAGAATGTCATATAGAATGTTTTCCAAATATGTACAAAAATTTGGCTTCTAGTGAAAAAAATGTCCTTACCTACTTACTTTAACAGGTTTATTTCACAACAAGGTTACAAATGTAATTTATACTTTTCAAATAATTTCCAAATAATGGACATTATTTATGGATTCTTCAAGTTAGTTCAAGTGTGTTGAAGTATGTGTAAAATGTACATTTTAATTAGAAAGATTCTTTTTTTAAATCTATGGCTCAGTTAATTTTTAATACTACTACTACTAATAATAATCTAATAGCAGTTAATTTGGACAAACTGATAAATGTAAGTTTTAGTTTTGTCCCTACAGTCAGAGTTGTTCCCCTCTTGCTTACGATAATCCCTCACAAAACTCAGTTACATAAGTGTCAACACAAGTGTGAATGTGTGAGAAAAACTCTGCTGTGCTCTCAGACTGAATATGTGAATGAGAGCAGACTCACATTCCCCAAGCTGCACTTGATGAAACAATTTCTATGTTGTTGTTTTTTTAATCATTTAGTCATTTTTACAGTAAATAATATCAACTCACACAGATTTAGCCAGGATACGAAATGCAAATTAGTTCATTAGTTCATTCAGTCCAATTAATTATTGTACATATCCATCAGTATACTTCTGTTTATAGTAATGCCACCTGTATATAATGTCCATAGTACCACTTGTAAAATATTTTCATTATATTGCTCTGTGGTGCACATACTTATATCCTGCACTTGCTTATTGCACTTCTGGTTAGACCTAAACTGCATTTTGTTGCCTTGTACTTGTACATGTGTAATGACAAAAAGTTGAATCTAATCTAAAAAAAAATTAACTAATTAAAACCAACCAAGTTCACACACTTGAAACATTTATTACTGGAGTTTTTTCTTTTTTTTTTTTTGTTTTTAACAATCATTATACAGTACATTTATCAAGGAAGCATACAATAGAAAAAAAAAGTTTAACTTTGTGTTAAATTACATTCTTAAAAAGGTGAGTGAAAACACTTAAACACAGTCAGACAACAAGGCCTGTTCTTCATCCTTTTAATAAAGTATCTTTTAACATTTACATACAGTATGTCCATAAATCTTCTGAACAGATAAAATAGATATATGTTTAGGCTTTGATTTATTTATATATTTGTTTTACATGTTTTATATTTACTTTTTTTAGCATTAGTAAATTGAGCATAACAAAAATTACTTTGCATATTTTTATTTAGGGGCTGTTCATGTCAACATGTCTCCACTTTTGCTTTTCTATCACTATGTATTAACCAATATAATTATTTAACCCATATCTTGTCATTTTGTCTATTGTATCAAGTAGATGAAGGCATTTGAAAAATGCAAATTTGTCTCAAAGTTCAAAATGTTGTCCAGTAAAGCTCTAATGCATCTTTAAAGCAGGTAACATCCAATTTTGCAAACCTCTGCAAAGCTGCTGCAGCATTTAAACACCACTGTGAAAGCTAAACTGCAAATCAGAACAGAGTGTTGATCATTTTCAATTGCTCAGACAGTAGCTGAACAGCGATGACACAGTGCTCTTAGTGAAAGAGCTGACAAACAGGTGAACAGAGCATGTCTACAGATGAACTGATTTATCCTCTTGATTATTATAGAGACAAAGACAAAGTTAATTGATCCTCAGTTCAGCTAGGTGTGGCCTCTAGAAGTCATCATCCTTTTTGAGACAAGGGAGAAACAAGGCGTGCAGGCGCTCTCTCCAACCCAGCATTAACATACATGAGTGTACCGTGCAAAATCATGAAGAGGTAAATCAGGGCTAGGGATGGAATTAAGTTGAGAGGATTCCCCTAATTCTATGAAATATGGCATGATTAATCATGCTGAGAGGAAGTGAAAACCCTGCACAGACTCAATTGTGCCCATACTGAAAGCAATGATGACTCAGATGTCACATCCTCTGTCCTTTCACAACATCCTGTGGTGCAATACATTGTGAGTGGGTCTGTGTGTTAATACTACAGTATGTGGTAAATTCATTTCTCCAGAAACAGTCAGCACAGATGGAGTGTCATTAGTAACACTGGTGACAGTCCATGGAGCGGGAGGTAAAATGGCGTGCAGACAGACACATGTGTAGACATGGTGTTTTATTTAGAGATAGCTTTCTCTGCCTGGTGCCGCTGATGGCTGTGAGCGTGCCTGTCACAACAAAGACAAGAAGTAAATTAGAGTGAGCAGAGGCCATACAGTACATGTCCAAAATACAGTTTATACAGACTACTCATCTCTGACATTTGCAGTAGAAATGGAGAATCTGACAGACATTGCAGAGAGAGAGACAAAGAACGGTGAGAGAAGAGGGTGATTCACCTGGTGAGGTCCTCTATGTCCACCAGCATGGCGTCCTGCTCCACATGCAGCTCATCCCTCAGCAGCAGCAACTGCACCAGTTCCTCATTTAGACCTGTGTTAGATTATAGATGTAATTAACTCAAATCTAATGCATTGTTGAAGGCATCACTATGGTGGTCAATGGAAAAAATGGAGGAAGAGAGGAGGAGAATTTAGGAGTCTGGCCTGTGAAAAACCCTTAGGTTTATCAAACACACCAAACCACTTTGGATAAGTTAAACTGTGTTAAAACCCATGCTGTTTTTCATAACGATACATGTTTTTAGAGGCATACCTGCAAACAATGGTATGCCACTAAAATTGGAGGATATTAGAATTTTATCAGAAGGGCAGGAGGTTTCTTGGGTTTATTAAATACTTGCAGTGATGTTTGTGTCACACGTGTGTGTGTGTGTGTGTGTGTGTGTGTGTGTGTGTGTGTGTGTGTGTTTGATCTACTCACTCTGAATCTGTGAGTGTAAGTCATTTGTGATGACTTGCAGCTGTCCTAGACTCATGTCCCTCATGTCCCCTCGCCTCAGATTCCTCTTCATCAAGCCCTCGCTGATGTGGGGCAGATGGGGAAGCTGCATATGCAAACACACATAGTCAGGGAATTATTGCATGTCAAAATGTGCAAAACGGCTTAATGTGAATAAAGTATCATTCAATATTGATCAAAGTCAAGTGGATCTAAAGTATGTATCTATCTGGATTTGCAAATGAAATGTCCTTTATCCATCAGCAGTGGGATAAATTTGCTGCTCTTTCATTTACCAGTATTAGGGGGTTTCTCTTGGTCACACACACACTGACAAACCCTGACTGACCTTCTATTCAGGCCATATAAGTCCCTTATGTTATTTTGATTGTGTTGTGTTTACTGTAACAGCAAGTTATAGTAAGTCATTCAGTCCCCCCCCTTCACATATGGTACAGGTATTTCATTGTCCTGGATCATTTCCTAAAATGCATTTGTCATGGAAGAAGGAATAAAGAGCTACACACACACACACACACAGAAACAAATCTGCTGATCTGTGTTTCTCTCTCTCACTGACTAACCAAGTCAGCCACAGGTGAACGTCTGTGCAGTTGGATTTGCCGCTCCACCTCCACCTGCATGCGGGCCATGGGTCGAGCCAGAGCCAGTGCCACCCGGGCCTCCTCCTGCAGCCTTCGCTGCACCCGCCAGAACCCGCCACAGTCATCTAACGGGTCTGAGTCCTCCTCCGCCGTGTCTCGGTCCGATAACGATGAGCTCTGCTTACTCTGGAGAGGAAGTAGTGTAAGTAATATTATGATGTAATAGCCAATGTGGTTCTCACACGTGGTTATTACAAAGAGTAATGAGAGTAGTAGGACAGGACCGAAACACACATACGCAAAAACACTATCTAAGCTGTGCATACCACAGGTGACAGTGGCGTGTCCAGACTGGTCTCTGTCCTGCTGTCCTCAGCATCGCTGTCTTTGTCACTGCTGCTGTCGTTAACAAAACACACCTGCAGGTTCACCCCACTCTGCAGTCTGAGAGGAAAAACACAAGAAGTGAAGAACATGAGGAAATGTTGATCTTTAGTTACAGACACTGAAAATGTCTCCTACTCTGAATGAAACCTGTGGAGAGACAAGGGAAATTACTGATTGATTGTACTGATTTTGTTTACACACAAAAAACAAACACAATTGAAATGAAAGAAATCCCAACATGTAGGACCTGGTAGGAATTTAGGTCTTTATATTTATCCTCCACAAGATGATCCTAAAAGACATTTTACAAAATTGTGCAAAAAGGAGATATTAATTATTAAATATTAAATATTTGGACCCATAGTTCAAGCATTTGCAGAATTAGAAAAATGAATAATAACAAGCACATTTAATTGAAACGATTATTGTAATTTCCACAACAAAGCAAAACTATCATCAAAAAGTTTGGTAGCTCTCTATACTGCACTTCCATGAGGAATCAGGTGGATTTTTTGACAGGAAGAGGACTGCTGTGTTGTGTTTGTTTTTTATAGCAGTGGCTAATGGTGACTTTTAACACTCACACACTTCCATTAAACACATTATTAAAATAAAGGAAAATAAACGATAAAGGATAAAATAAAGAATGTCAAAATTATTATTGCTGTTCAGTAAAACAATTAAAGAAAACTCACACACACAAAAAAAACCACAGCCCTGTCCACACGACACCCCTGTCCTGCACAGAGCCTTAACCGCAACACCATCCAGCATGTTTAGGATGAACTGGAACGTCGACGGCAATCCTGGGCCTTATCGCAGAACATCAGTGCTCAACGCTCACTAACGTAGATGAGTGGGAGCAAATCCCTGCAGCCAGGTTCCAAAATCTCGTGGAAAGCCTTCACAGTAGAGTGGAGGCAGTTATAGCAGCATATCACTGCACATGGTTTTGGAATATGTTAAACAATTACATACTGGTTATGTTTATGTGTCCACATACTTTTGTCCATGAAGTGTATTGATGTCGGTAACGTCACAGTGTGAGACTCTCAACTAGGAACAACAGTAATTGAAAGCTTCAATAAAACGACTGAAGCCACAAACATGACGTCAGGACCTCCATAGCAATTCAAACCTCAGCTTTTCTAAGAGCTCAAAACACCATTCACTTAATTCCAGATCATGATACTCTGACTGAAAGAACCTAACAACCCAAAGCAACCTCCCCCTACACTAGGATGAGAACAATAACTTATACAACATCTCACAAACTGGACAGGGTGGTGTTGGAATTTCCACCCCAAACTAAACCCCAGAGGGGTGCACCTTTACCTCCTTTGGAGGTCACATGACTCTAAGTCCACCAATTCCTGCTGCGGACTTATATCAGGCCTCACTTCTTCTTTCAGCAGCATTTGGACCACAGATAGAACTGCACTTCCTCAAACGGTAGGCAGTAGCGGGGTGGGGGGTGCATTGTTATATAAACGCCCGCTCTAATAAAACAAGTTACTGGAGGTCAAAGATGCCATGAAAAGAAAGCTGAGTTGAACTGAGCTGTTGTAGCAGAAGTGGTTAACCATATGGTGTCTGATGTCACACTACGTGTGTGCGCATGCATTTGTGGGTGTCCAAAACCTCAATTACCAACATGAAATATCACTTTCATGGGAAAATGATTTCCTTTAGTTTGATTTCATGTGTGAAACCTACCGTATATCAAATTCAATCAATTTGTAATCATTTATAGAATGAAGACTGTAAGACACAAAATATTCTTTATAAAGATATATTAGTTAAACTTTATTTGTATTGCACTTTTATATAGGTTAGTGCATATCACAATGCTGTACAGGCAATTAACAAACTAAAAGGGCTGTAAAGATATAAACAGTAAAACAATGGAAGACTAATACACACATATTTTAAGGCAAAATGCTGAATTGTACAAAAAAATAAAATTATATGATAATAAAGATAATTTGGAGATATAAGGTGACAAATGTTACAATCTGTTGGTGGCACAGTTTTCAATGGGAACATGTCTAAACTATATCCCACTGTGAATTTCTTCAAAGTTTGTCTGACTCATGAAGCTGGGGCATCGCTAAGTTTCCATCCGAGCAACTTATCACGCAATAGAGGTTAACCTCTGTGCCACCTCTTTCCATATTCTGGTTTCTTTGTTCTGCTGCTGATAATTATTGTTTAGTCCAATGTCAATTCCCTTGGACTGACTGTAAACAAAACTGTGGCTTTCCGGGAAACCTTTTATTTTCTGTCGGCATGTCTGTCTGTTATGTGAGTCACTCACTCTCTTCCTCTGTTTGTTGCCAAGTTTAACATATACACAGACACAGGATAATTCATCTTATTTACTTAACCCCTGTTATTACACTATTCTGCACTTTTATCACATGATTCACAGTTTCACAGGACCCGCTGTCATTTACTGTCACTTGCACTTGACACCTACGAGCCAACAAGCCAATCCAATCAGTTTTTATCTTTCTGATGTGTGTTTTTAACTTATAGTTCCAAGTTAAGAGATAAAGTGAGCTACTGAATAGCTCCCTCTCCTGGCTCTTAAATAACTGCTTGTATTTGGCAGAACTCAAGCTGTTACAGGCCAATAGAGAACGTTACATTGCTGTCCTGTGTAAACCACGTATCTCCAAAATATTAACTTTTCAAGAGCTATGAAAAACAACCCTGTTTTAGCTTTGCTTAACAGTTTTTTTTCAGATGATCCAATGCTTTTTTTAAGATTAAGAAGTAAGAGAATTTCATTAACCCAAAAAAGGTTCACGAAATCCTTCAGTTTATCTGAAAAAATTCAAAATCACCAAATTTGAAGATACATGGTATTCATTTAACAACGCTGTTTCTACAAAGACTGTGTGTGTGCGCCACATACATGCATGAGTATACAAACAAAAACGGGTTAGACTGATATTGATATATTTGACAATATGATGGGCAGGTTATAATGGCCAGTCATGTGGTCTTTATGAGCAAGTTCCTTATATAGGCAACACATAAAGTCTACAAAACCTCAAATTAAGCTTTATATCCAGCCTTTAAAAATTGATAATGTTTTCTGTGAATCAATAATTAAATTAATCTAGGGTGTGTCCCACTATTTCCCTGCCACCATCCAAGAATAAATGAGAACATCTAAAGATCTAAAGAGTCAGCTGTCAGATGCTGAAACACAAAATTATTGGTGCCCGCCTTCAAAAGGCTACATTGATCAAACCGTAACACACTCATACACACACTCCATCCAAACCCACCGGGAGGACAGGCCATTCTTGCTGCAGCTGGTGTAGATGACTGGCTCGTCGTCATAGAAACTGCCAAGGGCAAGTTTCTGCCTGATGGACTCTCTCTCATTCCTCTGGGCCTGCCAGAGAAAAGAGAAAAATACATGAATATAAAGACTATTAATAAAAGTGCTGCTGCAGTTCCATCTCTGCTTAATTGACCAAGTGGGACATACTCACGGAAAGAAATATTAGCTGGGTGTGTAGTTTGCTATTTAAATTAAAACTATAAATACATGTATTGTACCAAATGATAATGCACTTTCTGGTTGAGAGGAGGAGGAGGATTAAAGGAAAAAAGAAGAAACTAAGGAGGAGGGACAAATATGGATTAAGTAGGGAAAGGTAGATGAAAGAATGTAGCAAAGTCATGAAATCCAATTTCCTGCCGTTCACACATTAAGATAATCCAGCTGTAGGCTCACATATACTGTCATTATAATTGTATAAATATGTTAACTACACTATCAAAGCTTAGCTAACACATTTATAAGGCCTTCTCTTCCACTCTACCATAGCTTAAATAATAGGTACCAACATCATGCCTTACATAACACTCCTCCTCTCATTTCCTGTTCTGTCTGTAAATAATCAGCTAATCCAAAAATATCAAGTTTAAATAGTCGATGTAAGATTCTGCAGCCCACCATACACAGAAAACAGAATATCTTGTTCCTCCTGTTATATAAGCACTACAATAAATTCTGGACTACATTTGCAAATTGATTGAAAAGGCTCATGTGGCAGATTTTACGAGTCTGTGGTGGCCAGTGCAATCCTGTATGCTGTTGCATGCTGGGGCAGCAGGCTGAGGGTAGCGGACGCTAACAGACTCAACAAACTGATCCGTAAGGCCAGTGACATTGTGGGGGTGGAGCTGGACTCTCTGGCAGTGGTGTCAGAGAGGAGGATGCTGGCCAAACTACATGCCATCGTGGCCAGTGTCTCCCACCACTCCATGACGTGCTGGTCAAACCTTCAGCAAAAGACTCATCCCCCCAAAATGCACCACAGAGCGCCACAGGAAGTCATTCCTGCCTGTGGTCATCAAACTCTTTAACTCCTCCTTCTAAGTGTTAGTCTGTATGACCCTGAGTCACTAAACTGGACATTGGATCATTAACATCACTGCAATACTTGAAATATTGTGCAATATTCTCTGTTTAATACTCCTGTGCAATATACTCCTTTTTCAGTTTAATACTCCCTATTTATTGATATTAATTAATACTTACATTACTGCTGTGCAATATCCACCGTCTAATAATCTGGTTAATCTGCTACACTTAACTTGACAGTACTCATTATTGCACTATTACTTATATTATTACATTGTATTATACTGTACTATACTTATCAACCGGTAAATCCACTTTGTACTTATGCTTCTTATACTTTATATCCACTTTTGTTCTTAATTTATCTTAGCTGTATCATAGTGTATTATATTTTGATTTGCACATCTCTTATTTCTTACTAGAAATAATTGTCTCATTGCAGACATATTTTATTATTATTTCTATTCTATTAGTACTTCTATTCCTGTGTGCATTGATGTGATAGTGAGCAACTGTAACGAAAGAGTTTCCACTCGGGGATCAATAAAGTATTTCAGGTTTTTGATTCAGGTGGTCTGATTTTCTCCCACAGTTCAGAGACATGCAGATCAGATGTAATGGAAACTCTAAAATTTGCTCACAGCTATGAATATGTTAGTATGCATGCATTTGTCTGTCTATGAGTTAGCCCTGTTATAGACTGACAACCTGTCCAGGATGAACCCTGCTGCTCACCCGATGCATCCTGGGATAGACTACAGCACCCATAGGGATGAACTGGTATGGAAAATGGATGAATGAATGAATCTGGGAGCTTCTATCCTCATTAATAGTGCCCAGGTAACATCCTGTGTCAACATGGAGGGATAATATTCAGTAGGTTTTTTTCTTTCCAAGTCCACACACACCAGACCTAAAAAAAAAAAAAATCAATATCCATACCATTTTAAAGCATTTGTTAAATGCATCTTTTTCTGTTTACAATAAAGTAAATGAGACTTCTCTTCTTTTAACCAATTACAGCAATCAACAAATCTTTAGTAATCACTTGCAATCACAGGACTATAATTGCTGTAAATCATCAATAACAGTCTTCCTTTGCTGACTTATCCATTCACAGTTCATCATTAAGACAGCAGCCAACATCTACAGTAAAATGGTTAACAATGCCACGTCATTCTGCCCTCTGTCTGGCAACTTTGTGTACATGGCTAATCTCTCTTATAAAACATTTTGTGCTCCACTTTATTCTTTTTTAGACCAGAAATGTTGTTTTTCTTACTTTCTCTGCATCTGTAATTTCCCTGTCATGATTTGATTTTGTCCCCTTTCCTCCTTCCCTTCAGTTTATATCCTACCCTGAATCATTTCTAATATTCACTTTATCTCAGCTTCCACTCTGTAGCTGCCCATCTCATTTCTTTTTGCCAACTACAAACATTTTTAGGTAATTTAAGCTGTGTGGGTTTCTGTTACACAAATCCAAAGTCTTGAAGTCTCTCAGTTTTTGTCTTGAAATACTGCAGAGAAATACAGAACGAAATGTTTCAGCATGACATGATTTCCTATTCTGGCACCTTAGGGAAAGTAGTTTTGTATTATGGGATTGTGCCAAGTGCCCACATGTCCTAAGGCTGCCTTCGTGTGTGTGTGTGTACCTGTGACACACATACACACACACACACTCTCTCACTCTCCATTCACCAACAACCATTAAATAACACTTCCAAGATTAGGGATGCTTCTCGTATGTGTCAACGTTCTCTCTCTAAATAACCTCAAATCCAGCCCAACACAAACACCCTCTCTCTTTTTTTGTGACGCATCATTAGATGCGACTGTGATGTAAGAGCATAAATCACAGTTGATCGCCTTCACTCTCCCAACCAACGCTCTGCCTCCTGCTCATCCACTTCAAACAGCCGGATGTCCTCCTTACCAGTCTACACACACATGGATTCTCACACACAGAACCTATTTTACCCTCCCAGAAGAAAGTATGTGATATAGCAAAAGCACCTCAGTCACTGTAAATGATGTAGAATGATTTCATTTATGAAAACAACAAAGCATGTCATATGATTACACACACACACACATTATATGAGAGATGAAATGATTTTAAAATTTTACAGGAGATGTAAAAACACAAATAAACAAGGTCAAATATGAACACACCCATGCCACCACACAATCACACATCCATTATGGCTGATTCATCTACAGCAGCACACCCATGATGGATACCTATCACGTATACCTGTAAATATTATGCTACACCCTCAGAATCACTAATGCATACAAACACAAATCCACACACCTGGTAAACGCGTTTCTCTTGGTGCACCATCCTTCAGCGCATCGTACTAAAACAGCCGCCCTGCCCTTCTCTACACTGCAGTGAAGCCAGACCCAGGAGACTCTCGTATACTGCAGCTCCGTGCAGGAGAGTGAGGGAGGGAGTGAGGAGAGAGCAGTGAGGGGAGGGGAGGAGGCAACAGAGAGAGGAGGGGGGAATGTGGGAGCAGGAGAGGAAAGGGTGGGAAGAGGCGGAAGCGGACGAGAAGAGAGAAATATAGGAGGGAGGGGAGAGACAGAGCTGCTCAGTGCTGCCACTGGTCTCCTGATCTGTTATCTGTTCCTCCATCTTCCTCACTTGCTTTCTTTCTCCTGGCTTCTCCTCTTCCTTTTAATGGAAGGACAGGAGCAAATAGCAGCTGCTAGAAATCTGTGTCCTGATAAGAGGAGACAGACCTTATAGATTTACAGAAATAAGGACACGATTGGTTGCATGGCAAGGTGAGCGATAACAGTGGGCTGAAAGGCCAGGCTAACCAGTCTGAAAAATGAGACTGCAACACTGGACAACAAAACCATTAAAGAGGCCACAGCTGATCAATAATAGCTCCTCTAATAAATGTCAGCATTTTTGAGCAACACAGACATGGCGTCTGCATCTGCTCGTTGGCCTAAAGCAGAGCAGTGAATTTTTAATTGCACACAGTCTCTGTTTGTTTTGTCTCCTAAAGGAATCTCCTCCAGCCCCATTCCACATCACAGATTCAAGTGTGATAAGCCTTAAGAGTGACAAGTAAGCATAGGGTGTACATGGCCACATGTGCGAAGACAAACACAAATATACACACAGACATACCCAGTTAGTTCCCACAGTGCTGTGTCACAATGCAGCAGTGGGCTGATTAAACAACATAACATTTTTGAGTCATCGTTCATCCATCAGCATCAAAGGTCAAATGTCTTCAGCCTTTCAGCCTATTTGCATTTCTTTTAGGGCAATATGTACACCATTATAATCATATACTGTATCTACAAATTTATAGAAACCATGCATAGCCTCACGTTGCAAATGCTGTTATGCACATCTCGTTTTATGTCATCAGCTTTTAATAAAATGTTTGACTTGAGATTGTTTGTGGTTTTCTATTATTTGGAGAAGTATGTTATTTGTAGAAACCTTGATTTGTTAGGAGATACAGTGGAATTTGTCAGAACAAATGGACTCAGAGGGAGTAATTCAGTGCTTGTGTGGCCCAGACAGAAAGAGAGAAAGTCAATCACTCACAGAGATGCTGGCCAGTCTGGTTCGTCCTCCACTGTAGCAGTCTTCTGCCTGTGGTGCAAAGATATCCTGGAGCTCCTCGGCCCAACTGCGGCTGTTTACCATGCAGCCTCTTCCTCCTTTCTGTTGTTGTATGTCACAGTTGCCATCATCTCCATAGTCCTCCCACCAGTGGCCTGTTGTGGCCTCTCTCATGAATACCTCTCCCTCCTCTTCCATGTCCACATCATACTCCTCCATAAAGACAAACTCAGTGGAGTGGGTGGAGCAAATGTCAGGGTTGGGGGAGGGACTAAGTGCACTGGTTGAGAATATGGCCACAGATGGACTGAAGATATTCAGAAGTGGAACACAGATCTCTGACTGAAATCAATCAGGCAGTGTCAATCTCTTTCATTTCCATGATATCTTAATGTTTCCTGTGATCATACAGATCAAATGAAAAGATTAATTGCAGAATGGGCTTAAACATGAAATTATAGTAATATACTTTGTCATAATATGTCCCATGTAGATACTGTTTCTTTCAGTCTCTGATTATACTTTTTACTCTTTTTCATTTAGTCTGTATGAACAGAAGTCACAAAAATCTGTTCCCTGCTAAACTTACTGAACCACAAATGCATAGCATTGTGTTCCATCCTAAATTATAAATCACTGGTAAAATAAAAAGTCAAATAATATAGCACATGTTGTTCATACTGTAGGACTCACCTTCATTGTGGAATGCAAACCACTCAAGATGCTTGAAATAAAAATTCAAAAGCAGCAATTATAACACAACAGATTAGTAGTGTTGCATAAAAGGACAACTGCTTCTCCCATGCTGGACAGACACTGTATGATGAAACTTAAAGGATGGATTTCAGGATTTCTTGCTTCTCTGCAGAGTTGTTCTTATATCTGAGCGCCATAATTCCAGAACTGTAGTGAATTGAATAAAAAAAAAAAACATACACACATCCTTGCATTCAAAGACCAGCATTACACATTTGTTGTTACATGCGGCTTCGTTTCAGTGATGTGTGTAGATTTCACAGGGTGCCCAGAGGAGAGCACCATGTGGCAGTATATAGGAACAGACTGAATGTGATGTGTGCACACGCTGTATGAGTATGTGGGAGTGAGGGGGTTAACTCAGAATATAACTAGGAGTATTTAGAGACAGAAAAGATTTGAAAGTAGACAAATTTATTGCTGAGCCCCAGTTTTTCTGAAATGCCTTGTCACATTTATTGAGTTGCTACCATCTGTGGGATGTAGGTACAAGCAGTTGGCAGCCTCACTGGAGCATTAAAGTGAGCCTTGGGTACATGAGCAGTACCTGGGTGAGAGATCAGTTCTTAAGTTAAAGATTTAAAAAAAAAAAACTCCACAGAATGAGGCAACCAGCAAGATAATCAGCATGTCGAGTTAGGTTTGTGTATTTCACCATCTTAGTAAAATAGATTATCAGTCCTTATCTGAACCATTGGTGGAGCACCACTATTTTGGGGGTGCAGCCCTAATTCCCATAATGACTTCAACATACTTAAGGGAAGCAGAGTAGTAGTTACATTTACTGATTTAGTCATTGTGCAATTTGACATTTCATAGCACAACAAGCTTGTGTGCTCTTAGCCTTACTTTTGGGCAGACCAATTGTGACTCCCATGAGCCATTATATGCAGTATAGAGCCAATACAATGTAATACATTGCTCAGGGTTCCTTCTTTTAGTGTTGCATTTTCAGCCTTGATTTAAACCATTTCTAAAGGCAGCCTTGGCATAGAAACAAGTTGTGACACTCGAAGTACAGTTTGAGATGTCAGTTCTTTGGTAAACCCTCAGTGATTAGCAACCTGTGTCAGTTTCCCCATTGGTGAGCTTAGACTTTTAACCATAGTGTTTTGCCAAGGACATAGTATTTTAAAATCCTCAAGCCTGTTCATATAGCAGTCTCCTGCAGCTGAAATTTATGCTACTACATTAACAGTCACTTGCCAAATGTTGCTTGAAAGGAAGACACATTCTGAAAGTATGACTAAGTTCAACATTTATTGATTGCCCAATATCACAGGACACCAGCCTGTTGACAGAAAGCAAGACAGTGATGGTTGAGAAACTTAACTCTCAAATTCAAACATGAAATACAAGTGATCCTTACCATTTGGAGTAGGTTTTTCCAGCCAAATTGAGGCTTGACTTGGCTGGTTGATTGGGGAAACTGTGGCACAGGTTGCCAGTAATGGAAGCCTGGAGGTGGCTGAGCTCAAGCCTGGAGTACAGATTTGTGGCCATTTGTGGTCCTGTGGGAGTTTGCCAACCTTGTTGTATGAAACATATGGAGCAAAGGGGAGCTGGTTGTAAGGAACATACCGACTCATTGGGCCTGGATAGCTGCTACTGCTGGGTTTTGTTGTACTGAAACATGCTTTAGTTGTTGGCTTCGACGTAGGACTTGAGTCATGCGGTTTAGCCGTGGGTGCTAAGTCACAGAAGTTGGCAGTTGGAAGCAGAGTAGTTTGCATGGGTTGATTTGGATTTTGTGGGTATGGAGGCTTGCCATAGAAATGCTGGCTAAATGGGCAGTAGTAAATGTCAGAATTGTCTTGCATTCCTGGCAACAGTTGTCCTGCTGGAGGGTAGAAGGAAAAATAAGGTGGGAAATAGGGGTTTGGTGGTTTTTGAGGAGTCTTGGTGGGTGATGATAAAACTATTGTGGTCATCTTGGCTGTAGTGGACATTTTAGTAGTCATTCCACTAGTTGCAGGTCCAATAGTGGCCAGTGGTGTAGTAGTCTTCATTGGGAGATTTGGGTAATAAGGGTAATACAGATAGTAAGGATATGCAGGAGGGTTCATCTCTGTAGATGGCTTGGTAGTCATAACAGTCGTGTCAGGCTTAGCAGTAGCAGCACTAGGAGCTGGTGCGGGTATTATCACATACATTTGATAGTCTAAACAGGAATAACATGGACTTCTTGGATCACAGATGAAAAGAGACTGGTTTGTATTATGGTTTTGATGATTCAGGCTCCAGGGCCTGAAGGGGAAAGGAAGTTGCCAGGGCTGCTGAGCAGGCTTAGAGGTAGTCAAAAGTGTTGTAGCAGAATTTGTCAGTATGGGGCACGTGAATTTAACTGGAGTCTGCAGCCAACTCAATAGCAACATGCAATTTCCCCATTCTGAAACAAGAATATACAAGCAGCTGAGCTGACAATGCACTTAACCTAGAGTTAGACATTTTTAGAAATATACTTCAACTTGCTTCTCTAGGCTCATTTAGCTGATTTTTTTTTTAATATTTGAACATCTACATTTTATAAAAAATAAAAAACCCACACAAAAACAATTTTAAATAGTAAAACAAAAGCAGCAGTCAGACATTTGTTGAACCACACCAAACTTTTTCACAAGTGCCTTCCCTCTTCTAATGGATTCATAATATTGCCACCATGTAAAGCTCCCTTACCCATTAGGAGTAAATGCCTACCTCTTGGATCACATTCCAGCCATCATAGGGAACAAAAAAAGCAAGGCCCACTGAGTTATACTTATGAGTGTAACCACAAGTATAAGGCACCTGGATCAAAGACAAGGGGCGTGCATTGCCTTAGAGGGGGAGAGAAAGACCATTATTCAATGCTAAACTGCCATGCAATTACAGCTTTAACATACACTGACATTACACAATCTTGGTTTGTTGCAATACCCATATCTAACTGCAAGTGAGCAGCACAGGACCAATATGGTTCAAGACTATCTTGCCAGACTAAACGAGATTCTTCCAGGTTGTTGGAACGCCATTTCCTTTCAAGTTTTCGCAATGTTTGCTTTAATTTGCGGGTTTGGGGGGTTATAGCATGGAGCTAACCTTCTTTGTTTTACTATCTTCTTTTTTAGAAGGTCGATAGAATCAAGTGTCGTTCGCAGTGAGCCTGCAGCACTATCAACAAGATGGTCAATTTGGGAGGGGCTGAAATTAGCATAGGAGCCCTCTGTTATATTGAGACATAGTACCGAATTAAATGCAGATGGGATCGCTTCCTTAAATATAGCTACAGCACTATCAGACATCGAGAGTAGGAGTTTTTGCCTAATGGCGTGTAGTCCAGTAATAGGAGTTCAAAAGTTATTAAATAATGGTCGGATAATGAAGGATTCTGTGGAAGGACTATTAAATGTTTCGATTTCAATGCCATGTACCAGAACAAGGTCGAGGGTGTGGTTAAAACAGTATTTAAAGTCAGGCTATTTAATTGCTTGAGCTAGGGCTAACATCTTAAGACAGGCAATGCAGTGACATTAGATGCAATAGTAGTATGAAGGGGCAGGCGAGTTTAGATAAGGAAGGGATAAGTGAGGTTAGGGGTTGGGAGGGGGAAGCATTTGAATGCCAGAAGTTGTTGGGGAAAGCAATGATTGTGGTAGATTAACATTAAAGTTCATGTACATTCAAGGATATTATTACCTTAAATAAGTAATAGTGCATAAACAGGTCTAGTGTTCAGACTATGTGCTATACTAAATAAGGTTGCGAATACGCATTTGAAAGTTTAATCTACGATTCTGTGAATAATTTAGAAAGTATTAGGAGTCTAATTCATTACAGTCTATTAGGTTTGATCTCGTGATACACTTAACAAGGATTCAATTCGGCTGAAATTAGCATAGTGTAGACATCTGAAGCTTAACGTCATTAATTGATGATCATTGAAATAGTCAGTTTATCGAGTGAGTCCTAAGCGTTTAGCGATTACAAGCATAATTGTATATGACAGGTTTCTGTTGAACCATTTAACATTTAATTTCATGGTCGTTTGCAAGCATAGCTTAGTTATCTGTGTTTAATCTGAGATTGAATCATCAGTATTTAGAAATCCTCTAAAATGGCGCTAATTATCAATGGATTTAGTAGGTAGACAAAGATAGGTTGTGATAATCTAAGAAGTTGATTCCTATAATTGACTAATAGTGTACTTTAAGGTTTGTATCAGTACTTTTTGAGGATTGGAACCTTAGACTGTATCTAAAGACTGTGATTAAATGGTTATAGCTTAGGTTCCGATACGTGAATTCAGTTCCATAGGAGTTATGATGCATGCGCCTCTCTATGATCTATATCATGACGATGTCTCATTGCTTTGTTTTGACCAATGCTGGCTGTCAATAATGTATAAGTGATGAATTTCTAATATGTTAAAACATGAAATCATTAAGAAGATGTTCTTATATTGAGCTAGAAGGCTGAGTAGGAATTCTAACCTGCTAAGCTGCCTTAGTGTAGACAGTCTTTAATAAATGTGAGATTAAGTAATATTTACCCTATATGAATAGTATCTTGCATGGTCCTTAGATACTTTTTAGCTTTTGACGTTGATGAAAAACATTCAGTTCAGTAATTTGGTCATCTTGAAGTTCGAGCAGATGTGAGGCTTAGATCGTTCATGAAGCTGTATACATGGCTTCGTCTGAAGTTTACTGCTGATTTTATACTCTAAGACTCGTTCAGTCAGAGCAAGCAATCATTCTATTTGCTCACTAAAGATCATGAACTTGCATCAGGACGTTTAATTGCGGCTTTGCTACAATTCTCAGGTTGTCGCTTTATAAAAGAGTGGCCTTAGCTATACAAGTATGGAGTATTGTACAGCTAGTAATGGGCATAGGAGGTTCAACAAATATGAAGATGAATTAGGAAGTTCTGTGTGTGCATATGTTATTAAGGTGTAAAAGAGTTGTGCAGGTGATTTGATAGTGAGGTATCAGAAATATGCAAATTTAATTTGTATAATGTAGTGGTATCATATGTTAAATTTAGAATGATAAAGTCGGATGATTGAAAAGCAGTGTGGTTATGGAATTAGGCAGTTTGGTAATAGTAATTGTAAGGTTTTAGGATAGTATAGGATTTGATGAATTTTAGGTCAGTTGACAGCTGTGTTCGCTGCTATTTCTTAAGGAAGAGACAGTATAAATTGTGCTGACTTGGTTTCAAATGGTGGTCTGTCTAGGTCTCTGCACCAGTTTGGTTCATGCGTATAGCGAGTAGGATTTAAAGGAAAGATGAGGAGACTTTCAGTGCATGGCCCCAGAACTTGAGGCAGTGTAATTGGGGAATCATTTAGAGTAAGTGCATAATAAAGAGCACTGTTGTACATGTGCCATCATCTAATCACAAATGTATATTGGTTGCACTAATTTACATTCCAACAGTTGTGTGACTACTTCCAGTACAGATGATACAAGATAAATTTCAGAACGATCATTCACAAAAAAATTGACTTCAATGCAATTTACATCTTTATCACATCTTGCAATTAAATCCAATTCATTTACCTAAAGAGTCTAAGCTGTTTTCAGAAGACAGATGAATTTCATAGATCAAAATAGAATACAATTTGGCTGACTATATGAACTAAACTCTTTAGCAACCTTTGCATATGACTCGCATTTCACATTAACCTTATTCCGAAGCTGTTAAAGAGTGCCAATTAAAGTGAATTCCCAGGAGAGACAGCGTTTAGCAGTTAAAGAACAAGGGTTATTGAATATTGAGCACTGACAAATGAGGCTAGGATTTGTAAGGTGACATGTATGAGCAGGTGGAGGTTAATCACTTGAGTAACTGGATTCATGTGATTGGCATTGTGGGAATACGGAAGGAGAAAATGAAGAACGTGGTAAACATAACTGTTTCGGCAGATGGTAGGCGTAGGTCGGTAAATGGGAAGAGTAAGAGAGTGGTCTGCATGAGCTTTGGGTCTTTTGGTTGAGGAGATTGGGGACATTGGATGAGAGAGAGGAGTAAATAAGGTAAATATATGGAGGATAAGTAGTAGTATGGTATAGATTTGTGTTAGGTGATAAGAGTGGGCATTCAGTGGTGATAGGTATGGGAGCATTAGGGATAAAAGGGTAAAGGATATAGGAAGTAGCGTAGTTGTTAGTGCTGGTTGCAGAGCATTATGAGGGAAGTATGTTGACTGAGGATTTGGATGCTGATCGTTTGGGAAAGTTCTGAGGCACAGAGTTGTGATTGTGGGGAAAGGTTAAAGGGGAAGAAAGGGATTATCCTGAGATTTCGTTACAGCGCGTTGGTGTCTGGGCCAGCATGTTGGAAGCAGTTAGGTGGGAAAAGAGTACAAGACTGCAGATTTTGGCGATACTTCATCTCCAGATTTAAGTGCAACATGTGTTGACCTAACACTGAATAGCAACATTTTAGTACTTAACCTGCAATAGGTTGATAAGATTTTGAAATTACAATCATTGACATCATTAACAAGTTTATGCATTTCTAAAGTTACTTGTTTAAAATATTAAATGCTCGAGAATCCAATCAATTTACTGTGATAACATCTTGATCAGAAATTGAGAAGTTGCTAGGACTTCAGTAAGTTTTACTGTGATTTTTTTAAGACTGATCATTGAACTCTGTCCAAGTTTTGAGCACGAATTGATTATAGTTTTGAACCATTTCATGTACATTACATTATACAGCTCTATGTTCTCGTATGTACAAGTGAGCAGGACACATGCTCTGAGCTTGAGTGCCATTATGTAGAGCACAGGTCAGTGCTCACATGAATATCTCTTCCTGTAGCTACAATTTATGAACTATGACTATTAGGAATTACATTTAAAAAATGAGCCACTTATAAATACTGTTCACACAACAATCCGATATCTTCTGACTTCTTAATGTACAACTAAGAGTAAACAGGCTTTACAGAATAAAATTAATTTGAAATATTAGCATTAAAATGTAGAATTACTGGATACACGATTCATTCAATTCACTCTGACCTGATAGAGGAAGTCTTTATAATAAATTTAACTTGAAGACTCAGTAGTATCGCACGCGCACCATTGATAACTCAATATTAGCAGACTTAATGCAGCTTCATGTCATTATGGACGGACCATACGGTGCCGTGTCCCGTGAGATTCTTCTAGAGTGAAAAGAGTGCGATTAGAGCCTCAAGAAAGAACTGGGCTAGGCAAGGAATCACTGTACCACAACTTACCTGTCTTATCACTGGCTCGTGCTGAAATGACTGATAAATCGGGTTATAAGAATAGAACCTTAATGACAGTATAGTTCTGCACATTTTGCACGGTTCATTGAATAGACGCTGAGCTCTTTAGCACAAAAGCTGTAGAAATTTATTACATGTTGTCTGGATTCAGTATGAGTAGGTGATTCTGTCAGTTATGTGTTATTTATTCGGTTGTGTTAGATTGCATTGTTTGGTAGGAATGCCATTGAGTAGTTATTTGACGTGAGTTTATAGGATGATCATAATTTAAGGTTGAATCGCAGTTTTAGACATATGAGAATGTTGCACATGTTTCATGATTTGAGTAAGTTAAGTCAGTATTGAGTTTTAGTATACAACTTAAAATGATACAGCAATTTTATTACTTCGACCTTGATGATATCATGTAGTGGAAGCAGTTCATTTGACAAATAGGTATAAACTAGCAAATTATAATTAATTATAACATTTGACAGATTACATTCACTATGACAGTTGATCACATAGCCAATTAAGACAATCATCGAAGTTTTGACATATGATTAGTCACATCTAAATACTGTCAATACCATGCGAACCGCAAACAACTAATGTTCATAAGGCAGTTTTGAATAGTAATAACCTTGTAAAGCTGAAATGCACGCCGTGAAAGCAGGTAGACGAAGCACAGAACTTCATTAAGATGACAATATTGGACGTGTAGATGGCACATATTGGCACAAGCTCAGTAATGAAACTCATAAGAGTATAGATGAATACTTAGAGACAGAGCTAGTAGGAAGAATGGCGATGAAGACCGCTTGAGGATATAAGTTAATGAAGTAGATGAATTTGAATTAAAGTCTAGTAGTGAAAGTAATTTTGAATTCTAATTCAATAATGGATTTTAAGTTCAAGTGCATATTACAAGGTCATGAGCCTATATTCTATGTACTTTACTCATGCTATTTAAGATTGAGATTGAGGACAAGTAGTTACTATTTGGAAGTTCCTTAGAGCATTCGTAGAACTGGAGCATTTTAGAGAAGATGTCATTAGCAGTTTGCATATGCCTTCTGTAACTGGGGTGTGATAGAATGTAATGGTGTAAGGAATAATTCCCTGAATTATAACGGAGCTAGTGCCATAGAGAAAGAGTATTGCAATGATCTATGATGAAGTGTTTGAAGTTTCGTGTAGACAGTAATCATGTACTGGAGTCATTGAAGGATAATCAATTAATGACCAGCATTGTAGAGTTTCAGTGCTGTTTCATCGGGCTAGTAGACTCTATAATTTAAAGAGACGTAATCACTCAGCTCATGAAGTACTGTTAAAGCAATACTTGCAGTATCCAGTTATTCCCTTTGATACTGTTAGTTAATGAGACTTGACTGATAAATGAAGTAGAGACTGCAGATAACGATGTCCAAGGTGAGACATAGATAGAATAGTCTAACTCAGCTATGGACGTTCTAAGCCGTATGATAATTGAGCGACTACTTGTAAATGTCATAGTACGATTGACTGAATGCTACAGTAGACTTATCAGACAAGCTTCAGACTAGTCAGATGGATTGGTATAATTACATGAGCCTAGTACTATTGTAGACATAGCGTCGAATGCTAGGCAATGGATTCAGCTCATTACAGAACCTCAATGCTAGAATTTAAGATGAATTCTGTATCCTTTAAGGTCTACACATGGATTGACTAGCTTAGTCTGAAAGGATTTAGATGAAAAGGACTATAGTGGCTTAAGTTTAAGTCGCCATTTACAAAGGTGAGATTGCAGGTTAAAAGCAGCTAGTTGAGAGTATGATAGCTGAAACCGAGAAAGTGTTGAGAGGAAATAATACAGTGCATGTTATGATGTGTAACTGTGTCGAAGGATTCTTTTGAGAGTAGGCTAGGATTGCAGGTTATCAGTGTGTAAGCTGTATAGTAAAGTTATTGAGGGATAGTGAGAATTAGTATGTATTTCATTAGGTATTACATTAAGGTCTGGTACGATAACTGCGTCTATAGTGATAATGGTTTTAAGATTTACTGACTGACGCTTGATAACTTGGCGTGACTTCAGGCTAAATGTCAAGAGTACTGCTGTAATACGGATTACTACATGTGCAGCTGTTGTTTGCCTTAGTCAAGTGTTCTTCAGTTGTGTTCGGGTCCTGTTCAGATCTAGCAACTGAGAAGTCTTGAGGTGAGTAAGCTGTGCATGACGCCTTTAGTTACATTAATGTAATTTGGGGCTTGTGGTGCCTTTCGTGATGCATGAGCACATCATTAGAATTAATGATGAGTGGTGATTGAGCGAGAGGAGTAGACTCAAGTCTATGAGTGGATAGACTAAGTAGGGCTTTTAAAGAGTAATGGTCTTAAAGTAGTAACTATCAATAGGTAAATTTTGGGTTAATTGCTGAGGCATTGTGATAAGAGTTCAAAGTTAGTTAAGATGGTATGGATGACAAAATGAAGAATATGTGTAATTCGGTTAGGATGATTAGAAAGCTGTTACCAGAGGTAGAATCTCGATCAAAATGAAATGACATGAGCTCGTATTGAGATGTGGAATGACTAAACATGTAACTGGATATTCAGTATGAATACTGTTTTAGGATATAATTGATAGTTTGTGACTGCTGAAAGAACTTAGTTCAAGTTTTCAGTTTTCCTATAAAATGTCATGTTCACTCAGTTATGCATACTTTATCTTAGGATAGTGACATTGTTGAATGTTATAGGGTCATACTGATGTAGGACTGCTACCATGACAAGCATTCGGTAGTAAGCATGCCTAGGCCCGTTTGGTTGCAACCTATTACAGAATAATGCAGTGGGCTAATGAAGATTAGCAGTAACATGGTCAGCTGACATGCCTCAATGTGTGAGCAAATGAGTAAAGTGTTAATATTGGGTAAGGCGTTTCTAGCTGTGGACATTAAATGTAACTATTAATGGAGACTCAGAACAAGCAGTGTTATCAATCTAGCTACAATGTGACAGCATTGAAATCTCAACAATAGACAACTAGTTCAAGCATGTATAGACAATATAAAGTGTAACTTTACATGACTAGAAGCTGAACTTTTCAGCTAGTGAGCTATTACTGACGACTTATGAGTCATTTCTGATCTTTAAACTTTATATAGCATTTACAGAGTTAGTGAATTGAAGTATCTTCTGAGTTAGGCTACATGTTAATGGCACTTCATATGAGCTACTCACAGTGTTAAAAATGAGCAACTTTTGCATAATGAGAAAGTGAATGGAGCATTATGGAAACTGGTGACAAGTTTGCAGTTTGAGAAAGCCCAGTTGCTTTGTTTGCACAATTTCATAATGTACCATAAGGTGAAAGCCTATATGCGAATATAAGCGAATCGGTGCATTGATTGAAGTCCCAGTGCAGTTGTCAGTTGAGACAGTCAGCTATCAGGTTTCAGAGACATAGTAGGACTAGGAAAAGGAAGGAAGTGGATAATGAAGTAAGGCATGTCGTAGTCATAGTTGTTTCTAGTGAGTTGCTGTTGGCTAAGGGTTGGAATTACTAGTAGTAGTGGAGTATAGAGGCAACGTTTGGAAACTGGGTTTGAGTTGTGGGCACGATGCATGGACGAATAGTGAAAGATCAGAGGAAATTAGTTGAATTATGGGACTGGGAAGGCACTACGTTTGAAGGGAAGAGTATGCCATGATCGTGACGTACTGCAGATTGAGACACTAGTATTGATAAGTAGGAAGAAGGTATTGGGAAATTCTATGGGTAGTTACAGTCATGTAGTACAATGAGAAGGAAGTATGAAGTCAGTTATAGTTAAGAGTGGATTTGGATAATGGATTCAGGTTGTGGTACGGAGTAGTGAGTCAGTCAGGAGGATGTAGTGTTACAGGGCGTTTGGCTTTGTCAGCAAGTAGTAAGAGTTTGTGGTGAGAAGTATGAGGATGTATAATGGGTGAAAGGTATTAAGTTGGGTCAGGTGCTATTTAGTATCGAGGTATTCGAGCATGTGGTTGGCGCTACGCAGTTGGGTTTGGGCACAGTCGTGGAACTGAGTCCAGATGACATACACACTGGGGAAAGCAAGCATTGGAAGAATTGAGAGTCACTTAGGGACACACAAAATAATGTTCGACTGCCAACTAGATATAATATAACAATTTGCACTGAATTGAATATTCAGGATACTAGATTTCAACATTAAACATGTTGAAGCCGTACAATCGCAAAAGCAATTCTAGTATTGCATAAATTAGAAGTTGATCGGCTGATAGTCTTGAGTACCATGCGTATTACTTTGCTGAAATTAAGTAAGAAGTTCAAGTACTACAAGTTCTAGCTGTTTCATCTTTCACACGTACAGTGATCATTTTTGTTTTTTTTTTAATTCAGATCCTCACAATTGATCAATTTCCCACCATTGGAGAGCACATCATTGATTTGCATAAATTACCTTAGCAACTTATGTTGACCATTAGACCAACATAACAAGCTCTGCAAGTTGATATTCTATGTATGTGTACACAGTGGAAGGGATCTGGGACAGAGTCATTGGAGGTGCATTTCCTGTAGCAAATAATCCATTACTGTGCATCTATTGATGGAATATGGGAATTTCAGTTTAGTGGACTTATAGACACTTTTAACACTTGTTATGTACCATCGTAAGCTCACTTCAATGTCCACCACTGCAAAGTTGACCATTGCTGCCTCAGATGATCTTCTAGTCCATATCTCCATTGTTCGTCTTGACCCACTACACTAAATGTCACAGCATTTAACGTATGACTTAATATACTCATTAATTAGACTTAATATTATGAAGCAATTCAGTGTAACTGTCTGAATCACTGACAGAATTTCAGGTAAGTCAACATAATTGAATCGCACTTTGGCAATAGTTCAATAATGATCCATTATAACTAGTCACTATTATGGACTCTATCACATCAATTCCTGCCATCCCTGATGCAGTGCAGTACTCACATAGCTTCATCCATCATTGCCTGTCAGTCCTTATCTGACTTGTCCATAAATTTCTTTACTACTGTGTAATGCAATGATAATCATAAAGCCTTGCCAATCGTATGCAATTATTACTAGAGTGCTGCTTAAAATAATTTCAGTTTAACTCCAACTATAGATGCCGTTTAGACAGTATAGCAACTTATTACAGTCACTGATAGTTGACCCATGCACATATACATCCTAGTGCAGAGCAGACCAGAAAGCATCACGTAAGCTGCCATGACCTTAGCGTATGGCACTAGTGACTGTCGCTGTAACCATTGATAGCAAGTAAGCCGAGAACAATCACTACATTTGAATGTGTGTCTTAGTTTATGTACATCCGTGTACTAGACTGCTTTAAATTGATAGAAGTGTGTAATGATTATGAATTGAGGAGTTGCAATTGTATATCTTTAACGTGTTTATGTTTATTGACTTAGTGAATGTAATCACTTGTCATTTATGTTAGTGTAAATGTTCAACTATATGTGGATTATGTCCATTTCTTAGTACTCTAGCCAGTTAGTTGATAATATGTGACAGACAACATTGATAGCTCAGCTTGAAATGGCAGTAAGATCTAGCTACATGTAGATAGTGAACATAAAGGAGATACCGATAATCTTTGTATGCTCTCTATATGTACTGATGAATTGCAGAGTAACTGAAGTTTCCTATGATCAATCAGTGATAAAATTATCTGAAAGCAATTAATAGATAAGTTTTAAATAATCAATTCTAACTAAATTTAATGCTACGTTATACATTGAAGAATTTATAATTATATTTACAATATAATCAATATTCATACCATGAATCATATTATGAGCACTACTATAATCTAGGCAAACTCATAAACTGGCAAAAACTAAGAGAGACTATCGAGAACTCGAAATCAATGGTAGCGCCGCACATGACCGTTGCGCTTGTGAGAGAAGAGTAACGAGTGGAAAGGAGAGAAGAGGAGCAGGGAAGAAGGCAATTATGAGAAAGCAGTACAAAGGGCCTGCAGCCAATATGTACAACGTCCATAAGGTAATTACGCAGTAGATAATAGAATGTCATAAAGGATACTGAAGCAATGCAATGGATAATGTCAACAATTATGACTTGAAGTCATGGCAATAATACTATGTTAGTAGATGTTATGAAGGTCTGATAAGTAAGGATAATTATCAGGAACACTGTTAGGGAAGTAATATATTGGAGATAGATCTTATTCCAGTTTGAGTACTCTGTCCTGAGCTTTGTAATGAATCATGGGACTTTTGCAGCTGATGGAGTTGCAATGGCTTACAAGTGATTCAGTTTTAGAATTGCAGCATTCAGATGCATGCTAGCAGGTAACTATCGCAGGTAGCTAATTGAATTCAGTGGGTTCAAGGATAAATCCTGAAAGGAGGTCTCCTTAGTTGAGTGGGATGCAGGATGCATCTATAGCGAGTGTAACTGATGTTACTAGGCTAGATAATCTTGTCAAGAGTTGAGGTAAGTGACAGTAGGCACACTTTAGTCTAGGAGTTCGAAGATTCAGTTATGCAGGTTTACTGATCTGAAGTTAAATTGATTCATTGTTGATATGAATGGTTAACGCATACTATAATGCTAAGGATTCATTAATGAATAGAAGCATGTATACGCATTAATAGTGAAACGTCTATG
This sequence comes from Siniperca chuatsi, assembly GCF_020085105.1. NCBI lineage: Eukaryota > Metazoa > Chordata > Actinopteri > Centrarchiformes > Sinipercidae > Siniperca > Siniperca chuatsi. Next base: position 15,587,847 of record NC_058054.1, on the reverse strand, counting down.
AATCTAATTGGTCGCAAGGACTAGCCTACAAACAGAAATAGGCTTCCTGTCCTTATGTCCGTCACTGTAGCCTCATCAACTACCTTGCCCTGCTTAACTCTTTTGCTCAGCCCTCGCAAGCTAAAGCAAGTTAAACTCGGGGCCAAAGCGCACAGGACCAATAGGACTGCCACATTTTGACGTGACCGGTGTCCCCTTCCATTTTCACCTGCCATACTGAAGATGACCGCCCAGAACAGACGGAGAGCACTTTACTAAGAAGCAGAACAAGTGAATCACAGCTTTTAATACTGGGCACATATTGGCACCAGGTAATCAACCAGTCAGATGCAACTTCAGCTACAGCTTGCACCTGTGTTCATTTAGCTCGCAACAGGTGAGCTCGTTAGAAGGATTTGATGTCTAATTTGTTGTCTCGGGTGAATAAACTCAGCTCATATGACATGAAATAGGAGATGTCATTTGTTTTGTAGGTGCGTTTGCAGTTGGGTTAAATTAATATTTACGTGTGTTGTTGTTTAGATCTGACTTTTGAAATTTGGAGTGAAGTCCCTTGTCCAATGTGTTTAGTGAAATGTTTGAGGAGTTTGTTGGATTTATTTGTATCTTTTACTGTATTCCTCCTCTATTTTATGTGTAGTGTTGCAGGAATGTGTGCAGCACAACATTGTTTCTTCAGTGCCTGCCATTGTTGCCCTTTAGTTTCATAGCCATCCCAGGTAGGGAATAGGCAGACACAAGAATGATACAGACCTAACACGAGACAGCAGTATTTGTATGGCCATAGCTGAAATAACTGTTGATGGTGAAACATTTAAGAGGAGTAACAATAATTCCACTTACATTTCAGTTTTTGTAACACACTACACACAAATCCATAATCTTTATATTATGAGCTTTTCCCTTAATGATTACTAATAATACAGTAGATGAAACTGTAATGATCCTGTGTAACCAGCAAATATAAAAATAATTTTGAAAAAAAGAATATTAATTCAATTCAATTTTATTTACATAGCGCCAATTCGTAACAGAAGTTATCTCATTGCACTTTTCCTATAGAGCAGGTCTAGACCGTACTCTTTATAATATTATTTACAGAGACCCAACAAATCCCACCGTGAGCAAGCACTTGGCGACAATGGCAAGGAAAAACCTCATTTAAGAGGCAGAAACCTCGGGCAGAACCAGACTCAATGGTGGCGGCCATCCGCCGCTGCCGTGTTGGGTTGAGAGAGAGAGAGAGAGAGAGTAAGGGAGAGAGAGAGAGAGCGCGCGTGAGAGAGAAGGGGGTGGGGAGAGGGAAGCACAATGCAAATTCCACCTAGAATTTTAAAGCAGTAATAATGTAATGGTTGTGGTAATATTAATATTAATAAAGTCATAATAATAGGATTAATACTCATAGGAATAATAATGACAATAATAGTAACAAGGCCAATAACAACAACTGTGTTCTAGTGGGGTAATAATGTACTATGAGCTCTTTAAGATACGATGGTGCCCGACCATTAAGAGCTCTGTAGGTGAGGAGAAGGATTTTAAATTCTATTCTGGATTTTACAGGGAGCCAGTGTAGAGGAGCTAATATTGGAGAAATATGATCTCTTTTCCTAGTTCTTGTCAGTACACGTGCCGCAGCATTCTGGATCAACTGGAGAGTCTTAAGGGACTTATTCGGGCAGCCTGATAATAAGGAATTGCAATAGTCCGGCCTAGAAGTAACAAACGCATGGAGTAGCTTTTCGGCACCATTTTGAGACAGGATGTGCATTGCAGATTTTTGCAATGCTACGTAGGTGAAAGGAGGCAGTCCTTGAAGTTTGTTTCACGTGGGAGTTAAAGGATAAATCCTGATAACGCCGAGGTTCCTTACGGTGGTGCTGGAGGCCAGGGCAATGCCATCTATGTGGCAATGTGTCTCGGAGGTGTTTGGGGCCAAGTACAATAACTTCAGTTTTGTCAGAGTTTAACATCAGAAGATTACAGGTCATCCAGGTTTTTATGTCCTTAAGGCATGCTTGAAGTTTATCTAACTGGTTAGTTTCATCTGGGTTGATCGATAGATATAATTGGATATCATCCGCATAACAATGAAAGTTTATAGCGCGTTTCCTAATAATATTGCCTAAAGGAAGCGTGTATATAAGGTGAATAGAATCAGTCCAAGCACAGAACCTTGTGGAACTCTGTGACTAACTTTGGCGCGCACGGAGGACTCACCGCTAACATGTACAAACTGAGATCGATCTGATAGATAGGCTTTAAACCAGCTTAGTGCGGTTCCGTTAATGCCGATTGAATGTTCCAGTCTCTGTAACAGGATGTGATGGTCAATGGTGTCGAATGCAGCACTAAGATCTAACAAGACAAGTACAGAGACAAGCCCATTGTCTGACGCCATTAAAAGGCCATTTGTAATTTTCACCAGTGCTGTCTCTGTGCTATGATGCCCTCTAAATCCTGACTGAAAATTCTCAAATGAACTATTGTTATTTAGAAAGTCACACAACTGACTGGCGACTGCTTTCTCAGGGATCTTAGAGAGAAAAAGAAGGTTAGATGTAGGTCTATAGTTGGCTAAAACCCCTGGATCAAGAGTGGGCTTTTTAAGAAGAGGTTTAATTACAGCTATTTTAAAAGACTGTGGGAACTGAGGGTAAAACTTCTTTAAGCAGCCTAGTTGGAATGAGACAGGTTGATGGCTTGGATGAATTAATCGTTGAAGTTAGTTGAAGGAGGTTGATAGGAGAAAAGCAGCCTAAATATATATCATATATTTACAGCTGTTTCTAAGGTTCCTGTGTTTGAGGATAAATTGGTACTGGTTGAGGGCTTGGACGTGATGAATCTTTTCTGTAATAGTTAAAATTGTATCATTGAAGAAGCTCATGAAGTCGTTACTGCTGAGGGCTATAGGAATACATGGCTCAAAAGAGCTGTGACTCTCTGTCAGCCTGGCTACAGTGCTGAAAAGAAACCTGGGGTTGTTTTTATTTTCCTCTCTTAATGATAAGTAGTAGGCTGCTGTGACATTACGGAGGGCTTTCCTATATGTTTTCAGACTATCTTGCCAGACTAAACGAGATTCTTCCAGGTTGTTGGAACGCCATTTCCTTTCAAGTTTTCGCAATGTTTGCTTTAATTTGCGGGTTTGGGTGGTTATAGCATGGAGCTAACCTTCTTTGTTTTACTATCTTCTTTTTTAGAGGGTCGATAGAATCGAGTGTCGTTCGCAGTGAGCCTGCAGCACTATCAACAAGATGGTCAATTTGGGAGGGGCTGAAATTAGCATAGGAGCCCTCTGTTATATTGAGACATAGTACCGAATTAAATGCAGATGGGATCGCTTCCTTAAATATAGCTACAGCACTATCAGACATCGAGAGTAGGAGTTTTTGCCTAATGGCGTGTAGTCCAGTAATAGGAGTTCAAAAGTTATTAAATAATGGTCGGATAATGAAGGATTCTGTGGAAGGACTATTAAATGTTTCGATTTCAATGCCATGTACCAGAACAAGGTCGAGGGTGTGGTTAAAACAGTGAGTGGGTTTATGTACACTCTGACAAAATTGAAATCATCAACAATAATTACGTTATCTGTTTTAAGGACTAAACTTGATAAAAAGTCTGAGAATTCAGATAAAAATTCAGAATAAGGACCAGGAGCGCATGTTTTCCAGGTTGGGTGTGAATGACTAAAAACAAAGCTTTCGAATGAGTTATAATTTAGTTTGAATTTCTTTTAGGATATTACATTTCTTGGTTTGTGTACTGCTGAGGTTATCTTTTCCTTTAAGGATTTAGGACGACACTTGTTAAAATTCTCCGTAGTTTCAAGAATGCGTAGTAGCTACTTCTACAGGTAACCATACTTAAAGACCACACCGTCAGCTTAATGCAGCTTGAACACTTAGGACCAAGTGTAATATTTGGTCATGCTGACTCCTTTGGGATCCTGTGACCAAAATGAAGAGATGAGGTGTTGAGGTGCAGTGCTGCCCGTCAGTTGTTGGCTTTGCCGTTTAATAGCGGTGGCACAATTTAAATGTCAAGTTTGGGGGGGGAGACCTTTCAGTAAAGCATGTGCACACACAAGCACAACTATATAATGATCCCACAAAATGTGTCAATTTTACATTTGAGACTCACCACAGTGCTGCCATGTGGACAGTCTCCAACAGCCTCACTGACAAGACTAGAAGCTTTTCAGAAGACGAGATGATCCATTTCATAGCTAAATATGTGAAAAAGTGTAATTACTTCTCCACATGACTGAAAAGCTACTTTCCCCTCTCCCACTGTCCCCTTTTAGATCACTTTATGCTTTTGACTTTAAAACCAAAACCTTTGATTCCAGGCTTACCAGAAGTGGTCCATATTGAAAGACTGTTACTCCTGAGGCGTTTCAGATGCCAGAGGACACGAGCAACTTGCTTCATATGAAGCAGTGTTGGAAAACATGAGCATTTCAGTCAGAAAATGTTGAATGTGAATATTTCATTTGACACCTGAAGAGCCTCTTGTTATGTCAAGAGGCAAGACCTTTTTCCATATGGACTGTTCACCATGGCCACACACCCTTAATACCACTTATTGATAAGTCTGGAATCAAGCGTGCCAACTTGGGCATTGTGGAAATTCTCCAGGGCAGTTGACAGGTTTTAAAGTACAAAGAACCGACAGGGCCACTTATGTTTTTCAAACCATTTATTCAAACAGGTTCAGCAGGCTAGAATAAGGGGGAGGGGCATAAATGGAAGGTCAAGGGTAATGGTCCGGCAGTGATTGAGTCAGTGGGAGGTCTGTTTACTTAGTTGAGGTAGTTGGCGTTTCTGGCTTAGGGGGTTGGATATTGGGACTAGTGAGGGAAAGAGGATATGGATGAGAGAAAGGCACGTGGTGGAAACTGCGGTTTAGTTGTTTGGCAGTTGCTGGTAGAGGCTATCGGAAGTGCCAAGGAAATTTAGTGAAGTAAGGTGGGTATAGAGGAAAAGCTGTGGCTGCTGGCTTTGCAGTGGTGGTTGTAGTGGTAGTCGGTGCAGCAGTTGTGACTGGAAGAGGGGGAGGAAAGTAAGGATAAAAAGGAGGGAAAAAGGGGTATTGCGGAAAGTGAGGCATTTTAGGTGTCTTTGTGGTTGACGCAGCAGCAGTTGTGGTTGACGCAGCAGTTGTGGTTGACGCAGGAGGGAGAGTAAAGTAAGGATAAAAAGGGGGGAAAAGGGGGTATTGCGGAAAGTGAGGTATTTCAGGTGTCTTTGTGGTTGACGCAGCAGCAGTTGTGGTTGCAGGAGGAGGAGTAAAGTAAGGATAAAAAGGGGGGAAAAGGGGGTATTGCGGAAAGTGAGGCATTTCAGGTGTCTTTGTGGTTGACGCAGCAGCAGTAGTCGTTGGAGCAGCAGCAGTAGTCGTTGGAGCAGCAGCAGTAGTCGTTGGAGCAGCAGCAGTAGTCGTTGGAGGGGGAGGAAAGTAAGGATAAAAAGGGGGGAAAAGGGGGTATTGCGGAAAGTGAGGCATTTCTGGTGTCTTTGTTGTTGGCGCAGTAGTTCTGACTGGCACAGCAGTTGTGGTTGGCGCAGCAGTTGTGGTTTTGGGACACCTGAGTAACACTGGAACTCCCTGCCAACGCATTGGGAGCACATAACTTCCACCCTTGGGAGAAAAAAAAAATATATAAAGATTGAAATTCAGAACAAGGCCTTACAAACTAAAGGTTGCACTGAGACTGCAACTAACATTTTTAATCTACAGATTTGCCTGAATATTAGAATATTCAGGAAGTACTAATTTCCATTAAACATATCTAAATGCCTGTTTTTTGTCCAATCCAAAAACCCAATTTATGTAGTATTCTATAAATTAAGAAAGTAGAAAATCCTTATGTTTGAGAAGCTGGAACCTCTAATAGGGTATTTAACATTTGCTTGATTAACTTAATCATTAAGTCAGTTATCAAGTTACCTGCTGATTTCTACAAGTTTTAGCTCTTTGTTTCACCACAGGAATTTTTTTTTTTTTTTAAATTGCCAGGATTATCCACCAATTGTCAACTCTTCCCACCATTATGGAGCAGCAGCATCTTGCATTTCAGTAAACTGTACCTCTTGAACCATGTTGCAGCCATCATAGGGAACCAACATAACAAGTGCAAGGGAGTTTCTCTGTATGTTGTAGCCACAGGTGGAAGGGACCTGGGACAGAGGCATTGGAGGTGCATTTCCTGTAGGGGGGGACACAAATAATTCATGTGACTGCAATCATTGGTGGGAATACCTACATTTGTTCAGTATAGTGAGCCAACTTTATTAAAAACTACCTTGTTCCACTACAAACTGTGAAGCTCCCGGTCCCACTGCTCTGAACTTCAAATGGTCCCCACCACACTGCAGAGAAGATGCCATGCGCCTCCATGATGCTTCCCTAGAATCCATATCTTGCCTTCGTTCTCTTGACCAACCTGACGGGGAACATTAAAAATGAGTACTAATTACAGCGCATTGTAATTAATTTAAAATAACATGACTCATTAATATAAGATCTTTTATATTCAGTTAAATAGAAATTTAACTGAACCCCTGCAATTCAGTGTCTGCTCTGACACCCCTTTAGGAGTAAAAGTTCAGATATTAAAGAAAGTTACCACTTTGAATAGCATGCTGTTTTTGCATGCAGTATATCAAATCAGCAGATACCTATTTACCTGTGCCATCTGATTGATCCGACTCAACATGCAGCAATTCATCCTTTCCTGTGGCAGCTGCAGATGCGGACCCTGACCGGGAATTAAGCTCTTTTCCATCGAAGAGAATGCTTCCTGTCCTTATGTCCGTCACTGTAGCCTCATCAACTACCTTGCCCTGCTTAACTCTTTTGCTCAGCCCTCGCAAGCTAAAGCAAGTTAAACTCGGGGCCAAAGCGCACAGGACCAATAGGACTGCCACATTTTGACGTGACCGGTGTCCCCTTCCATTTTCACCTGCCATACTGAAGATGACCGCCCAGAACAGACGGAGAGCACTTTACTAAGAAGCAGAACAAGTGAATCACAGCTTTTAATACTGGGCACATATTGGCACCAGGTAATCAACCAGTCAGATGCAACTTCAGCTACAGCTTGCACCTGTGTTCATTTAGCTCGCAACAGGTGAGCTCGTTAGAAGGATTTGATGTCTAATTTGTTGTCTCGGGTGAATAAACTCAGCTCATATGACATGAAATAGGAGATGTCATTTGTTTTGTAGGTGCGTTTGCAGTTGGGTTAAATTAATATTTACGTGTGTTGTTGTTTAGATCTGACTTTTGAAATTTGGAGTGAAGTCCCTTGTCCAATGTGTTTAGTGAAATGTTTGAGGGAGTTTGTTGGATTTATTTGTATCTTTTTACTGTATTCCTCCTCTATTTTATGTGTAGTGTTGCAGGAATGTGTGCAGCACAACATTGTTTCTTCAGTGCCTGCCATTGTTGCCCTTTAGTTTCATAGCCATCCCAGGTAGGGAATAGGCAGACACAAGAATGATACAGACCTAACACGAGACAGCAGTATTTGTATGGCCATAGCTGAAATAACTGTTGATGGTGAAACATTTAAGAGGAGTAACAATAATTCCACTTACATTTCAGTTTTTTGTAACACACTACACACAAATCCATAATCTTTATATTATGAGCTTTTCCCTTAATGATTACTAATAATACAGTAGATGAAACTGTAATGATCCTGTGTAACCAGCGAATATAAAAATAATTTTGAAAAAAAGAATATTAATTCAATTCAATTTTATTTACATAGCGCCAATTCGTAACAGAAGTTATCTCATTGCACTTTTCCTATAGAGCAGGTCTAGACCGTACTCTTTATAATATTATTTACAGAGACCCAACAAATCCCACCGTGAGCAAGCACTTGGCGACAATGGCAAGGAAAAACCTCATTTAAGAGGCAGAAACCTCGGGCAGAACCAGACTCAATGGTGGGCGGCCATCCGCCGCTGCCGTGTTGGGTTGAGAGAGAGAGAGAGAGAGAGTAAGGGAGAGAGAGAGAGAGCGCGTGTGAGAGAGAAGGGGGGTGGGGGAGAGGGAAGCACAATGCAAATTCCACCTAGAATTTTAAAGCAGTAATAATGTAATGGTTGTGGTAATATTAATATTAATAAAGTCATAATAATAGGATTAATACTCATAGGAATAATAATGACAATAATAGTAACAAGGCCAATAACAACAACTGTGTTCTAGTGGGGTAATAATGTACTATGAGCTCTTTAAGATACGATGGTGCCCGACCATTAAGAGCTCTGTAGGTGAGGAGAAGGATTTTAAATTCTATTCTGGATTTTACAGGGAGCCAGTGTAGAGGAGCTAATATTGGAGAAATATGATCTCTTTCCTAGTTCTTGTCAGTACACGTGCCGCAGCATTCTGGATCAACTGGAGAGTCTTAAGGGACTTATTCGGGCAGCCTGATAATAAGGAATTGCAATAGTCCGGCCTAGAAGTAACAAACGCATGGAGTAGCTTTTGGCACCATTTTGAGACAGGATGTGCATTGCAGATTTTTGCAATGCTACGTAGGTGAAAGGAGGCAGTCCTTGAAGTTTGTTTCACGTGGGAGTTAAAGGATAAATCCTGATAACGCCGAGGTTCCTTACGGTGGTGCTGGAGGCCAGGGCAATGCCATCTATGTGGCAATGTGTCTCGGAGGTGTTTGGGGCCAAGTACAATAACTTCAGTTTTGTCAGAGTTTAACATCAGAAGATTACAGGTCATCCAGGTTTTTATGTCCTTAAGGCATGCTTGAAGTTTATCTAACTGGTTAGTTTCATCTGGGTTGATCGATAGATATAATTGGATATCATCCGCATAACAATGAAAGTTTATAGCGCGTTTCCTAATAATATTGCCTAAAGGAAGCGTGTATATAAGGTGAATAGAATCAGTCCAAGCACAGAACCTTGTGGAACTCTGTGACTAACTTTGGCGCACGGAGGACTCACCGCTAACATGTACAAACTGAGATCGATCTGATAGATAGGCTTTAAACCAGCTTAGTGCGGTTCCGTTAATGCCGATTGAATGTTCCAGTCTCTGTAACAGGATGTGATGGTCAATGGTGTCGAATGCAGCACTAAGATCTAACAAGACAAGTACAGAGACAAGCCCATTGTCTGACGCCATTAAAAGGCCATTTGTAATTTTCACCAGTGCTGTCTCTGTGCTATGATGCCCTCTAAATCCTGACTGAAAATTCTCAAATGAACTATTGTTATTTAGAAAGTCACACAACTGACTGGCGACTGCTTTCTCAGGGATCTTAGAGAGAAAAAGAAGGTTAGATGTAGGTCTATAGTTGGCTAAAACCCCTGGATCAAGAGTGGGCTTTTTAAGAAGAGGTTTAATTACAGCTATTTTAAAAGACTGTGGGAACTGAGGGTAAAACTTCTTTAAGCAGCCTAGTTGGAATGAGACAGGTTGATGGCTTGGATGAATTAATCGTTGAAGTTAGTTGAAGGAGGTTGATAGGAGAAAAGCAGCCTAAATATATATCATATATTTACAGCTGTTTCTAAGGTTCCTGTGTTTGAGGATAAATTGGTACTGGTTGAGGGCTTGGACGTGATGAATCTTTTCTGTAATAGTTAAAATTGTATCATTGAAGAAGCTCATGAAGTCGTTACTGCTGAGGGCTATAGGAATACATGGCTCAAAAGAGCTGTGACTCTCTGTCAGCCTGGCTACAGTGCTGAAAAGAAACCTGGGGTTGTTTTTATTTTCCTCTCTTAATGATAAGTAGTAGGCTGCTGTGACATTACGGAGGGCTTTCCTATATGTTTTCAGACTATCTTGCCAGACTAAACGAGATTCTTCCAGGTTGTTGGAACGCCATTTCCTTTCAAGTTTTCGCAATGTTTGCTTTAATTTGCGGGTTTGGGTGGTTATAGCATGGAGCTAACCTTCTTTGTTTTACTATCTTCTTTTTAGAGGGTCGATAGAATCGAGTGTCGTTCGCAGTGAGCCTGCAGCACTATCAACAAGATGGTCAATTTGGGAGGGGCTGAAATTAGCATAGGAGCCCTCTGTTATATTGAGACATAGTACCGAATTAAATGCAGATGGGATCGCTTCCTTAAATATAGCTACAGCACTATCAGACATCGAGAGTAGGAGTTTTTGCCTAATGGCGTGTAGTCCAGTAATAGGAGTTCAAAAGTTATTAAATAATGGTCGGATAATGAAGGATTCTGTGGAAGGACTATTAAATGTTTCGATTTCAATGCCATGTACCAGAACAAGGTCGAGGGTGTGGTTAAAACAGTGAGTGGGTTTATGTACACTCTGACAAAATTGAAATCATCAACAATAATTACGTTATCTGTTTTAAGGACTAAACTTGATAAAAAGTCTGAGAATTCAGATAAAAATTCAGAATAAGGACCAGGAGCGCATGTTTTCCAGGTTGGGTGTGAATGACTAAAAACAAAGCTTTCGAATGAGTTATAATTTAGTTTGAATTTCTTTTAGGATATTACATTTCTTGGTTTGTGTACTGCTGAGGTTATCTTTTCCTTTAAGGATTTAGGACGACACTTGTTAAAATTCTCCGTAGTTTCAAGAATGCGTAGTAGCTACTTCTACAGGTAACCATACTTAAAGACCACACCGTCAGCTTAATGCAGCTTGAACACTTAGGACCAAGTGTAATATTTGGTCATGCTGACTCCTTTGGGATCCTGTGACCAAAATGAAGAGATGAGGTGTTGAGGTGCAGTGCTGCCCGTCAGTTGTTGGCTTTGCCGTTTAATAGCGGTGGCACAATTTAAATGTCAAGTTTGGGGGGTGGGGGGGGGGGAGACCTTTCAGTAAAGCATGTGCACACACAAGCACAACTATATAATGATCCCACAAAATGTGTCAATTTTACATTTGAGACTCACCACAGTGCTGCCATGTGGACAGTCTCCAACAGCCTCACTGACAAGACTAGAAGCTTTTCAGAAGACGAGATGATCCATTTCATAGCTAAATATGTGAAAAAGTGTAATTACTTCTCCACATGACTGAAAAGCTACTTTCCCCTCTCCCACTGTCCCCTTTTAGATCACTTTATGCTTTTGACTTTAAAACCAAAACCTTTGATTCCAGGCTTACCAGAAGTGGTCCATATTGAAAGACTGTTACTCCTGAGGCGTTTCAGATGCCAGAGGACATGAGCAACTTGCTTCATATGAAGCAGTGTTGGAAAACATGAGCATTTCAGTCAGAAAATGTTGAATGTGAATATTTCATTTGACACCTGAAGAGCCTCTTGTTATGTCAAGAGGCAAGACCTTTTTCCATATGGACTGTTCACCATGGCCACACACCCTTAATACCACTTATTGATAAGTCTGGAATCAAGCGTGCCAACTTGGGCATTGTGGAAATTCTCCAGGGCAGTTGACAGGTTTTAAAGTACAAAGAACCGACAGGGCCACTTATGTTTTTCAAACCATTTATTCAAACAGGTTCAGCAGGCTAGAATAAGGGGGAGGGGCATAAATGGAAGGTCAAGGGTAATGGTCCGGCAGTGATTGAGTCAGTGGGAGGTCTGTTTACTTAGTTGAGGTAGTTGGCGTTTCTGGCTTAGGGGGTTGGATATTGGGACTAGTGAGGGAAAGAGGATATGGATGAGAGAAAGGCACGTGGTGGAAACTGCGGTTTAGTTGTTTGGCAGTTGCTGGTAGAGGCTATCGGAAGTGCCAAGGAAATTTAGTGAAGTAAGGTGGGTATAGAGGAAAAGCTGTGGCTGCTGGCTTTGCAGTGGTGGTTGTAGTGGTAGTCGGTGCAGCAGTTGTGACTGGAAGAGGGGAGGAAAGTAAGGATAAAAAGGAGGGAAAAAGGGGTATTGCGGAAAGTGAGGCATTTTAGGTGTCTTTGTGGTTGACGCAGCAGCAGTTGTCGTTGACGCAGCAGTTGTGGTTGACGAGGAGGGAGAGTAAAGTAAGGATAAAAAGGGGGAAAAGGGGTATTATGGAAAGTGAGGTATTTCAGGTGTCTTTGTGGTTGACGCAGCAGCAGTTGTGGTTGCAGGAGGAGGAGTAAAGTAAGGATAAAAAGGGGGGAAAAGGGGGTATTGCGGAAAGTGAGGCATTTCAGGTGTCTTTGTGGTTGACGCAGCAGCAGTAGTCGTTGGAGCAGCAGCAGTAGTAGTCGTTGGAGGGGGAGGAAAGTAAGGATAAAAAGGGGGGAAAAGGGGGTATTGCGGAAAGTGAGGCATTTCTGGTGTCTTTGTTGTTGGCGCAGTAGTTCTGACTGGCACAGCAGTTGTGGTTGGCGCAGCAGTTGTGGTTTTGGGACACCTGAGTAACACTGGAACTCCCTGCCAACGCATTGGGAGCACATAACTTCCACCCTTGGGAGAAAAAAAAAATATATAAAGATTGAAATTCAGAACAAGGCCTTACAAACTAAAGGTTGCACTGAGACTGCAACTAACATTTTTAATCTACAGATTTGCCTGAATATTAGAATATTCAGGAAGTACTAATTTCCATTAAACATATCTAAATGCCTGTTTTTTGTCCAATCCAAAAACCCAATTTATGTAGTATTCTATAAATTAAGAAAGTAGAAAATCCTTATGTTTGAGAAGCTGGAACCTCTAATAGGGTATTTAACATTTGCTTGATTAACTTAATCATTAAGTCAGTTATCAAGTTACCTGCTGATTTCTACAAGTTTTAGCTCTTTGTTTCACCACAGGAATTTTTTTTTTTTTTTAAATTGCCAGGATTATCCACCAATTGTCAACTCTTCCCACCATTATGGAGCAGCAGCATCTTGCATTTCAGTAAACTGTACCTCTTGAACCATGTTGCAGCCATCATAGGGAACCAACATAACAAGTGCAAGGGAGTTTCTCTGTATGTTGTAGCCACAGGTGGAAGGGACCTGGGACAGAGGCATTGGAGGTGCATTTCCTGTAGGGGACACAAATAATTCATGTGACTGCAATCATTGGTGGGAATACCTACATTTGTTCAGTATAGTGAGCCAACTTTATTAAAAACTACCTTGTTCCACTACAAACTGTGAAGCTCCCGGTCCCACTGCTCTGAACTTCAAATGGTCCCCACCACACTGCAGAGAAGATGCCATGCGCCTCCATGATGCTTCCCTAGAATCCATATCTTGCCTTCGTTCTCTTGACCAACCTGACGGGAACATTAAAAATGAGTACTAATTACAGCGCATTGTAATTAATTTAAAATAACATGACTCATTAATATAAGATCTTTTATATTCAGTTAAATAGAAATTTAACTGAACCCCTGCAATTCAGTGTCTGCTCTGACACCCCTTTAGGAGTAAAAGTTCAGATATTAAAGAAAGTTACCACTTTGAATAGCATGCTGTTTTTGCATGCAGTATATCAAATCAGCAGATACCTATTTACCTGTGCCATCTGATTGATCCGACTCAACATGCAGCAATTCATCCTTTCCTGTGGCAGCTGCAGATGCGGACCCTGACCGGGAATTAAGCTCTTTTCCATCGAAGAGAATGCTTCCTGTCCTTATGTCCGTCACTGTAGCCTCATCAACTACCTTGCCCTGCTTAACTCTTTTGCTCAGCCCTCGCAAGCTAAAGCAAGTTAAACTCGGGGCCAAAGCGCACAGGACCAATAGGACTGCCACATTTTGACGTGACCGGTGTCCCCTTCCATTTTCACCTGCCATACTGAAGATGACCGCCCAGAACAGACGGAGAGCACTTTACTAAGAAGCAGAACAAGTGAATCACAGCTTTTAATACTGGGCACATATTGGCACCAGGTAATCAACCAGTCAGATGCAACTTCAGCTACAGCTTGCACCTGTGTTCATTTAGCTCGCAACAGGTGAGCTCGTTAGAAGGATTTGATGTCTAATTTGTTGTCTCGGGTGAATAAACTCAGCTCATATGACATGAAATAGGAGATGTCATTTGTTTTGTAGGTGCGTTTGCAGTTGGGTTAAATTAATATTTACGTGTGTTGTTGTTTAGATCTGACTTTTGAAATTTGGAGTGAAGTCCCTTGTCCAATGTGTTTAGTGAAATGTTTGAGGGAGTTTGTTGGATTTATTTGTATCTTTTTACTGTATTCCTCCTCTATTTTATGTGTAGTGTTGCAGGAATGTGTGCAGCACAACATTGTTTCTTCAGTGCCTGCCATTGTTGCCCTTTAGTTTCATAGCCATCCCAGGTAGGGAATAGGCAGACACAAGAATGATACAGACCTAACACGAGACAGCAGTATTTGTATGGCCATAGCTGAAATAACTGTTGATGGTGAAACATTTAAGAGGAGTAACAATAATTCCACTTACATTTCAGTTTTTTGTAACACACTACACACAAATCCATAATCTTTATATTATGAGCTTTTCCCTTAATGATTACTAATAATACAGTAGATGAAACTGTAATGATCCTGTGTAACCAGCAAATATAAAAATAATTTTGAAAAAAGAATATTAATTCAATTCAATTTTATTTACATAGCGCCAATTCGTAACAGAAGTTATCTCATTGCACTTTTCCTATAGAGCAGGTCTAGACCGTACTCTTTATAATATTATTTACAGAGACCCAACAAATCCCACCGTGAGCAAGCACTTGGCGACAATGGCAAGGAAAAACCTCATTTAAGAGGCAGAAACCTCGGGCAGAACCAGACTCAATGGTGGGCGGCCATCCGCCGCTGCCGTGTTGGGTTGAGAGAGAGAGAGAGAGAGAGTAAGGGAGAGAGAGAGAGAGAGAGAGCGCGTGTGAGAGAGAAGGGGGGTGGGGGAGAGGGAAGCACAATGCAAATTCCACCTAGAATTTTAAAGCAGTAATAATGTAATGGTTGTGGTAATATTAATATTAATAAAGTCATAATAATAGGATTAATACTCATAGGAATAATAATGACAATAATAGTAACAAGGCCAATAACAACAACTGTGTTCTAGTGGGGTAATAATGTACTATGAGCTCTTTAAGATACGATGGTGCCCGACCATTAAGAGCTCTGTAGGTGAGGAGAAGGATTTTAAATTCTATTCTGGATTTTACAGGGAGCCAGTGTAGAGGAGCTAATATTGGAGAAATATGATCTCTTTTCCTAGTTCTTGTCAGTACACGTGCCGCAGCATTCTGGATCAACTGGAGAGTCTTAAGGGACTTATTCGGGCAGCCTGATAATAAGGAATTGCAATAGTCCGGCCTAGAAGTAACAAACGCATGGAGTAGCTTTTCGGCACCATTTTGACACAGGATGTGCATTGCAGATTTTTGCAATGCTACGTAGGTGAAAGGAGGCAGTCCTTGAAGTTTGTTTCACGTGGGAGTTAAAGGATAAATCCTGATAACGCCGAGGTTCCTTACGGTGGTGCTGGAGGCCAGGGCAATGCCATCTATGTGGCAATGTGTCTCGGAGGTGTTTGGGGCCAAGTACAATAACTTCAGTTTTGTCAGAGTTTAACATCAGAAGATTACAGGTCATCCAGGTTTTTATGTCCTTAAGGCATGCTTGAAGTTTATCTAACTGGTTAGTTTCATCTGGGTTGATCGATAGATATAATTGGATATCATCCGCATAACAATGAAAGTTTATAGCGCGTTTCCTAATAATATTGCCTAAAGGAAGCGTATATAAGGTGAATAGAATCAGTCCAAGCACAGAACCTTGTGGAACTCCGTGACTAACTTTGGCGCGCACGGAGGACTCACCGCTAACATGTACAAACTGAGATCAATCTGATAGATAGGCTTTAAACCAGCTTAGTGCGGTTCCGTTAATGCCAATTGAATGTTCCAGTCTCTGTAACAGGATGTGATGGTCAATGGTGTCGAATGCAGCACTAAGATCTAACAAGACAAGTACAGAGACAAGCCCATTGTCTGACGCCATTAAAAGGCCATTTGTAATTTTCACCAGTGCTGTCTCTGTGCTATGATGCCCTCTAAATCCTGACTGAAAATTCTCAAATGAACTATTGTTATTTAGAAAGTCACACAACTGACTGGCGACTGCTTTCTCAGGGATCTTAGAGAGAAAAAGAAGGTTAGATGTAGGTCTATAGTTGGCTAAAACCCCTGGATCAAGAGTGGGCTTTTTAAGAAGAGGTTTAATTACAGCTATTTTAAAAGACTGTGGGAACTGAGGGTAAAACTTCTTTAAGCAGCCTAGTTGGAATGAGACAGGTTGATGGCTTAGATGAATTAATCGTTGAAGTTAGTTGAAGGAGGTCGATAGGAGAAAAGCAGCCTATATATCATATATTTACAGCTGTTTCTAAGGTTCCTGTGTTTGAGGATAAATTGGTACTGGTTGAGGGCTGGACGTGATGAATTTTTTCTGTAATAGTTAAAATTGTATCATTGAAGAAGCTCATGAAATCGTTACTACTGAGGGCTATAGGAATACATGGCTCAAAAGAGCTGTAACTCTCTGTCAGCCTGGCTACAGTGCTGAAAAGAAACCTGGGGTCATCATAGGGAACCAACATAACAAGTGCAAGGGAGTTTCTCTGTATGTCGTAGCCACAGGTGGAAGGGACCTGGGACAGAGGCATTGGAGGTGCATTTCCTGTAGGGGGGGGACAAATCAATTCATGTGACTGCAATCATTGGTGGGAATATCTCCATTTGTTCAGTATAGTGAGCCAACTTTATTAAAAACTACCTTGTTCCACTACAAACTGTGAAGCTCCCGGTCCCACTGCTCTGAACTTCAAATGGTCCCCACCACACTGCAGAGAAGATGCCATGCGCCTCCATGATGCTTCCCTAGAATCCATATCTTGCCTTCGTCCTCTTGACCAGGCTGACAGGGAACATTAAAATTAAGTATTAATTACAGCCCATTGTAATTATTTTTAAAGTCATGTTATTTTTCATGATTTTTAAAAGTTTTGTTAAATAGAGTTTTAGGTGAAACCCTGCAATTCAATGTAGTTAAAGATTTCAGATTTCTACCTGTAAAGTCTGCTTGATACGCAGCTTCATCCTCCACAGAAGCATTTGAGGATGATTTCTCTGTCCCATCTATGACTTGTGACTCAAGGTCTGAACTTTTCTTAAACACTCTCCCAAACACAATTTTCCCCTCTTGAACACCTATTATTTTGGCTGCATCGGCTTCTTTTCGCCCTTCTCGTCTTTCTGTTTTCTTCAGTCGATGACATTCTATCATTTGTGCCAAATAACACACCAGAATAACAGTTGCTGCCAAATATACAGTGGCACTTTTCTTTTTTCCTTTATGCATCATTCTGTTGTGACTCCTGGAAATTCTATGAGCTGAAAAATACTGCTTTGCCGCAACTATTTGTATTGTAACGTTTGCTGCCGGCAGGTACAACATGTGCTGCAACAACCAATCAGCAGCTGTGGTAGGTTGGCTAATTGATTGTTCTGTAATCATCTGGCATTGGTTCCACCTGGGCAATGTCAAGGATGCCATAAGGTCAAGCGATAGTGGGGTAGGAGGGTTGAGCGCATTATGGACCTCAATGCCAGGTTATTATACGATTTTATCAGTGTTTTTGGTAAAAATCATTCTAATCTCACTGGTCAATTGAAAAGTAACATTAACCATTTTGCTAACTAAATACTTTGTTCATAAATAAATATATAAATAATAAAAGTAGCCCATCATAGAGGCCCATTCTGACCCAACTGAGAGGGGGAAAAGCACATCCACTCTCATCTTTTGGAGAAATGGTGTTAAAACATGTTGTCAATGTATGAAAAGGTGGATGGGAAAAGTGTGTAAAAGAGGGTTTTGAAAGCGGTGAAAAAGCACATTACCTTACAAAACCTTTCAAAAAATGTTAATATACAACCCTTCAAAGTTCATTCTTGACCTATGATGAAGATAATGTGAAATGACCGAAAGCTCAAGAAAAGCTACTAATGGACCTTGAGGTGAAACTGTTATGTCTTTTTTTGTCTCCAAATCCACCTTAAAACATTACAGAGTTTTGACATCAAAACCTGGCTTTTAGATCTTTGAAACAACAGTCAAACATTCAAACTCAAATGCATAGCACTGGGTTACTAAATTCACATATGATAATCTAATTGAGTCATATTCAAAAATAAATCCAGTCTAATGAAACTATCTTTTTTTTTTAACTGGAGCCTTGACATAAAATGTAGGCTTAGATTTCAGGATCCCCTTTCCTCTTTTCTGTAGACCAAGTTGAGGGAGTGTACAGTCAGCACTTTACATTGCTGTAGACAGCTATTTCATCTCCAAGGTTACTGACAACACCAGCAAGTGTGAGGCATTGAGGTGAGCACATTACCTTGTGTGTACTTAATATATTGCTTTTTTCTGTCAATCTGACCTTTCTCTGTCTACTTTCTTGTGTTCTTGAAAATTGATTTTATATTCTTGGAAATATTATACTGATTCTGCTACTTAAATGTATAAGTTTGTGCAATAGAGATATAATGTGGTTTTAGAGTCTGAGATTTTTCAAGATGTTTTTCATCTGATTGCTTCCTAATCTGTGTACTGTATATATTCCTTCAGTAGGAGTGAAACCTTACACAAGCAGTGCTGTCATTCTGTCCTGCGACAAATATGCTGAACACAGTGGCTTTACTCCGGTCAGAAGGACAGACAAAAAGATGAAGTCCAGCTTTTCCTGTGAGTCTGCTCCGAACACAATTAAATGTTATTCAGGCCAGAATAATACTTCTCTTAGTGGGACTTAATTCAGTGATGCTGCAGTAACTTTCGTTTCACCATTAGATGCCACCGCTGCTACATTAGAGCATGATCTCAGTGAGCCACTATCTGTCCAGGATGACCATGTAAGACAGATCAAGTAGTGGACACTACAATCTAATTTCCTGTTCTGTCCTGTTTTTAATCAATAAATATCTCATTTACTATAATCTTTGATTAATTACTTGTTTAGTTCACTTGATTTGTATTTTTCTCTGGGTTTGGTAAGAGGATACCAGAGGGCTGTCCACAGTCTGTCAGTGACCCACCCACCTATTGTATCAGAGCAGCAGGAGTTCTGAGGTACAATCGGGAGTCTGACAACCACAGGATAAACTTAACATCCATTCTTCCAGCGGTACTAAGATCAAATTTCTACTTACATTTGTAAATTCCCATGTACAACAACTTTGGCTTGGCTTTGTGTTGCTGATTAGTCCAGTTCATTGTTGTTGTCCAGTCCCAGCCCCTGACAGAATACCCAATGAAATGTGAGTACTGTGGAGAAAAGGCAAAACCTTCACTGGATCTAACATGGGAACAGGGGCCTGAGGTGAGGAAGAAAGTGAATATGCTAAAACAAATTCCCCAAATATACCCACTGCACTGCTGACCTCCTTGCATCCTCTTTTGTGCTCATCTTAGACAGCTCCACCCTTCTGCTGTGCCCGGTGGCAGCAGCTGTGTGGGATGCTGGTGAAGCAGAGATGTTTGGTTGGGGGCAGATGTGACCTGAGGACTAGTACTCCAACATCACTGGGAGACAAAACGGCCACAGAGATGGAGGAGCTTCTCTTCCGAGGCAGGGAGATGGAGGATCACAACAAGTTTATCACAGACTTACCGAGTGGACTTGGGTACAAATTTGCACTATAAAATGTCTTCATTTTTTTATCTAACACACAGAAACACAAAGATAGTAAGACAATCGACAATCTTAATAAACATAACTTTACAGCATTAAAGTCAAGAGCAATATAATCTGTATCCTTTATTAGAGAACAATCAGAATTGAGGATCTACGAGGATTACTCAGTCCAACTACCTGTAGCAGAAATCTGTGAGTAACACACACATTGACAGCTTTAAATCTGTTCATCCAGTCATGATAAACAAACATGAGCTGGCATACAGTGTGCGTAGGGTATCAGTGTTTGTTTGTTTTTTTGTTCAGATTATAGGTAAGAAACAAAACAATTGTGACTTTAAATAGCTTTGTGAGACTGATAAAGTTTGTTCTGTGCTATTGTTTAGTTGCTCCAACATCAAAGGTCCTCAGCTTCCGGCTCTCTTGTGCTCCAGGAAAAGGATGCTGGACAGTGTGTCCTAGTACCGCAACTGAGAAGCACTTGAAAATAAAAGAGGAAGAGGAGCAGGTGTTGGTCCCTTTTTGTGACCACAAGCCACTTCAGTTCGGCATATGTCATCATCAGGTAGCCACAAATTACTATCATGTTTTCTTTCATGACCCATATAGCACAAAACAGTTTTAATAAAGTCAATACTAAGAATATATTAAGTAATTGTTGTTATCAATACTGAAGAGACCATACAAACAATCATAATTTCTTTGAATAGAAGCCATATAAGTCTGTATAATACTGTATATTAATCTTTGCACATGAATATACACACTGCCCCCATGTGGTCACTCTGTGTCTGATCAATGCATAAAACCATGTAATAGCCACTCTTAACAAATGTAAACTTTTTGTTATTGTAAATAAGCTAATTGTTTATTATTATAAACATTTATGGCTATTAAAGGGTTACTCCAGCAATTTAGTGTTGTTCTTCCATTAAGTATGGGGACGAGAGACCGATTTTAAAAAGAATTGTCAAAATCGAAGCAGCAGAGGCCTAGATACTTTTAGTCCACATTTTTATAACTCTCATTTTGTAATGGAGGCTTTCTATTATGAATTTTTAGTCTCCAAGCCCAAACAGGTCATCAGAGTTACTTTTGGAAACCTTCTCCAGAGCATAGACCACAGAAGACATTATACAAATGTTTTTACAGTCCGAGTAGTAGTCGTAATGATAAGGAACCTGACTTTGATGTGTAAACTCGGTGGAGTGCCCCTTTAATAGCCATGTAAACACAACAAGACCATTGAACGTCTTTTGACCTTGTTTAATCTTGTACATTCGCAGGATGGGGCAGAATTTCTACAGAAGTATTATTCCAATCGCATGAAATTTCTTACCGTGTTCCCTGATGGCTCTGCTCAGGTCTTGTATCCACTCACAATTTAACGGCTATCATGTGATTCGATTTTCAGTGGGTTTTGACCAAGAGATAGAGCAAATGTAATAAAAAGAGCACTGTGGAAATTTAGGCTAGAGCAAACATTACAGTGGGTGTACCCATCCTTATCGTCATGGTAACAGTTATCCCTCAGGCCTCTTGGCTCTCGTTGTCGTGGTCACTGAAGAAAATGGAAGGGTCTGCATCGTTTATGATGACAGCGATGCCTCCTATCAACCAATTAGAGCCATGTTCCAGTCAGATGGCAGGGCGACGTGTTATCACAGCAATGGAAACATTTGGTACAAAGCAAAGTGTTTATATTTATCATTTCTTTATTTAAAATGCTTATTAGTATTATATTGGTAATAAATATAGTATAGCTAGTTTCACTATTTAATCTTTAGGTAAATATAAATTAGGCTAATTAATATCCTGTGTCTATACTAACGGGTGCATCTAATGTATGGTTTAAGGATGAAACGATTGAGGTGTAAAAATGTCTTATCCACAGCCATGTGCGGAATGACAACGACAATAACCTTTAATATGTGATGTATGCACGTGTGTGTTTGTGTTGCAGGCTGACCTTAAACAGATCAGGCGGTCAGTGTCTGGATGAGGAGGGTGCCAAGGTTCGTCGGTGGAGCTGGAGCAGTCTGAGACTCACTCCCACTCCCCTGCACCCCGTCTTCCTGTCCCTCAACAAAACTGTTGGGGTCCGAGTCCTGGGGAAGGAACAAGTGTTTGTCTCCTTCCTGGCAAGAGGCCACCAGGCAAAGTTCAGTGTGGGTACCTGCTGCGCTCAGGTGAAGCATTGCTTTCTATTTTTTAAGCAACTATCTCTACAGAGAGAAATTAGGTGTTTTGTGTGGCGTGCACTACTACCACAAACTCTACTAGAATCAAAGTCAAAATAAAATAAGAATGAAGTTATGGCCATGCAATGTTCTTCAGTAAAAAAAATGTCCCCCCCCCCTTCTCCCAGAGTGAATGTAAAACAGATGGGGCTGCTTCTGGACCAGTACTGAAGGAGGAGCTGCTAGTGTTGGCAGCCAGAATTAGGATCCGCCTGGCCATTCAGCATCTTCACCAGTACCTGACGACGCCCTCCCATCCCAGGCTGCCGAAGACCACACAAGCCCCTCACCTCCACGTTGTTGCCCAAAGGCTTCTGGAAGTCAGTGCTGATGTGATGAGTGAGAGTGAAAGGGCCTTTATCCATAGGTGCCTTCGGGATTGTCTTTGATGTACCACTAATAAAGCACACTGTGACACAATGACAGGAGCTCTGCTATGGCACAAAGGCATATAAGTCTCACTCCACAGAGCAGGTCAAAAACCTCTTAACTTTACAAATCTTAATTTTTGACTTTGATTTGGGTACCATATTTTTGAGTTCCACAGTAACTAAATGGAATCTGAGGGACAAAATAATATCAATTTACTGGGTGCTTGTGTGTGCTACCATGTGTTGATATTGTCTTATCAAAAAAGCTAATACCTGGTTCATTCTACACAACTTAATGGCTCTTAATGAGAATTACATCAAAATGCTCAAACCTCAAACATAGGATGCACTAATTTTTCACTAAGGGATGGTATTAGAGATCACGCTCCAGGGGTCAAGAAAATATAAAAATCACCTCTAAATCGCTACAGGTAAAAGCAAAAAAGCGGTGAAGTTATATTTTTTCACCAAACATCAAATCTTTTCTCCATAGCGAATCTTAAAACCCACACGGAATGGTCTAATCTTTGTTTTTACTGGATATTATTGCCAACAAAGAAAAGCTGTATCAAATATAGGTGTCATGTTATCCTCCAAATTTTCACTAGAACTCACAAAGAAGGGATGTGACCTTATAGGAATATCCAAAATTCAGTGTGTATGGCACTTTAACTTCACTATGTTTTAGTCTTACATTGTACTCATGCTTAATCTGCTGTCTTCTAATCAAATCAGTGTAAATCCTCAGGTCCTCCTAATAACATTAGGTCGAGCAGATGGCTAAGAGAGGTGCACTCATGATTTGACTCAAGCAGGTTGTCTGCTTTATGAGAAATACCTCCAAGCCATTCAAACTTCATACTTTTCCTCTCAGGTTTCTTTCAACTCAACTGACTAAAACCTTGATGGCAGTCACATTATCCACCTAAATCCATCATCTAAAAGTAAAATGTTTTCCCCCTTATGTAGACCCTGTTCCACCACATTAACCAGTAAACCGCAACACCACGCAGCAGCTTCACAGTTAAATAGTTACAATAGGTTTTATTAATCTTCTTAGCTTCCTCCAAGTTGTGTAAATATAAAAATTATTCAGAAATCATACCAAGACAGAATTCCTCAATGTTATTTTCACAACATTTTCACACAAAGTGTTGCATTTTCTACATGGCTAAGCTACTTTTAGAACAATTAACATAAAATTCTACATATGGCTCAGTGGTACAAATTACCATTTTTTACTCACATATATCAATTTTATGCAACAAGTTAAAGACTAGAAGAATTAATGATAAATCTCTCCTTATGGGGCCACTGATGTCACCTGGATGAAATCTGCAGTAGTATGACTAGTACAAGAAAATTACAGAATGGCCGGCACTTTTGCCATGGATCCCGCTCTGGCGTCGGGGGCGGGATGTCTCTAAGGGGCATGGTGAAGAGCGATGGGGGCATCCAGTCTGTGCTAGCAGTCTTCCTGCCTTCAGCGCAGACCTTCATAAACATCACTTCACAGCCCAGTGAGAAACCCACCTCAAACCTAGACAGGAAGAGAGGGAGGGCATATCAAATAAAAAAGCATGAACATTTCCACCTGTCAATATGTCTCACGTGTAAGGGAAATAAAGATAAGATCCGCAAAAGACTGATTAATAATATAATAAAAAAAAAAAAAAAAAAAAAACACTACTGAACTTACATGGAGGGGTTTTTAGCTCCAGCCAGGATGTTAAGAGTAGGGTTAGGAGTGGGGTGGTTTTGTGTTCATGTGAACGTTCATCTTCATCTCGTTGTCCAGGATTTGCACAAGCTGCTGCATGGAGGGCAGGTGACCTGACTCTAGCTTTGACCACACTGGCACATCTATGGAAAGACAATACTCACTGTAATTCACTGCATTTTGTTTCATCATCACACAACTTGATTAATATTATAATGTTACAAAGACTTTTTTATTTAAACCTGTTTGCAGCCATCTGAGAAGTAATTATATGAAATAGCACTACAGATGTACTGGTTCTACAGTGTTACAACTGCAGAACTAGTACATTTCCCTCATTACCAGTGTTTGCTTAGTGGCAGCCAACTGAAATCCATCTTAAGCCAAAAGAGTTGGCTTCAGTCAATAAGCCCAGGCTGTGAATCAGACTCACCATTTAATGTAATTTCAAAAGCTCCTGTAGACATTAACTGGTTTTCAATCATATTGCTGAGAAAGAACACCATCATGCAGGCATATATCTGAAAGAAGCATGAGAGAAATTGGGTTAAAAAATACCGCACAAAAACTATTTTCCCCACTTTCTCTTTTACTGCTTTCAGTTTTTCTTGCATCGTGCTCACAGTGCGTTGAGAATATACTGTTAAAGTATGACAACAATAAAAGGACAAAGACCCACAGGATGAATGTGGTGCTCTATTGACAGGTTAACGTGAAGTTGCTTTAGGAAACTTTGGAATGATGAGCAACAACTCAAGATGAGGTTTAGGCATAGTTGATAAACTCCATGGATTTAGTTTAATTCAAGAGTCACTTGCAAAATTATTTTTTGTCAGGATTTGCCATTGCAGCAAAAACACCTTGCAATATGTTAGCAATTTTTATTCAAGGTACATGTCAGCTTGCACAGTTTAGCGGTTATTGGAGCTCAACTGATGTCACCAGGCGAATACTGCCAGAATGGTTTGTTTATACAGATTGATATCAGATTTTTTGTTTTTGCATCAAACGGATATCAGCCTGAAACAACCCATATCGTTTGAATATGCCCAAAACAAGTATAGACCAAACATTTTCTGCACGCTGACATTGTTGCAGCAACGCTTCAGTTACCAAACACTGGTCGATTTACTGACCTGAGTTTGGATTTTGAAGGGTGTGAGAAAAATAACTGTCACTTATAAATGAGTTTTCCGGTGCTATTGCTCCATTGGTTTCTTGTTGCCTCCTCTCGTTTCTTGTTGCTTTCTGTCTGCAGTTTGCAGGGTAGTCAGGAATGGACCAAGTTGTGCAAATGTGATGTAGGCACACCTTCTCACATAGAGCTCTCCTTATTGGCTGATGAGATTAGGGCGCAGTCAGATTACTCAGTGGCAAATAACAGGGCCTGGAACAGTCAATGAGACCAGATTTCTTTTCTCAAGTCATTTGATTTATTGATAACTGTCAGGATGTAAAGAGAGTTTAACCAAATGTTACCAAAATCATTCTGAAAGTATACCTACAGCAGTTTTAAATGCACACAGAAAGCAGAGACCCTCAGACTAGTTTTGTTATCAGGCTTAGATTAACCCCACCCAGCTAATTCATTAGCAAAACAAGTCCAAGCCAAATGCTTACTAAGTCTCTAGCTATTCTGTATGTAATTGTAAGGTTTTCTGTTAGTTATCTGTTTGGCTACCAAAACCACACTACATTTTATCAGCGCCAGCTTTCTGTCAAAACACAAGAATAGCCGATAGTGCAAGACTGTTATATTTGCAAATATCTGATGTTAGCTGTTATTGGCCATTCTCCTTCTGAACCTTTGGCATGTCTGTAACCCTGGGGATAACAGATCCAAGCAAAACAATACTTGACAACCCAAGCTGAAGACCCTGCATGAACAGCTAATGAAATCCCATGTGTTTGAGTTGTACTGGCAGTGTGTACGTACATAGTTGTATTACAAACACAGCCTAACTAAGGCCCACTCTCCTACATTTCAATATTCAATCCATTCTGTGCTTCTGTGTGATCTCTGTGGTGATAACCTGCTAAACAAATGTTCAGCTGCATCATACTGACAATCTTGACTCCACTCTTACACACCATTACACATGAAAATTACAGGGCAAACTCTCCCACAGGATCAGAGCTTTAATAATTCCTATAATTCCAGTAAACCTTACCTTATTTCCCTGGCCCCACTCCCAGATACCTGGGGCTTGCATACCAATGAGGGCGAATGGGTCCCTGCCGATAATAATCACCCCAATCACCAGCAGTTTGAACATAGACAGGAAGGAAGCAAAGTGTCTGAAGAAATAAAACAAGAAAATGGATTTTAATACAATTCCTAGACATGGGAACATAAAGCAGACAAGGCTTGATATAGATATCAAATCAGTAAAGACTTCAAGATATATTACAATTATCCAGATAGATGTGAGCCTGTGGTTTGTCTTAAAGTAGGTTGGTCACGTTCAATAAACATAATTCTCAGGTATCAAAGTAAGCATATTCATTTGGGGTAAAAAATAAAAAAACATATAATGGACACAGCAGCATGTCTAATAAGTCATCTTAACATGCAAGAAATTATTAAAAATATGGTCTCACTTCTGAGACAATTGTAACCACATTAGTTGAACACTGCTAAGGGGGAAGGGCGTGGCTTCTATTTATGCAAAATAAGAAATTGGAGTCAATCGTGTAGCACTGGCTTCCTCCCGTACAAATAATTATCATCCACCAACAGTGATTATGATACCTAAAAATAATAAAACTAAGATATGGCTTTAACACTATCACACGTATCAACATGCAACACAGAGCCTGCATCCTGTTTACTCCGGTTTTACTACCTTCAAACATTAACACATGTAACTGGTTGAACTACAACCTGTCAATGGACATAGGTTAATTCTTACAGTGACTGAACCAGAGATAGACACGGTTAAAATTCAAGAAAAACATTGGCTGGAGAATTTGATACCCAGGGTATGATACTGTCTGTCTCCTTTCTTTAATGGGGCTAATCTCTGGTGTGTTTATTAAGATTTCAACTGATGAGGACCTGAGGGTTTCAGTGACACCACACCTTTAACTACAACACCTGGGACTATGCTGCACAAACCAGTCTCACATCGGGACTCAGCCTCTGATCCAAATATAGCCACTGATGCTTCACAAGCACACTGACTTTATAACATGAATTAAAATTTCATCAGAGTCCATACAGATACAGAATTCTAGTCTGTATCTGTAACAGTACACAAAACAGAAATAGTTTCTGGACAACTCTAATGAAGAGAGGAATACATTGAAGTAAAATATTGAATAGGAATATTAGTCCTAGGGCTGCAACTAATGATGATTTTCATTATCAGTTAGTGTTTTTTCTGTGTGTGTTTTCTCAATTAATCATTGGTCTATAAAATGTCATAAATTTGAACTAAGACAAAGCATTAGTGACAAAGCTTTCATGTAGCCCACAAATTCATTATGTTGGGAATACACACTCAGTTTATTAGGTACACCTAGCTAAATCTAATGCAGTCTAATACACCAGTCCTGTAATAAATCCTACCTTCAGGAAGGTTATAATGTTTTACAGAGGTGTTAATTCAACTGTGTGGTCAGTTTGTATTATACAGAGAGGTGTTTCTGTTATTTAGCCTACCGTCATTGATATAAATGGGGTGGACAAAATAATAGAAACAACTGTCAGGAAAACACAATACAGTTCAACAGCACCACAAACTGCAGTTGAATTAACACCTCTCTAAAACAGTTTAAACAAAAACTGAACATTAAAGGATTTATTGCAGGACTGTTGTAATAGACAGTATAGAACAATAATAATAATTATTATAATAATAGCATTAGTTTAGCTAGGTGTACCTAATAAACTAGCAACAGAGTTTGTCATACTGACACTTACCCCAGATTAACTCAAAATCTGAAACTTTTTTAGTGGTAGCTCAAATAATACAGTATAATATGTGATAAATGATCATAATAATCCACAATAAATAACATGACGCACCTTAGACCTATATTTTGTCATTTTTAGGGCCAGTAGTCTCGTCTACATCTATAAAACTACAAAAGACAAATCCATGGGCAGATAAGCCTGACTGCATGAGATTTCCATTTCCTCAGTCAAATCACAGCTAATCCCAGACAGCTTTATAAAGCTGGATATAATCCATTTGTAATGAGGCAGACAATCTCTCTCTTACCGATAGAGGGGTATAGGAAGATAGTTCTCCCCTTCAATGCGGATGTCTGGGTACCGCTGGTACAAGGCCTGCGTGTACTCCTCAAACACCCGCTTGTACCCTCAGGAAATGCTGTGTGAAGACAAACTCACTGTTAGAAACCATACATAGCGTACAGTTGCAAGAACAAAGAGAGGAGAGGCAGCCACAACAACAGTCATCTCAAGATTGTGAATTTAGCCTTGAGATCTGGCACATGGAAATTCCAGTTATCTGTAGATCATCTCCTTCTTAGTGCAAAGTTTTAGTGGCAGTGTGAAAGTCCAATTAGCAGAATGTTAACCTACTTTAAATACAATACTTTGTACTACAATGCTGCATACCAGTTTGTGGCATATGTTTGCTTTGGAGAGAAGGAACAATTTACAATGCAATGCTTGTTTCGTGTTCTTATTTACTTAAGTCATACTTCAGGGCACAAAGACACCTTAAAATCATGTGACATCGTTATGACGTTAACAATAAAGACGTATTATTGTTAATGTAGCTCTAAATTATATTTGGTTCAGCAGATCTGCGTTGCGCTTCTTCCATACAGAGAGAAACTGATAAATTGTCTTGATAGGATTAATTTGATGTAAACTGGTTTTTAAATTGGCTATCTTTAACTTTACAGCACGATCTAGAAAACCACAGGTAAAATGCATGAAATAATCCTCTTGTCCATAAATTACAATGCAAAGAACACATTAATCTAACCTGTGGACACGAGGCAAGGCAATTTGTATAGCACCTTTCAGCAGCAAGGCAATTAAAGGTTATCTACATAATAGAGAAAGGCAGTAACAAGAGATATAAAAGAAACAAGGCAATATAAAAAGACACAAACAACGACTATTTCTGGCTTTAAGGTTAACTCGCATGTTTGACAGCGGAAGCGGGCCATGTTTTCGACGAAATGTTCATGAGAAATGGCAAAAATCATGAACTTCACCAACATGTATTCTCTCCGTGTGTTTGGACAGTGATTAAGTAATTCCGCTGTTAAATAACTAGCGTAACATGAACGCTCCTCCTATAATATGTTAACATGTACTACCCTCCAGTTAGTTAGCTAAGCTAGCTTCTATCAATTTTCGGCCTGCGTTGTTAGCCGGGGAGTTTAGCTAACAGTTAGCTTGCAATGACTCGCCAGATTTTCGCTAATGTACTTACCAAATTTGAAACTTGAGAAGGGGTCCCGTAGCAAACTGCATCTTCATCTTCTTCACGCCACTGCTGTCACCAGACGTGGCGCAGCACAGCGAGAAAACCCCCAAGACGAGGAGCGAAAAACGCAACCACTTCATCGCCATCCGTTCCGCGGTTTGTTTCCACACACAGTCAGATAGAGGCACTTTAATCTGTACATTTCCTTACTGGTTGGTCCCTCCTTTTCCTTTTGCCTCTCATCTTGGATTTGAAACACAACTGGCACCCACCTTTAGCACCACCTGCTGCTCGGACTGACCTACAGTAAGTTACATACTGTATAATGTAGCCTTCAGTTTAAGTTTTCTTCTCCCTGCTCCTTTTCGATCATGGAATGTGTATTATGTTGTTACAGATTACAAATTTTCAGTGTACACTGAAGTGAAAAATAATAATGTAGAGATTAGTTTAGAATGAAGCTATTTCCTCTCAAACAAACCTGAGCTGGAGTTATTATAAATCCAAATCAAATATTGAAACACATTCATAATCACCCCCAAAAACCAATATTGAATGTTCAAATAGTACAAAAACAATATGCTGGTGATTAAAAACATTTTGTCTTGAGAAACAGCTAATTCATCAACAGAGACCTTTAAAATCTGAGCATAACAATATTTTTTATTGAGTGTATTATTCCTAAACCCTATGAATTACTCTAACAAATGACAAATCAAAATTTCACTGGGGTTTATAGGTGGTGCACCTTAACAACTCCAGTCTGTCTTGTCAAATATCTGATGAAATAAATGCCACTGATAGAAACCTTATGTGTTTTTAGAATTAAAAAATAATTTAACACTTTATTATTTTTAATAGAATTTCTGCTTACACATCAGCATCAAACATTGCTCATGGTTTTGAGCACCTGGGTAAGTTCAAATAAACAAAAGTATCTGCCACTGAATGTCATGGTAAGACATGAAAGCAACCCCAGCAAAAAGTGCAGCGTCAAACAATATACACTAGTAGTTCCCAAAGTGGTTTCTTAAAAGACTTAACATTTGTAATCCGTTAGTGTCTGAATACATTTTATTTATTAAAGACATTAAGACAATAAAATCAAAGGGAATTGCTTCAGAACAGACAAACTTTGTTCATCTGGTGGGTTTGTCTCAATGGTTCAGCCTCACCATTCTCTCTTGATCCACAGCAGACTGCAAAGCCAGTAACATGTCTGTGGACGACAGAAAAGACTGAATAAATAAAAAGGTAAAGCACATGCATCCACCCAGATATTGGTCCTTTATGTAATGCAGTTTTATCCTGGCACTTATTGACATTTGATCTGGCCAGCACAAGGTTTTTCCTGTGTCTCCCCCTAGTCAGCATGCAGTACTCACAGGTTTGCTAGATGAAATATTGGAAAATGTCATGCAGACTTTCACTGCCCCCTACACTACTACATAGTCTCCAACTGGTCAAATAACAAGGTGATGAGTTGTAGTCAACATATTTTTTGTTAACTTTCAGGTTTTCCCACAAATGCAAAAGCTCCATCATCAGGCATGGAGAATTTGCTGTGTCATATTCAACAGCAGTTGATTTGATTTAGTTTGGAGTATATAGCTAAACTAATGGACAGAAAACCAAAAACAAGCCGTGGCTTGTACAAACCCAATAACTTCCGGGTATGATCCACCATGTCGGGAAGTCCTGCCTCGATGTTGTAGGAGGTTTGCTCCATTGCCTTGACAAATTCATTTCCCCTCTGGGAAACAAAAGTGATAAAAGTGTGAGGACTTATAAAGCCAATTAAAATAAATAAAATAAAAAAAGGCATTATCGCTTGTATGCTTTGAAGAAGAGTAGACTTAAGAAAACTCTACCTTGAACTCTACATAAACTTTCTCCTCCAGCTCTGCCACTTGGGATATGGCATCATACACACTGGTATCCACAACAGATTCCTACAACACACAAAAGTGAACAGCAAAATTTTTAGCAAATTATACATGATATATAATCAACATTAATTATGATTTTGGATTCATCTTGTGCAATCTGACCTCTTCTGTGGAGCTATTTATAGGCTCTTGTGCCTTAGCTGCTCCGCTGGCTGTGGAATTTCCATTCAGTTCCTTCACTCTGCCAAAGAGCGGAAAATGTTTAGAAATGTTTTATCCTACCAGGCATATAAAAATAAATAAACTATTTAGAATCAAGTTAAACATCATAAGCCAAATATGTACCTGTCAGCATAACGTAGTGTGTTCATTGTATATTCACATGAAGCCATACCTGGAGACACCATAGCAATCTATGGAATAAGAGAAGGGAAAATATCTGTAAATACATTCTGTAGTTAAACACACATAACAGAGTTTGTGCTTGTTTGGCGTGAATCTGCATCATCCACTATAAATGTATAACCAGACCATAATATACCGTATAAGCCAAGTTTGGTGTTTTACTGTACCATGCAGGTCCTGGACTTTTCTCCAATGAAGGAATCCCTGAGAACCTTGGTCAAAGTGCTCATCCGGAAAGGAATGTGATCACTGTTCATTCCCAGTGAACGAATGCACTCCTACAGGACACAAGAGTGAACAAACGGACATGTTAGGTGTGATTTTCAACATCCTTGTAGGTGCTGTGCATGCATATTTAATATTTGGACAGAGCTCTGAGAATGTCAGAGGAGTTCAGCATTTTACGCTTCTTTATGGTCTCAACTGGAGATAGCCATGGTTACTTTATCTGCACCCTAGCCGAGGTGCGAGAGAGAAAACTGACTCTTTGTGGACTTTGCAGCCACCTCCACAGCAGCCATAGTCTACCTTGAGAGCCAGCAGGCTGCGGTTGATCTCGGCAGTCTCAACCAAAGTGCTGCGGTCATTGCTGCTGACATCTGTGCCGCGCTCATTGCCAGCTAAATCGACCAATGAAAATTTGCCGTGCAGTGTGCTGGCACGGTCATTGCGTCGTAGGACAATCTGGAGGATGGCATGAGAGCGGGATGAGTTGGCGTTAGCTGAGGTCTGGCCTGATGTTCTAGAGAGACAGTAGGACGGAAGGAAAGGGAAAGCAACCACGTTAATGTTATATATTTTGACACAACTGTCAGAAAAATATGTCTGATTCACGAATGTGCTATTACATGGTATGTCTTCTCAACTGCTAGGTCATTTATTACTTTATTGAACCAGAAGTTGCATTTGAAATACTGATGTGAAACCATAAAAGTATTTTAAGATTTTAGTTTTGGGGGTGCCATGTTAAAATAACTAATGAACACTACATATTTAGTACTCCTACAGTCGACAATTTGTTTAGAGAGAGGAATGAAACATGAGATCGCAACATACATGTTCTTAACACATAAGTACCTGCATGCACTGCCCATCTGTATCATCTTGATGACCTCTTCTGCTGTGGACACGTAGACCTCTTCCAGGCCCACCACCTGAACCTGCTGTCGCTCATCCTCCAGAACACGGAGCTTGGCCTTTTTGTTCAGCAGGTCATACACCTAAATCAAAAAGTATATTTCACTTTAAGGATAACTTGAATAAGCTGATTTTTTAGGTCAGATATTCTCAATAAATATGTTCATGGAGGTAGGAGGTTTTTCTCACTTTTCCATTGTAAATCTCAAAGAAGCTGACATGGGCAGAGATATCCAGGTTAGCATACCTCCTGTGGTTGAGATAGGCGAAAACATCCTGGGCTAGAAGGGAAAGACGCCAAAATTATTCGAAGTGAAGTTCTCATGTAAGAGGCCAGTTTAGACAATCCTCAATGTTCTGTAGTTTAAAGAGTAAAGCAATGCAGATGCAATGGAACTTGTATCCTGAATTAAAAAGGTGGGGTATGTGATTCTAATCAAATACATGTCTTTTTGTCAAATTCAGCAATTATCTCCTCATGGTCCACTAGCTGTCCCTTCTATGTGTGCGCTGAAAAAAAAATAAAAAAATAAAATCTGGTGTTTACACATAGCCCTGGCTCTGTAAATGGGAAACAAACAAACAAAACAATCAACACTATTCCAGCCATGATTTGTGTGTCAGGTAACATTAAAATGACTTGCCCGCATACATTCATCTTACTTTCTTGATTGCCAAGATATGCTGTTGTTGTGATGTTCGCTATAGTAGCAGGAGAGTTGTGAGTATTGCTGTCTGGAGCTGGTTTGCTGGCTCTGGGAAACGTCTAGATCTCTCTGGCTGTTAGCTTCGCAGCAGCAACTGTAGCGACAGTTTGCTAACCCACAACCTAAGACGGTGTAATCCCTCATTCGTCCAGGAGTGTTCTATCGTAGAAAAGGTTTCAGTCGTAGTCATCTGGACACTGTTTTTCAGAATCAAGACGTTTCGGCTCCCATCCGGAAGTCATTCTCAATTGTGAAAAAAATGGGACAGGGACTAGAAATTTAATTTATATTTAATATAAAATATAAATTTATATTTAATATAAATTAAATTATATTATATTTAAAAATTAAATTTCTAGTCCCTGTCCCATTTTTTTCACAATTGATAATGACTTCCGGATGGGAGCCGAAACGTCTTGATTCTGAAAAACAGTGTCCAGATGACTACGACTGAAACCTTTTCTACGATAACCCACAACCTAGCTAATCTAAACCACAACCTAGCTTGCTTTGTCGTTGTTCACTCTATATCATGGTATTTGTCATGGTATTAGATTTCTCCAGAATCGCATACAACACCTTTTCTGCGTGAAGTGCATACAGAGCCACTGGGGATGGTTTTGGTCCTACCTGCAAAGGCGTAAATTCCTTTGGCGCTGTTCTGCTGCCTCCCTGTGAAATCACCTCCCATGGTCTAGGGAGAAAATGTGCCAAACAAACAAAACAAACTCTACAAATGGAAAATACTGCTTAATGACAAGTCAACATCATACAGCGAGCAGAGACTTACATGCGTCTTCCCACTTCCTGTCTGGCCATAGGCGAAACATGTTGCCATACCACCTTCGAAAATGGACTGCACCAAAGGTTTGGCTGTGAACCTAAAGAAAATATAAACATCTGTCAGAAATATAATTGCTTAAAACCAAGACAATAATAGCATGAATGAAAAGTACACCTCGAGTTTCCAACATTTTTATCTCCAGACACATTACTGAACAGATACTACCATATCAATCACTGCAATCTACACTTTCCTACACACCAAGTTATTTACAGCTTGTGGTAAATGAGAAACAAAACACTAGACAGATGACAACACCTTTAAATCATATCCCCCAGGAGGAAATTCTGAAAAAAAAATGACGAGTGAGCTTGTAAACATCCCATCTTGTTTAGAAAACCTGCAATCAGATCCACCTTGTTGCTAAAAAAAAAGGGACAAATTAAGTAATTACTTGTAGACCAGTTCGTTGGTGGTGGTCTCATTAAAGGAGTAGTCAAAGTGGAAGATTTGGTTGTCCAAGTACTTGGTAAGGTCCACCTTCTGTTTTGGCTCATGAACCAGCAGAGCACCTTTTCCAGGTACAGACACCACATCTATCTCCTTTTTAGTAATCTCTGGAAAACACAAGAATGTCAAAGTCAACCTTTAAAAGCAAGCAAACAAACAAACAAAAGAAACTTACAATGGCTAGTATTTTTGCGCAGTGTCATTACATGATACTGTATACAGGATGTTAGACGTCAGTCCCAATATACCTTGCTTGTTAAGGGGCCGCTTGCGAACACACACACAAATCCTGTGAGGTTCAATCTATAAAAACACAAGTTGTGAAGTAAGTATGGGCTATAGTGGCACACCAACATATAGCTTCATACAAGGCACATGGTTCTTGAGTCCAAACTTACATGATCAGTAGTTGAAATGGGGGTTACTTCCAAGGTCTCTCTGAAGTCTTGGATCATCTCGTAGAACTTCTGGTTTGGTCGAGAAGCCTCTCCAAACTAAAAAAGGAAAAGGAAACAATGGGAATGTACATAAAATGTGTGAAGGAACTTCTCTCGTGTCTAAAAGTTCCAACCAAGTCAAACTTTCCCAATAAAAAAAAAAGAAGATATAAATAGCAAAATGAGTAAAAAAAAAAAAAAAAAAAAAAATCTCACCTTTCCCCTCTTGGTCTGCATGTCGGGGGGCTTTACAACACAAGACAGCCTTTTGTTGCCTTTGTTTAGCTCTTGGGGAACCACAGATTTTCTTCTGCCTGAAGTGCATAGAAATGATATATATCTAATAACACCTAATGACCTCATATCTCATTGTCATCATTGCAATATCCAACATATTTAATCACAGAACGGATATGTGCCTCATATCATGCACCCCCTGTTCTTACTTCTCATAAAACATGGAGTTGAAACGATTTATGTGGGCATAATCACCAAACCTTTTCCAATACACCCCCCCCCAAAAAAATAAATAAAAAAACAAAACAAAAAACAACCAATCCTTTGCAGGACAGAAAGGGAGGTGTAATTTGTGACATTGATGTGTAGAGTGTTCTCTCTCTGTGTATAGGATACATCTATAGATCTAAGTAATTAGTGGATACACATGATATCAGGTGTCAAATTTGTTACTGACCTTTGACTGTAGGCGGCGGAGGCATTCTCTCGGGTTCGTCATTTTCCTTTATTGCCTCACGGACAAGCGAATGTGCTGGTTTGGCCTCATTCTTTCTACGCTGCTGATTAGGGACCGCTAGATAAGGCAGGAGAATGCACTTGAGTTTATAAATATGACAAATATTTCAAAATTACCGAACAAAGAAAGCACTAAAAGATTAAGTTGTACATGTAAAATACCTGAAAGTCTACTTTAATGCATGCAACAACACGTTCCACATGTTGTGGTACTATCTTGTGAGAACAACAATACCCAAATGTTGGTTTGCATCAGTTTGTCTCATGTTTGGAAAATGTTCTAGTTTGTGAATTTCTTTTTCAATTATGTTTTCAGAAGATCACTACCAACCAGAGTTTGTGAGGACTGATGAAGAGGGGAGATCAGGGTGGATTGTCTCCGGGTTTGCCTGAGAAGATTCAGAGGTCGGGACTGGTGCTGGAACAGGGGCCGGTGCCTGGAACATACACGTCTGCCTGACCTGAGACCGACTGGCAACTGAAAGGAAGACAAATCCAAGTCAAACAGCTGCAGTATGAATGTCAGTGTTGTAAAGTAAGTATTGTTAAGTACTGCTAGCATTGTTTTCTCTGGGGTTAAATGTAATCCAAACCCTAGTACACTGGAAAGATAAACTGTTCATGGCTGTTGTCTGTCAAATCAAAAGCGACAACAGCAACATGTTTGCCATTCTAAGATGAAACAAAGTCCTTCAGAGACCCAGAGTAACAGAGAAGTGAGCCATGAGAGATTAACACAGGTACAGATGACTGTAAGGTAAAGTGCAGCAGGTGATTAAATATTTGATTACGTTTGCAAATATTACTGACTGAAGATAAATAGTGTTACTTTCAATTACTTACTGTCAATTCTGAAAAATAAAAATGGCAGTGCATCGTATTATCACAGCCCACTCTATCCTAAATGGAGAGACATGCTGGTACATGCTTTTTTCCTCTCTTTATTCCCACCCAGAATTTAAAGCAGATTAATGGACAAAAATAGATAGTGCTGCGTGCCCAGAATGACCCAATACCATAGTTGTCCATTTGCATCCCTGTGCTACTAATCATTAAACTAAAGCAGATGATTACTTATGTGCAATCAGTGGCCAGGTCCAAGCAGAGTTCAGCTCCCCAAAGATTGTGGATTTTGTGAATTTACACCCCTATCCCATTAACAGAGGAGTGATAAGAAAATACGACTTGTTTGCTTTAGAGAGGGGAGCATGCATGCCTTGCCGACCTGACTCTTCAGCCATGGTGACTGCTGCAGAGGCTTTTGGAAGGAAACAAGCTGTTAGGAGACAAACTACAGGATATGGCAATTGAACACAAACCAAAAGTACAATATATTTACATACAGGAGGCAGGGGCAGGAATCCTGGACGAGCGCAGTCGACCCTCATACTTCTACGGAAGAGAGAGAGAGAGACAGAGAAATTGCTCATTGCATCAGTCATTTAGATGCTTTATCAGTGATTAACCCTTCCCATCCAGGACTAATGTTCAACCCATGTTTCCCCAATCCAAAGGACGAATAAAATCACATTTTTGTAATCATCTATACCATTCAACTTTGACATTCCTTTGTCATTTATTGAGAAAATGGGCCAATTTGATGTTGTAGGAGAGACAAAATAAGGACGCAGCTCAGATAGGATTATTTGATTATAACTGAGGTTAAACATTTTAAACGTGTAAATGTTCAAATTCTTTGAAATATGGTCCAACCAGTTGACACTGACAACAAGTTGCTCCAGTTCTTTGTTATGTGGAAAAGTAAGGTAACACTTACCTTGTCAGGAGCAGGAGGGGGCAGGTCAGCAGCTTTGTTGGTGACAGCGTTTATATGGTCCAAAAGCTCTGGATTGAGTGCACATAACTCATCCACTTCAACCTAAATCACAAACACGCCCAGCCAAGAGGAGAAATGCAGTAACCTTAACTTAGATTAGATGTCAACTTGCTTAAAACCCAAAATACATGAAGTATATGGGATATTTCGAAAGGCATTCATTATAGACGACGTTTACGAGATGGCTGGCTGAGTTCACATTGTCACTAATGTAACAAATGTCGTTTCTGTGTTTATGGACTCACTGACCTCCTTTCCCCGGCAGATGTTCCTCTCATGCCACTCCACCATAACCGTGGACTTGACGGCATCGACGGACTTCACAGTGGCCAGATGCACTCGACCTGATTTACACATAAACAAACAGTAAGTCAAAGTCAAGCTTTGTTAACGACATGCAGCATTATTATTTGGAAGACGAAAGCTGCAATAGAAAACAATCTTAGCTCACCGTCACTTCGACTGATCTGTACAGAAAGTCCAACAAGAAGTCTGGACAGGCTGTTCTCCATTGTATCTCCTTTTCTGTGCTGTAACGGAGAAATCAAAACTCAGGTAGCTAACGTTAGCGTTTTTGTAACGACCTAACTGGCGCTGTCTAGCAATGTTGTGGTCGCTATAAAACTAGATCCTCCTTTCATCAATAAATGAACAAATATATATCGAACTGTACTATTCTTTTTTTTATTTGTTTATCTTTTCTCAATGACTAACGACAAAATCACACTTACCTACGAACCAAATTCAATGCCGCCCAAGATTTAAACTGGCATTACTTCCGGTTATTTAAGATTCTGATTGGTTCTCGTCATGTCATCGTGTGCGTCTTTCTTCTTCTATGGCTTTTTAAGGTCAAATCCATGGCGTTATACTGTCACTACCTGGATCAGTTAGGGATTGCCTCTGTAACTTCACATAAATATAACTAAGTAGTCTGTATAGGTTTTTGTATAGGCCCATCACAAATCATTTTAAGAATGCTATTATACATTTGGTGACATACTTTTGCACCACAAGGGTACACTTCAGAGAGAAGCATACTTTTTGCTTTACTACACTATTCTGATGTCTTAGTCACCACTTTGCAGAAGGGGATTATATATGCAAAAACATATGATGAGCTCATAATATTTGATGCACTATTAAGAATGTATAGGCTACTAGTCCCAATTTGGAGTAATTAGATTTTACCACAACATTAAAATATGTCTTACAACTATCTTTGATTATCTACTGTGGTATGCTCATACTTAAAATGCAGGAGTAACAGGTATGTGATACCAAGGACAGTATATAGCAATATGTTTACATGTAAATATTTAATGATTTATTTAATTAATGTATTTTATTTGTTTATTTAAATATGTTTTTTGGAAAATAATTTTCCAAAAATAATTCCTGTTTACTGTATTCCTGACTTGTAATCTGACTTCATGAAAAATGTTCAGAAAGACAGTTTTCAGATCAGGTGAATATTACATATATGCTAACTAAAACAAAATTAAAGATGTAAGAACAGCATTACAATATAAACATATGGATTTGTATAGTGCCAGTTTTCCCAGTGGTACATTTACTTCACAAATGGCACTGTTCGTGACGGTGTTGTTGTCACCAAACGCACCCCCTTCCCTTCTGTAAACAACATGCCTCGAGCCTCAAGTGGGTGTCCCAGCCATGGATGCAGCAGGCAAGGCAACTGAAAGGATTCTGCCTGCTGAAATATCTCTGCTGACAGAGCTGGAGTAGAAAGTCAATGTATAGTTTCATGATTTCTTAGCTATACCTGGTGTCATGGTGACTTTGTCAAATCAAATATTGACAGTATTAAGTTTGTCAGTTTGTGTCCTGCATCAAAAGGGCTTTTTCTCATGTGTTACATTATTGCCTAACATCATTTCTCATATCGTGTACTCTTGTTACTGCACTGCGGTCACACACACCTACTAATATTACACATTCAGAAATGTGAATCCAAGACGCTGATCCATTTAGCCTACTGCATTTCATCCATGTGACCACAGGAACCCTATGTTTGTCCACATGCTGCATCTCCCCCCACACTCATTGCAAAGCACAACAGTTCAATCCCCCATGACAACAACAATCAGGGACAGCTGGAGAATGACCCATAATGCAGCTCAGCCTTGCCTTCAGCGTGGGAGGCTTCCCATTTTTCCTCTTGTCTTTTTGCCCCCCAGCCTCCCCACTCCTCCATGCCCACACCCACTCAGCCTCCAAACCTCCTAACTATACACAAGCTGGACTTATGTATACACATTCCCCACAAGCAAACGCTGACACATGACAAATCAAAGGTCTAATAAACAGCTTGCGCTGAACAATTTCCCCCCACCACCAAAGGATGAAAAATAAACAAATCCCTGTCGGTTTGGCCCGGCCAAGCCATTTGGTAGGTCTGTCTGTTGATGACTGGGTGGCCCAGGGCTGCTCGGTGTGAGGCCTGGGATGGAGCCACAACTGTTTCCTGTGAGCAGCCCAACCCCCAGAACCTCTCCACAACTGGCTTAGTGGGTGGTATTCCTCCCTCCTTCGTTTCCTCACATCCCCCAAACTCCTACAACCTCCTCTCCTCTCTCCCTCAAACCCTCCTCTCCTTTTCAATACTCTCTCCTCCTCTCCAGTCAGTCAGTCCATCCATTCTCACAGCTTAGTCGCCTGCTAAACACTTCCTCAGTGGCCTTGAGTTGATGGAGTACCCTAAACAAGTTTTTAAACTTCTGTGTGCTACATTTAAAAAAAAATACTTCATGTCTGTGTATTTACTTGGTCCTGTGTTTTTGTACATGTGTCAGCTCTATAATGACATTAATTGTGATGACATTGTTTAAAATGATTCCATGTGGGAGCTTGAGCTCAGTATACCATCATCATTTACCTCAAGTTATCAAATACTGTTATGAAGTGATTCTTGCCTGATTAAATCCACAGAAAACATTTGATCACTACACACAACATGTGGAAATCATTGATTTTCTCAGGTGTTAAAGTAACTTATATCCTTACCCAAGCTTTCAGTATGTATATTTTTCTCTTTTATATCTCGCTTTGAAATAAAGAGTAAAACTCCAACTTTTGAAATTATAGACTGCAAAGAGAGAGATTAATCATCTGTAGATGTGTGTGCATCCTTAAATGTTGTGATGACACTTTGAACCTCTGTGGTATTTTAATTTATATTATTAATCATGATGCATTTATTGGTTTCAAGCTAGTCATTAAAGTGTTACTGTCTCTAGTAAGTCCATATCAAATCTGAGTATTCTGACACGAAGGCTATAAGTGACATTATGGTGATGATGAATCTTTCAGTTCATTCTTCTCAGTTATATATGTATGATTATGTTTGTGCTACAGTTGTGTTTCGATTTCACAGCATTCAACAACAGCTGTAGCTTTTTGTTTTGTTAAGTTTTGTGTGCGTTCATTGGGTATTTCGTAAGAGTTTGACATCTTACTCAGTAAGCCATAAATTAGTGTTATTCATTTAATTTGATCTATACACAGGATGAAAATATATTGCTGAGCTTTTTCCTCAGACAAACTCAGAAGTTCTTTTTTTAAATGGTAGTCTCCCTACTACACCACCATGTTGTGTTGAGACTGCAGTCATGGAAAAGCAGCAGCACAGGTCTGAGGTGCTGGTTTCTCAGTCAGGAGGGTGGTGGTGGTCGATTTGAGGTAGAAGTGGTCTTGTATCTGTTGGCCCTGAGTCTGTTTAACTGCTCCCTTTTTTCCATCTGTCCAAAAGCATATTTTCTCAGTGTAAAGAAAATTGGCAGAGGCCATGGTTCTGTTCCCCTATACAGACTAAATAAACACACATGCATACAGTACGTGAGCTGAGCACACTTACAAACCACCCAGGAAGGTTGACAGACTTGGAGAGGAGCAGTGAGAGGCACAAAGAAGAAGAAACGAAGAGACTGAAGAAGAGTATTGAATGACTAGTTCTCCTACCATCACTTTTTTTGGGTATCCATTGGTGTAAATTGTTTTAAATACGTACTTCTTTGACAAATATATCATTTGATATCCGTACATTATGTCTTTAGAATGGCTTCAATATTTTGGGTTTCAAAAATGGTTAGATTTGGGTCAACACTAGCCATTTTGGCTCATGGAGCAACTCTTAAATGCACAGTAGACTTTGATTTTTGACAGCCACCACTCAGAGTGATGCTGGAATACAGACCAATAAGATGGTATGGGGAGACTGTAGTAAGAACACCTATGTTTTTAAGATGGGGGAAAAAAATATGATTCTACTGATCTAATTTAATCATTCAATTTCTATAAAGTTCTTTTTTTAACCAAATGGTTTGCATCTTATTTAAAGGAAAACCTATCTCACATCTCTGTAATAGTAGGCTGTTTATGCTGCATTATACAACATGGCCAGCAGAGAGCAATATAGCTACAAACAGAAAGCAACATACAGCAAACTCTGGACTTGGAAATATGAGCACTAACAAGATGCGTGAGCCAATATTAGAATCAAATTTTTCTAAGTGTGCTTTTCTAAAGTGTCAACCAATTGATGTTATGGTGTGATTTATTGTTTCATAACCGAACTTAGTGTGCGTCCAACATAGCAGCAGGGATTTAAAACATCTCCAGCCAGAGATGGAGCCAAACTGAGCAAATACTGAGTGAGTCTGGAACATTCACTCATTAAAGCATATTAGTATTCTTGGCATGTGGGGATCCACTGAAACATGCCAGTGACCCATTTTATTTCCCGGCCCATCATTTTAAAAAAGCTATAGACTAAGCTTAGTGTTTAAACACATCATTTCAAGCAGTGAAATAGTTCAATAAGCAGTTTATTCACCTTTGAGCTCTGGCACACAGACCCGGCCCAGTGCCAATGGCCACCTAAGTTAGCCCAGCTGGCAAATTTTATTTGTTTCTTCAACTATAATTTTGTTTATTTATTTGGTCTCTGCAGTAAAGAGTGGTCAGGGTGGTACACACAGCTGCAGTTACACTACAGGAATGACTTGTCTGTACCACAACACCACTCTACTGATAGCAATCAATTGAAGCTGTTCCATGCCAAAATATATTGGATTTATGAGATTATTAGAATTATTTTAGTGGAGGCAGAGGACAGCCTTTTTGTTAATGGTCTGCTAGCAATCCATTTCACTTACCAGCTAATATTACAGTATCAAGCAAAAAAGAGTCTGCCCACTCAGTGAACTGAATGTTTCATTAAACAAAAGTGAGGCTTGATGCAGACCAACTTCTGCACCTCACGTCCACCTGCCTCGTCTGCACTCTGGAG
This sequence comes from Siniperca chuatsi, assembly GCF_020085105.1. Taxonomy (NCBI): domain Eukaryota; kingdom Metazoa; phylum Chordata; class Actinopteri; order Centrarchiformes; family Sinipercidae; genus Siniperca; species Siniperca chuatsi. Next base: position 15,544,722 of record NC_058054.1, on the reverse strand, counting down.
ACCACAACGCTGTGCTATTTAATGTGGTAATTATTTTTAGAATACAGAAATCAGTGAGCTTTAAAAATCACTGGTAAACAGCACAGTGCGGTCTTCCCCAGAGTGCAGGTGAGGTCGACCTGAATTTGGTAGTAACCTATGTTTTGTCACCACAGGTTGGCCTGTTAGCTCATGCACTCAGGAGAGAAGCAATGTGTTGTGTGCTAGGAGTGACTGATGTCGATGAATCTTAAACTTGCTGCTTAAACATGCTGGTGATTATGAAATACTGTATAGCCGTGTGCATGTGTGAGTGTCCGTGTTTCTATTTTAATGACTCTGTGGTGTATTGAACTTTCTTAAAGGTATAAAAAATAATACAGAATCTACTAACATCACTCTGAACAAGTCAGTATAAAATGCATTTGTGATTGATCAGCTGACCACCTTGAATTTTAATATAGCGTCCTTTTTTGTTATTATTTGTTTTGTTTTTTTGTAACTCTACCTGTCAGCAGTGTGTATATCCAATGCTAGAGCTTCAGTCACCATAATATATATATGTATATATTCACACTTGAGCAATATGTGCACAAATAACATTTATAACCCATTACAAAATTGGCAACACCAATGTTAACATTTAAAGTGATATAATGTTTAGTAAATAACTAGACGTGTGGGGTGCTTTTAGAGCACTTTTAGGACATTTTAGGACATTGTGGCCTTGTAGGCTACAGTATTGAATGCCATTAGTGTTATTGCTTTACATCCACAGTCACACACACAAGTTCAGTCACAGAGTTCTTGGTTTCTCTGTTTCTCCATTTGGTGAGTTACTAGTCCACAGGGCCACTCTGTCACTCATAATTTCCCTGTTGATCTTCATCAGTTTTCCATTTCCGACTATAGAGCCCAAAAAGGCAACTTCACTGCAAAAAATAGAATGAAAAATAAGTTTTCCAGCTTAAATCTTATTTTAAACCTTTCCGTTGAAACTTAAGTGACAAAATAAAATGCGTCTGAAACAAAGTTTTATCCATGACTGTGAAATTAGCTCATAAATTCTATTCCTGAATTCAATAAGTGTTTTTATATGAACCATAAAGATTGAGATACTGCAGGCCTGCATACAACCTCTTTAAGGGAACACCAGTCGAAACCACAGACCATGAATAGCATAGAAATGTGTCAGTGTGCTTTTGAAATTAATCCTTAAAACCCACCACTGTTTCTTTTTTTCTTTTTACGGGACTCACCAGAGAAGTCATATGTTTGCTTGCATAGTGCAGGGTACAACATGTGGACCCCACAGTTCTCAAAGAACAACTACACCTATACCCAGACTTTTACAGCCTTCTGTGAAACCACAGCGATGGGATGCACTGCAAAATTTTCCATGTTATTAAGTCATTTTTTCATTATTGAGTCCCAAAAGCCTAATTTTCTTATATTAAGAGAAAAAAATCTGCCAGCACAGTGAGATAATTGCAAAATGTTTCCGTTACTAATCAACTTTGAAACATGTTTCTAGAATATATGTCATCTTCCTTTAATCTAGTGCAGCAATTTGCCTTTTTCTGTCTTCCTTCGAGATACTGACACAAATTTCTGAAGTCTTGAAATAAGTTGTAATCTTGCTGCACTGGCAGATTGTATCACCTGTTTTAAGAAAAGAAGACTTGTAGAGTACAGCAAATTGCAAAAACTATGTAGTAGAATGAAGATTTTCTTTCCAGTGCAAAGAAATGAGCCCACACACCAGGATAATATTTTTATGTTGTGGAGGGTCAACGCTCCAAAAAGGTTGTGAAACCCCTGACTCAATTAGCTTGGATCAATTATGTCTGCATTGATGATTTCTAAAACAAAACAGTTTCAGTTGCACACTGTATTTTTCTGCCTCATGATAAGTAATGTGCTGTTTGTGAAGAAAAGCAGCAACAGCCTTTGGTTTGAGGTAAATAGAAGACTAGTAGTTAGCATAACCACTAAAGCTGAAATGACAAAGAAAAAAAAGAAAAAAATTACAGAAATAAAGACACCACAGCACTGACCACACTGTGAGTTCTGAAGTGCGGTTAAAAATGACCACAGCAAACTTTGGGTTATCATCAAAGATGTCACCACCATTAAAAACAAAAGATTGGAAGTAGTAATCTACCACTTTAACTTCATAGTGACACAGTCATTTTAGTGTTGTGTATCAAGGCAGCGTACATATATTGATATATATTTTAATTGCTTTTATGCAATGTTGAATGCTTTATTGAATGACCAAATGACTAACTTCCCTATATTTTATATATCTATCTATATATATATATATATATATATATATTCCAAATTTGCAGTTTATCCAAACATTAACACTGTCAAATACTATTTGTAATCATTACTGAATTCTTTCTTAAATGGACCTGAGCTAGTTAGCTAATGTACTTAACTCTTACAGTACTGTAATAGGCTACCTACAGTGTAATGTTAGTTTTATTGTTAGTGCTCCCTAAATGTGTTAATACCATTGTTTTCCTTTACCATTGCATAGACAATGATTTGGCAGCCCCTGAGACAAACGATTTTGAAAAACCACACTTATGCATGGTGACAATTATAGTTTATCCTCTGGTTTGCCTAACTTGCTTTCGAGTAAGGCTCTGCCTTATTGCTCCCCAGCCTGCCCCAGTCCTCCTCCTCCTCTCCTCTTCACCACATGAAATGGCTGTCTGTGCCAGCCTAGCGCTGAGCCTTCATTAGCTTTTACTACCCCACTTGGATGTGTTTAGCTTTGCTCTCTTTCTTTGCATCTCTGTGTGTCTGACTGTGTGTGTGTGTCACCCTCTGTGTGTGTCTGTGTCTGCATATGTTTAATTACCAACCCCCGCCCTCCCTTTGGAGTACCCCTCAATGCCATGCCACCATATCATTACACTGTGGCTACAATTTAAACTTCAGTCACACATAGACACACTCACACACACCAACATACCCTGGCTGGCCTGCAAATTGTAAAGAGGAGACAGTGGGGTACTGTAGAGAGCTGCTTTAGCTCCTTTATTCTCCCCTAAAATGGAGTTCTCAAATAGAAACACACACACACGTACAAAGAGAGTGATGCAGAGAGAGAGGGAGAACATGAAAAACACAACAAAAAATGCAATGCAGCAGAGCACTACAGCACAACGCATCACAACTGATCCACAACTACGTCTGGTGTTCATACTGTTATTGTTTGAACTAAACAAACCACTTATAAACACAAGGCCTCTGCCTTACGAGGCTCATATTTAGGCCCTTCTGTAAACAGCAAAGCACAGAATGAATCAATTAAAAGGGCATTACGCTGGTTCCTGTTTATTTAAAACATGTTTACACTATATGGGCTCTCCCGCCTGTCTGCATGATTGCCTGGAACTTTGTATTCCTCCTCCTCCTGCCACCCCTCAACAGGCCCGGTCATGGCCAAGGTATATCAAACACACACACACACACACACACACACACACACACACACACACACACACACACACACACACACACAGGGGGCATAGATTACAAACACATTTGTTATGTTGAAGAGCGTTTTCAGTAAATATTGATCTCGTTCTTCCTCTGTTTCTGCAAGAGGTGATTAGAAGAACTCAGTTGGAGCAACAATCTGGTGCAGTGTGCAGTCACAGTGCAGGAACACATATAAATACAGGCAGCAGCAGAGAAACTCAACTCTCAAAGGAGATTTCTACTGGCACAGAATGGTGAGGGAGCAAATGATTGTGTAATTAAGTGAGTGAAATGAACATGTGCATCGACTGGTTAATAAAAGATTTGACAGAAGATGTTTTTAGAACATTGCTGCTACATAAAGAAAGGCTGCAAATGACTTGATAACAGTAAGTTAAGTTAAAGTGACTGATGGTCTGAGCTGTTCGTCACTGCATCATAGACATTATTGACTGACTGTTTATGTCATTTACTGTCATGGTATCTTTACTTTATTGTTGCGAAGTATGATTAAAAACATAAATGTTATTAAATACGGTGTCCCTACATTTGTTAATTGGGCAAAAGGTATGAGAGCTATGGTCTTATTTGAGAGGGTTTAATATGCCATTTTTCATTGTAAAGCCAACATTTGTACCACTAATTAATTAAGGAACAGGAATTACTCATTGTGATTATTATTTATTAATCAGTATTAAATGAATAGTTCAAGATTTTGGGAAATAAAATTATGTCAGAAGATCAATACCACTCTCATATCTGTGCATTAACTATGGAGCTAGGGCCAGGGGACAGTTAGCTTAGCTTAGCATAAAGATTGGAAACGGGGAAAACAGCTAGCCTGGCTCTGTCCTAAGGTAACAAAATCTGCCTACCAGCACCTCTAAAACTCACAAATTAATACATTAGATCTCTTTTCTTTAATCCGTACAAAAACCAAAGTGTAAAAACAATGGGGGATTATGTGTTAGAATTATAACGGGAGGTATAACCTGCTAATTAGTGAGTTTAGAAGGAAGAAGGACAGTCAGGCTAGCTGTTTCCCCCTGTTTCCAGTCTTTGTGCTAAGCTAAGCTAACAGTCTCCTGGCTGTGGATGTTGGTTCCTTACATTTGTACAAGTATTTTACTGCAATGTAAAGCACATGGAGTCTGCCTGTAATAGAAAAACTTGCTGTTCCTTATTTAATTTTTTGAATCATTTTGAGGATTTAAAATAATTTAGGTGCTAAGAAACTTGGAAATGGGGTCACTTGATTGGTTTGAAAGTTAATTAAAATTCCTGATTAGAGTTTCAAACTGGGGACCAACTTCTGGATCTGTTGCTTTAATTTTTAAATCCAACAAGAACGCTTCAGCAGATCAGTTCTCAGTTCTCAGTTCTGAAGCAGGGTTTCTTTTCCAAAAACATACATATTTCTTTTATATCTATCACTGTATTGTGGCTGTGAGAGAGCTATTCTATTGAAACAAAGAATTGCTGTGGATGTGGAGAGAAACAATCTCCATTCCCCAGATTTGTGTGGTATGTCACCCTGAAGTCTGCTTTCTCACTGGCTTTAGAGCTAATTCCCCCATTCTTCTCTGCTGCGCTTAGTGCAAAAGTACAAACACATACACCACCCCCTGCTTCACATAGACACGCATGCCAGTGCATGTTTTTACACACACACACACACACACACACTCACACACTTTTCTTTACTAATCAGCCCTATTGAATTCCAGCAACAATGGGCGCTCATCCTCAGGCCACCCAAGCAGTGCACACACTCACACACACACACACATGCATACACACCAGCACCAGCATCACCAGATCACAAGTTCAGTCTTTTGTTCCTTCATTGTGTTTTCTTTTCCTCCATTGATCTCACCTTCACACTTAGGTCAGGAGTTGGCACTGGGAGATCGTGTTATCTGGACTATCAGCTGCTATCTGGGCCCACACACTGCACTCACACACAGAAGGGAGGGAGTGAGTCCCACTGCTCTTGCATTACTGTGCAGAAGCTCACATGTAGGAGATTTACAGTAAAGTTGTATGTTCATGCTGTCAGTGATGCTAAAATGTATTGATTGTGGTGTTCCATTATTGTCGTTATCTCTAGATTCTTTGCAACGTTATATTTTACTTTACTTTTTACCCAACTTTCACTTTTGGAAAATGTTCAGATCCTTTCCTTAAGTATAAGTACTAATACCACACTGTAAAAATCTGTCCTGTAAAAAGTCCTGCATTGAAAATGTTATTCAAATAAAAGTATGTAAGTATAATCAGGAAAATGTACTTAACGTATTAAAAGTAAAAAGTCTGGTATACTAAAATATGCTATATCATTAGATTATTATTACTCATGCAATAATGTAAAAGCAGGATTTTACTGTTGTAGTGGAGGTGGAGGTCATTTTTAACTGTTTTGTACAGGACTGCAACAAATGACTATTTTCATTATAGATTAATCTGCTGATTATTTTCTTGATTAATATATTGATTTTTGCTAAAATTCAGAAAATAGTGAGAAATGCCCATCACAATTACCCAGAGCCCAAAGTGACATCTTCACAATGCTTGTTTTGTCCGACCAATAGTCCAAACCTCAAAATTATTAAAAATAAATAAGAATTATTAAAATGAAAAGTAGTAAATCCTCACATTTGAATGGCTGGAATCATGAAATGTCGTCATTTTTGCAATGAAAATTTTGTAATGTAATATTGTGTATACTGTAAATGTATATATATATATATATATATATATATATACATATATATGAATATATAATATAATTGTATATACTGTTGGGTACTTTAACTCATCAAGCATTTGTAAAGTAAATAGTGACTAAAGCTGTAAGAAAAATGTAATGACGTAATAAGTGCAATATTTGCTTCTGAAATGTATTGAAGTAGACGTATAAAGTAGCACGAGAAGATAATACTCAAGTAAAGTACTAGTACCTCAAATCTGTACTTAAGTACAGTAGGCTACTTGAGTAAATGTACTTTGTTACATTACACCACTGAAAATGTGCCCGATAATCTGTCTGACTGAAAGGTTCAAAGAGCAAAGGAGCAAAGTACAAATACTGAATAAGAAACTTCAGAATATCAGAATGTCAGAATCAGACATATAGAACAACACACCTGGAGCTGGTAAGGTTTAGTGACTTTTTGCAAGAGAGGTGGATGCTTGATTGCGTTTTTTTTTTTTTTTTTTGTTAAAGTATGGTCTCTCTGTGCTCATTACACCGTCCCATTGTCTCATACTCATCAGACACATGAATATTCTCTTCCTAACCCAAACATAAAGAAAAGTTCAGGTCAACCCCATAAAACTGTAAAGTTATCTCTCTTTTTTTATCTGATATTCTCCTGTACAATGCCTAATGCCTGTGGGAAAGTTTTGAGTTAAGTTTTATATGTGTGGGTCAAATCTATTGAAACCAGCCTGTGTCATCACATTTGTTTTTAATTATTTCATTAATTTCTTACTAGGACATTTAGAAGAAAATTAATGGATGCCATAGAATTTTAATGTTAATATAAACCACATAAAATAGAACAAGTGTTTTGACTGTAAAGATGCGGTACAGTGGCTTAGTGATTAGCAAGACACGCATAAGTAAAGTTGCCTATTTTGAGTGAATGGTGTTTTTTCTCCCTGTGTTCTCCTGGGTTTCTTACTACTTTATTCATAACTTTGAATATTAGTCCGATTTCCACCAAATACATGCTGGGATAGGCTCCAGCCCTGTTGTGACCCATAACTGGACAGCATGTTTTAATTTTCTTGTCACTGAGCTGTAACAATGAATACAGCATGTGCTCCCAGGATGACATCACTTAGGGGGCACATTTGTTCTCATTAACGTACAACCTTAAAACTAAACCAATCTGGCCAGAATTGTGTACTGCTCTGGACAAAATAATGGAATTTAACTTCAGCTTGAACCACATAACCAGGTATGAATATTGTGTTGTACTGTCTGCTTTTGTGTGTGTGTGTGTGTGTGTGTGTGTGTGTGTGAGGCTTGGTTTAGAGGTGAACGTGCAAAACAGTAACTTCAAAAGACTGAGGTATCAGATTCAGACATGGGCTGCTTTGCTTGGGCTGACAAACGAGGAGCTGTTGTGTGAGAAGCGAAGGAATTTACAGCATCTACCTTTCATCTACACAGGTGGGCCTGTGTGTGTGTGTGTGTGTGTGTATGAGGAGCCAAGAGGTGTATATGTGTGTATGTGTGTGAGTATGTAGCTTGTTTTGTGTTTGATAGCAAAGTAGTGATATATTGTGAATGTGAGCGTGTATGTGTGTGTGTCTGTGTGTGTGTGTGTCTCTCTGTGTGTGCGTATGCATTCACAATGGCGGAGATTTAGACAGACGAGTCACAACAATGATCCAGGGAGCCAGTGATCCCAGACACTTTCCAGGTGGTTCAATGCTCCAGTTCTGTGGTTCTCAGTGTTAATTCATTGTTCATGAAGTGGAGACGTTTTAAACACTGTAGTAAGAAAATATAAATAAAAAATAAACTACACCTGTCAATGTAATAAGAAATCTTATCAAACAAGCAGGAATGTGACAGTAAAGTGTGTAAGGTAAGACATTTTGAGGGATTATTTCCTAACCCAGGATGTGGGCCTTTCAGTGGGTGTCAGGTGACTGACAGGAAGCAACGCGTAATGTATTGCACAAGATGAAAACACTCAACTCAGGCACAATGAAATAAAAATAGAAACAAAACTGAAACCAGGTAGGTAGAGGAAATGCCATGGGGGTCATTAAAATTTTAGGCAGCATGAATTATTATGAGATATCTTGTGTGTAAGGTTGACATTTTGTCCTGAGGGTGGCACTAGAGGAAAGTTCATAGAGTGTCCAAAATAGAAATTGTTCATTCTATGGTGACTATGAATGTCAGCAGCAAAATTGTATAGAAATTCAGCTTTTAGATTTGGAGATAACTTGTCATGGATCAAGGTGATGGTCAAGGGAAAACATTTTGGTAGTAGCACTCGACAAAAGGTAAAAGATGTTACCAAAATCTTGAGGATCATCCTCTGGGAGCCATGCAAAACCTCCATATCAGTTGTCAGAGACATATTGCTCTGAAAGATGTGGATGGATGGACTAACTGACATTGCCATCTTGGATGGCTGGGTGCTCGTTGGGGGAAATAAGACATATGATCAAGTCTGATTATTAAGCAAGATTTTTTTTTTAATATGTGTGGATCAAGTCCAGGCAGAGACTTGTTGAAACAGCTTGGATAAGAGCTGAATGTCAGATGAAGCCTCATTCATAAAATCTAGTTGGATATCATTTCAGCAGGTGCTGTCCTAGCAAAGACATACCTTTCAATATTTTGCTAGTGCAGTAGTGCAGTAAAAGGTCACATGTGCATGATTTGTGATTTGTGTTGTATAACTTCTCTTGAATGGGAATCAGAATCAGAAATACTTTATTGATCCCCAAAGGGAAACTCTTTGTTACAGCAGCTCGCCTTTACGTCAGTGCACACAGGAGAAAGTACTAGCAAAAAATATAATACACTACACTATAAAACAGGTCAGAAAATAAATTAAGTACCAGGTGGGTATAAGAATAGTTGTGTTTGTCCCTGATTAATGAGGCTGAGAGATCTTAATAAGAGTCAGTATCTTGAGCATCTAGCTGATTTCATTGTTTTAATGAGATTTAGGCCTTATAATAGATACATGGATAGTTGTATCAACAAACTGAAATCAAACCTTTTGTTTGACACCTCAACAATGCACCTTGATATTAGAGTAGGCCTATTTAACTAATAAATTTAACCAGCAAACACTGTCAGTTTATAAGTTAGCTCGTCTGCATTTGTGATAACAGTAGTGACCCTTTAGCTCTTCACAGGGTCACAGGCAAACACACGCAAACATACACTGAAAAAGACTGGCAAAGACCACAGAAACACTTTTTTTCATTCAATTTATTTTGTTAGTTAAATTTCTATAGCAGGTGAGGGAACATAACGGTCACACGAGAGTTTTCTTGAGCATAGTTTTCAGAAGTCACAGTGTTTTAGACATGGACAAGAACATTTAAAAAAATGACAATGAAGAAGGAAGGGCCAAGAGGAAACTTAAAAACAAGGTGTAACAGTGACACAATCACACCTTCTCCTTCATGGTCCCCCAACTACCCCCTTTGCTCCACCAAAAATAAAAAAGGCCTCTGCTCTAAAGTGTTGTCAACCCCTCCCTCCCACAACCCCCCTCCCCCATCCCAAAATGCAAACAAAACAAAACAACAACAAAAAACTTGTCAACAAATAGATATATTTATATATAATATATATTCACTCTTTAAAAATAGAACTTCAGTCTAGATACTAACATCTGTACAAACTACAAAAATAAAATTTTAATATAAATAATTTATATGGCATGACATTAACAATTTTTTTGAAATAAACTACAAACCGATGCAGGAGCCCCCAAACTCCTCACCACTGTCTGACAACACCTGCTGACTGTCTATGGTCTGATCAAACTGTGAATGGTGCTTTGCTCATTCTGCTTAATTATTCACAACTGCACAGTAGCTACTTAACTTTTCTTTCATATTTACAAAAGAATCCAAAGCTGCCACTTAAAATATGTCATTGAAGTTTTTCCCTGCAATTTAACCTGGCAGTGATGAGACCAATACTGAACAACAACAACAACGGAAACTTTGTAAAGCAAATTACATGAAAAGAATGAAAGAAAATGTAATGTGACATATATGAGGTTTGTATTAACAAGAAGCATGAGAAATTAGAAAGTGAGTCAGAGCAGGTTGAAGCATTATAAAGATTAAACCAGTTTACATATAGTAATATTTGCACAGGGTCACAAGAGCATGAACATGTTACAACCCTAAAGCAGCCAGCAAAGAAAAAAAAGGAGAAAATAATAATAATAATAAAATAAAATATAACCACTCCCTTTGCATTGGATTTTATAATTCCCTTTCAAAATAATACAAGAAGGTGAATAACGCAATTGTCAAACACAAAGTGACAAATGTGAACTTCACCCACTGTAGAGCTTACAAAAACTGCAGAAGAAAAAAAATCTTATCACAGCTCCTTCAAGTAGTTTAAAACTGCAGAGGACATTGGGACACCCAGACAAAGATTTAACATGAAATATGAATTAGGTGTGACTCTGCCAGCTTGTTGGCTGACTGATCACATTCAACAATATTCAGACAGATGATGGTGATAACTGACAAACATGAGACTGCTACTGCTTCTTGACAAACATTCTGTGTCTGGACAAGACAAAACAGGTAAAAAACATATTTATGCCAAAGCGAGAACATAATACTGAGCTCTGAATGCTGTGATAACAAGAAAAGGGGACACATTGAAGGCACGACGGTAACTACTGTTAAGAAAACAGTATCTGTTGTGTAATTCTCTGCTCTTTTTAACAGTGAAAACTGTGACAGAGAATGTCGATACTTATAATACAACAGAGTGTGTCAGAAGCAGAATATCTCACAGTACAATACTGTGAACAAAGTTATACTGACTTAAACCAGAGGGGGAAGAGGGGGTACTGCATTTCTTAAGGCAAATCACTTAAAATTATTTTGAAGTGTAGCAGCAAAAAAAAAAAGAACAATAACAATACAAATAGAAATAAAACACTGACACCGACATGTATGTTCAATAGCCTAATATCTTAATATCATCTCACTTTTTGTGGACACTTTTTACATATAGCACATTTCTTATTCTATACACTGTGGGGGGAGAGAGAAATCAACCGCCCCACAAAAACAAATAATCTTTTACATCTGAACTTTTACACAAGAGTATACCCAAGTTATACAGTACTCTTTTAAATAGCTTCCTTCTTTTTTAGTATTAAAATATATACTCATAGATTTATATAATTCTTAAAACGTCATATTTTTTCCTTATATGTCCTTGAAATAAATCCTCTCCTTTTTGTGTGAAGTCTATGTACAGTTGAGAGTTCAAGAAGTGATGTGATGCCATGTGGGCGTCAAGGTGCTCTGGGACGCAGCCAGAGACTCAAAGAGAGAAGACAGGGCGTTTGAGAGAGTCTAGCAATCTTTGGCTGCCTGGATCCTCAGCCCACCTACAGCAGAAAAACAGAGGAGAAAGAAAAGGGTTAGACATTTTGCCAAGCAAAGAGAAATTAAGCTAGATGACTGTAAATTGTTTCATCTCATTGAAAAACTACATGTATTTCTATTTGTGCTTAGGTTAAATGTCAGCTCTCAATATTCATATTTAGAAGTCTACTAGTCAAGTAAACCGAAGTTTGACTGGTTGCTAACTCACCTTGTGTCTTGCTGAGCTGATGCTCTGTGTGGCTCTGTGTTGCTTCCAAGTCCTGGAGCTCTAGAGAGTCTCTCTTACATGAAGAAAAGTTTGTTTTGTCACCACAAGTCCTCTTAGCAGCCTCAAAACAGTCTGACTCACTGTCCGTGTCAAAACCTTCATGCATGTAGCCTTGGTATGCTGCCCCTGGCAATGTCGGATGCACAGCCACTGTCACGGAGGCTGTGGCCGTTACCATGGTAACAGGACCCCCAATGGAGCCTTGTTGCGTCGGCAGGGTGGAGTTAATATAGCTCGGCCCTTTAGTCCTGTTTGGCTGAGGCCCTCTGCTGTTCTGCAGCCTGGGGCCGCTTTGACAAGTCCTCCCAGTGTAGTGTGCTCTCTCGCTGGGTAAGTGTTGGCTGGGCTGTGCCTGGAGCCTCTGGAGGCCCTGCTGCTGCTCCCGCTTGTTTCCATCCCAGCATGTAACCTGGGAGCCGAGCGGTGACTGCACATTGTGGGAAGATTCGTTTAATGGTTCTATCCTTCCACCAGTGCCTGTTGCATTTTCTCTGAATGGCTTCACCACCTACAACAAATAAAGTTTCATCATTTACTTAAAGAAAAACACATGAATTTGAAGAAAATTTGAACATACAGGAAGGGTTTCTATCTTTGTGGTCGTACCGTAAGCTTGGGGAAGCTGGGGTTCTTGCTGGCTTCCAGCAGTATGTGAGATGTTGCAGGTGGAACGCTGGTGTGCGATGCTATGTACGCACTCCGGTCACAGTACTTATAATCCTCCTCCCCGATCCCTGACGTGGTGGTCATCTCCGAGTAATACTCAGAGTCTGACGACTCCGAAAAAGCCTGTTGACAAGATGACCGTGGGTTGTGTTCCGTGTAGTACCCGTGGTGAGTCATTGGTGGGGGCAGTGGGGGTTCAGGGGAAGGCGTGGGCAAGCGGCTGGCATTGTCGACTGGAGTGACCTCAGCCGGAGGGCCCATCATGGACAGAAGGACTGGCAGAAGAACCAAGCCATTCAGCATCCCCAAAACAGTCAGGATGGCCAACACAGCAAAGAAATACCTGAAAGATGAGAAAATTAGGTATGTTAGTTTGAACATAAACCTAACTAAACCTTTTACTCTCTGAAACAAGAAGTGAGGTTGAAATAGAGAGCAATGAGAGTACACCTTTCTTGTTAGCTAGTAGCGGCTGCTAATTGTTAACTCAGTTGGATTTTAGTTGAGGTCAGACAATACCAAAGCACCTCTTTGTTTACACTGAACAGGTCTGCCTGATCCTGATCCTGTGCTCTTCCGTCTGCATCAGCTAGATCGCTCTCTCACACACAAAAACACACACACACACATGCATTGGAAAGTGCATATGCAGGTGCACATATACTCACAGTCACACAGAGCCACGATCCATTTAATCTTATTTTCTTTTGCATCTTAAGGTTTTTAGGGATTTGGCAAAAGTTCAGACGGATTTACAGTGTCAGCTGAACTCATCACACTTTTACACAATGTGGACAACATTTAACATTTTTAACGTTTTTCTGTTAAATATTTCTTTTAATGTGACAAAAAAGGGGGGCAAGACCACAGCGGCCTGATGTTTTATATGGACAAGAACACACATGCGCGTGCACGGCTCCAAACACACACATAGTTGGCACATGAGAAAGGGAAGTAGCTCAGGGGAAGAAGTCAGGGAAAGCCCAGTGTTTGTGTATCAAAGTTGGGGGCAAATCTGATTCCCTGCTTAGTCCAACTAAAACATGCTTTGATGCCTCCACTGCTGCTGCTACAAGACTTTCTCTCGCTCTGTTTTTCACTCACACTGTGTGCGTGTGTGTGTGTGTGTGCTTTTTTCTGTGTGTGCGTGCATCTCAGTGGAGCTCTGAGGAGGCCAGGGGTGGAGGCAGGCCACAAGAAAGAGCTCCACAAGAAAATTAGAGAGGACTCCACTTAAACACTAACAGAAAGCAGAAAGAGAGAGACAGTGAGATGCTAACCACCAGCCAGACTTAAAGAGGTAAAAGAAAGAAGGAGGGGGAAAAAAATCATTGTTGGAATGAAGGAAAAAAAAGCCAACATGGAGAGGGATAGCTGCGTGGTATTCTGGAAACATGTTTCTCTCCTCTGAATGGACTACTACAATGATTATTACTACTACTTCACTTGAGAAAGGTCACTCTTCAGGAAGAAGTTCATGGTTTGCATGTTGGGTGTGATTTCACAACCCCTATTCAGCCCCCCCTCTCTATCTCTATATTTTCCCCTTTTCTCTTTAACTGCTGTCCTTGTTTTCTTCCTTTATCAGAAGCATAACACATGTCATCCTAACCACTTTTGACAAAACACTTCAGGGAGTTATTTTCAATTTCTTGCTGTCTGCTCAAACCATGACCATCTTTAAACCACACGCAGATATTTAATCTGCATGCTTTATTGAATTAAAGCATGTTCACATGCAGATGCTGAAATCATAAATAGGTCATCATCGCATTTATGGCGTAGCACTGGCCTCCACTTCTGAGCTCACTTGCTTGTTTTACTCCAAAACTACACTTCAACTTCTTAACATGGTGAAAAAAACAACAACATAAGAGTGAGACAGAAAGAAAAGAGAGTGAGACGTTGGTGGGACCTCCAACAGTGTCTCACTGTTAGGAATTCTGTTGTTTATATAAACTGTAATCTTTTCCATTCCTTGTCAGGGCCTGGGGAGCCGTGTGTGTATGTGTGTGTGAGAAAGAGAGTGTAAGTGTTTACATGCCTGTACGTATGTGCATTTATCCTCGTGTGTGTCTGTGTGCAAGCAATATGTGCCCCGCACGTGTGTGTGCATGCAAGTGTGTGAGAGAGGAGTAGAGCTGAATTAGGCTTGCTGTTTATTCAGTGCATTACAAGGCCAGGAGATATTTACAGCAGTATATTTATGCTACTCCCCAGCTAGCCAGCTCTGGCTTGCCCCATTCACCCAACCACAGCTACAGCTAAACAAGACCTCCAACAGAGACATCAGACCCTTCTGTCTCTCTTTCTCACCTCGTCGTCTGAAAATGATTTCTCACACAACCATGGGAGACAAGAAGAAAAACAAGATACACTCTGCGACTTTCTTCTTCTCAATGTACTTACTATTTATGCTCAGTTTATCTCTATTTCTACATATTTATGCCTCTTTATCTTTCCAACCCAACACTGTGGAGGATCCGTTCATTTAACATCCATCTACCCACCCACCAGGACCTCATATCCTTGCGAGGAAGCCACCCTCAGAGTACTTCTCCTCCTCTCTCTGCCTCTGTCTCTGTTTCTGCAGAAAAAAACTGTGCTTTTTATGTCATGGAGGCCTGTTGCAGTCTGTGAGCTCAAGGTTGTGGTTTCGGGTTTGGGCCTGGACCACATTCGGTTGAAAAACATTGAGCTATTCGCCTTTTTTCCACTCTGACCATGAAACAGTGGTAGAAAACACACACGAGTACACGCAATTTACATGTGCGCGCACACACACACACACATGCAGAGGGGAGTGATGTCTGTTGGTGGGCTTCAGACCATCTGATTGGTTGACCAGTTCAAATTTAGCTCCACTTTTTATTACGGCACCCAACATGGAGGGAGAGAATGCCAAACGGATGATAGGAATTTTTACAGATTCCCTCTTATATGTGTGTGTTTATGTGTGTGTGAGAAAGAGACCCAGAGAAAGAGAGAGAGAGAGAGAAAGGCATCACCCAGTGGGTAGCAGAACACTTCCATGTTTACGAGCAGCTGCTACAAACCCTTGATGTTTTCCCCATTTGTTGTGCTCTGAGGTTGGGGAGACAGATGTGTGTGTGCCCAGAGTGACAGAACCAGGTGCATATTTGTCACTGTGTGTGTGTGTGTGTGTGTGTGTGTGTGTGTGTGTGTGTGTGTGTGTGTGTGTGTGTGCATAAACAGGGGTATAACATTTCCACCTGCATGCAGCCCTGACCCCCCACAAGGCTTCCTCTCATACCCAATTGAGGCTAGACAACTGGCTCCACACATATACACAGACACACACACCAATGGCGTAGGGTGTAGACACCATTGCTGTGTGAGTGAGTACTCTCACACATAAGCACAAAGTCAGCACGCCTTGCCAAATGCACATACATCGTCACACACACACACACAGATGCAGACACACATAGCATCTCACCTCATGATGAAGTCAAATTCTGACCCTGCCAGCATGAGCACGCCCAGAAGTGTGGAGATCGCTCCGTCAACCACCGGGGCAAACATGTGCTCCAGAGCCACTGCAGAGCGCTTGTTTCTGTTGCCAATCGCTGTCAGGAAGCCCTGCGGCGGAGGGGGAGAGGAGAAATGAGTTGGAAATCTTGCCAATCACACAAACCTTGCGCTTGCGGCGAGGCTTGGCACGCCTCGAATTCCTGCATTTGGTTTTGTTGGGGATCACAAATTTCCTAGTAAATCTTTAATCACATTTATTTTACCTTAATCACTTTCCATTTCAAGCATTAAGCCACAAGACACTTGCACTGATTTTAAAACAGCGAAAAAAATTGCAAAATGCAGCTTATTGCTTTTATAAAATGTCAATTACAAATCCTTGTAGCGAGAAAAATACATCTAATTACCAAATTAAAAATATTATTACTGGTTCTTCCCTGAGGTAGGCAAATCCACATAAAACTAGCAGCACACTTGTGATTTTCAGTCATATTAAGTGTTATGTGGTCACATGTGTAGTAGCTATTTAACAAGTCAGACCAAAGCATCAGGTTTCAAGTAAAGTAGGTGTTTAATTGTAGGAGCTCAGTCCCCCTAACAGTTAATCTATGTGTGTGCTCTTGCTTTGTCTTGAGTCTTGACTTACAAGTGCGATGTGAACGGTAAACTCCACTCCGATTCCCACAGAGGCGATCAAGATGACCACGGGGATGGCGCTCAGCTTGATGCCAATCAGTCCCATGATGCCAAATAACTCCACTGTCATCATGGCCAAGATAAACACCTGAAAAGAAGATGTGGAAAGAAAGTCTTACAAACTGAACCGTTTTCAACCGCTAATACTTGAGAAACAGTAGGATGATGAGGAAGCAAGCAAGTAAACAACAGAACAAAAATGGAAGCCTGTAAACAATAAAAGTGAATATGTCTTTTCTTAGTGACTGAGTTGAGCCCTTTTGCCTCTTCACCCCACACAATCTTTGACCCTGTGCTCAGGATCTCAACCACATGGCATCAAATTACCACCCTGAGGCTAATACCTTCCCCTTCTCCCTCCCTCCTCCCTTCTCTTTCTCTTCTTCCTTCCCAGAGTTGGTTGAAATGATTGACAGAGCAGGAGACAACAGAGTGTGGGCACTCTGCCACTACCATAACACCATGTTCATATACATCTGTCTCCGTTTGTGGAAAACAAATTATCTTGTTTTTAACTAGATAGCAGCCTGTTTGCTTATTTTATTGTTTCCGATATTTTAAAGCAACATCTTAGTAATGCAGTGTTTCACTTTACTAATGTCTTAATAGTAAACTCACAATGTTACTGTAAACCGCAATACAAACAGCAACAACAAGTCTTTAAAAAACAAGGAGGAGAAAACGGTTCCTAGCCAACAGGAGCTTTTGATCCCAGCAGGGGCTCTGAGCTGGGGCACAGTTAAATTGGAAATGATAAAAGCCGTTTTACTGCTCGACCACATACAGGCTGGGTGAAACCCTCACAGGCGGGCTGATGCTTGGAAACCATAGATGCTTGTAGCTGTGCCTCTCTCTCTGTTTGAGGAGATTGTGTTATTTTGCTGTCTCAATCAGTGCTGCTACTTAAATTAAACACATTCCAACTGAAACTGGCACTGTTGTTGTGCTACACTTCAGCCCCCCCAATGGTCAAGTTTGGGGGGCCCTTAAAGACCACTGGTCCCACCAGCTTGTGTGTGAAATGTTTTCCAATCGCTGAACACTCAGACTGTCTCTTTCTCTCTCTCTCACACACACACACACACACACATATCCCTGATGGATGGGTTGAGCAGGCCAAGGTCGCAACTGGGCAGATCTGTCCTGTCCCCAAGTCTCTCCCTCTCCCTCTGACAAAAGCAGTGAGGGAGTTGGAGGTAGAGGTTTCAGGAGGGCAAAGCCTTTCTTGCTCCTTTGCATTTCCTTTTCTAAGGCCAGCCCAGCCTACATTAGAATGACAAAGGTCCCTGTGTGTGTGTGTGCGTACTGGCCCTCCGCAGAGAAAGAGGGGCCCCCTAGACAGCGTTATTGAGCTGTGCTGAGAAGGGTGAGAAGAAAGTGAGAAGAAGAAGAGAAGGAGGAAGGGGCTAATGATGTTGTTGAGGTAGCATGAGGTGGAAAATGTAAGACAGAAACAGGCATGGGTGGAAGAAGAGAAGAGCAATAGGAAGGATGAGGAAGATGAGGACATGATGGAGAAGTGTAGGGCAAACTGATTGCTTACAATGATACCGGCAGTCCAGGGGTTGAGCAGGAGAATCGCACAGACCAGGAAGGTGCAGGCCAGCACCACGCTGATCGCCAGCAGGAACCAGTGTCTGAGGCCAATGTACTGCTCCCAGAACAGAAAGGGGTATCCATTAGGGTAGTTGAACACACCCTTGCGGCTAAACTCGTCGCAGATGGCCCGCACACTCTCGATGGCCTCCACAAAGTCGCTGGCCTGGCGAAGGCCATTCAGGTAGAAAGGGAACTGGGCAAACTCCAGGGGCTCTGCAGCTGGGACTGCAAAACAGAATGAGAAGAGAGGTGAGATTTGAGATCAGATCATTTGCTGTTCGTACATTTTCAGATGTATCCACTCTGGGCAAAAAAATGCATCTAAGATAAGATACTTACTGCGCAGATTCTCCCCTGTAGTGTCATACTTGTCGTGAATCCACTCTCTAGGATGGGGATAGAAGTTGGCCTGGGAGGCAGCATAGCCCAGAGGATCGTTACTGACCCACACTGTCAGGTAAATGTAAAACACCTCCGGGGGGATCAAACCCTCTGCATCCACCAGCCGACGAGAAGTTAGCTAGGGAAAAATGATTCCAAAATTCTGATTTAATGGCCTTTCATGCTCTGAGTTTTTGTCAGAATAAATGGTAAAAAGACAGCTGATAATGTAGTTGTCCACAATACCACACACAGTGTTAAATGAATGACGTGTGGATTCAAGTATTTATTGTAGCTCATGGACATACCTGGCTGTAGTTAAAAGGCTCTTTCTTGGAGCCGGTCTGGATAAGGAGCTTGTACGCCAGAGCGCCGTCCTCTGTGCCGTTACGATAGCTGTCAGAGGTAATCCTGCCTGCCTGCCAGTCAGCATCAAAAGCAGCCTGAAGACCTGCGTGTGAGGTAAAACACAGAAAAGAAGGATTATTGTGGTTGTCATTTAAAAATATTATGATTTCTATTATCATAAAATTATAGAAGCTTTCCTGTGTGTCTGTCTATGTGGGTAGTGATGTTGATGAAAATGTGAAATATCAAGTTTCCTTTTCCATCTCTTTTTTTCATCTGGCTCTGATTGACCTGTTAGCTATCACTTCCTCTTGACTGAGCCTCTGACACGTCCTAGCCTGAGGGCACACACACACACACACACACACACACACACACACACACACACACACACACACACACACACACACATGCAAAGATAAGCTATGACCCCAGCCCGTCTACTGCACCACCCCTGAGCCCAGGTGGATGGGGGTTAACAGCGTGACTGAACTTTTGCTCACCCTTCACACATTCTCAGCTCTGCACACACACACACATACACACACACACACACACACACCGATTCACTCCTGTCCTTAGTAAAAAGCACACCTGAAAAAACCTGTTGCACACTCTGACATCATTATCAAAACCCCTCTGGGGAACAAAGAGTAACTTATTACATGACTCACTCAAAAAAATAACATTACTGAATTCTTACCTCTGAGCCAGTCCTGGAAGTAGTGCAGCCACATGCGGGGCAGTTTGTTGTCACTGTCTCTGACCACGTGTCTAACAGAGTTGAAGGCGTTGTGCAGCTGGATCAGCAGCCTCTGTGACCGGGCGTAATCAAATCCATCCATGGTTACCAGGTACATGTTGTAGAAGGAGAAATACTTGAACTGGGCGTCGATGAAGTCATACTCCTTGGTGTCGCGTGGCACAATGTCGGTTAGGTAGAGGCCGTCGTGCACCATGGTGGTCCCATACAGGCTGAGGCCCAGGAGGCCTAGAAAGAGAACCACCACGATGGCTTTGCTTTTGGGCTTGAGGAGCAGAGGGGCATATTTCTCCCTGGCGAAGCTGGACAGGTTCCAGTGCAGGAAAGGGAGTGGGACGCACTCCTTTCCTGATTTGGAATCCTCCACCTGGGCTAAGAGGTCCCGTGTGGAGCTGGAGGTAGGGGTGAAGAGCTGGGAGCCATAGGGGTCTGGCACAGAGGTGGTGGTGGGGGAAGGTGTGATGGCTAGGGGAAGGAAATCAGCAAATTGGTGTTTTGGTATCATGATTTATTTAAAATACAGACTTTAGAGAAAGCTTTGTACAAAATAACATCATTGTCAGAAGCTTAATTTAGCTTTATTTACCTTGAGGCTGTGAAGTGGGGCAGACGATGATGGACGGCGGGCTGGTGGAGATCTGTGAGGTAGGTGGTAGGATGGTGACTATATGCTGGCCTGCTGAGTCACACTGCGTGAATGCCTGCACTGTGGTGGTGATTTGGGTGCTGGTGGTGATTGTCGATCCCACCGTGTACTGGTGCGTATGCGCCGTTGCCGTCGTAGGCGTGTGTGGCTGCTCTCCGGCGTCTAACAGCTCATGCGGAGAGAGGTGGATGACGCGGTTGGAGCAGGGGCTGTACAGGCAGCAGAGGACATCCAAACGTTTGTCCTCGCGCCGGTGGAGGTCCAAACTGAGGATGGCAGGGAAGATGAGCAGCACCATGGCAAAGTTAAACACGACCACAATGGCCGCCTAGGGAGAGAAAAAAAGAGACAGACAAAATGAGAAAAGACAGAGAACAGTATGTGAAATTACAGACACCCTACCCCCAGCTGGGGAGAGTCAGGGCTCCTTCTTTTTTTATAGTATCTCAGACCACAGCCCAGAAAGTAAAGAAAAGCCTTACTCTAAATCACCAGCCAGGAATACTAAGCGAGCCAGAAGGGGAGAGGGAGAGAGAGACAGAGAGAAAAGAAAGAAAAGAGTGCCAGAATGAAAGAACTACTAGAAAGACTGAGAGAAAGGAGCAGGGAGGGAATATATATGTTGTGAGTCTGAGCAAAACCATCACCCTTCACCACCACCGCTGCTGCCTCCCCACTCACCCCAGCCCCTGAAGCTGACATTCTAACTGGCTGTGGTTTCCAGTGTGTGTACGTCTATGTGTGTGTATTTGTGTGTGTGCTTGTGTGTTTCAGACCACCCACAGTTAGTCACAGATCAGAGCAAACCGCCTTGACGGGCCAGTGATATACTGATCCACTCCTCCCTCCCTCTCCCTCTCTCTCTGTCTGTTCATCACTCTCTTTGCTCTGATTATTCCACATTACACACATGCACACACACACACACTTATGCACATATACACAAACGCAGAGGCACGCACGCAAAAAAATAATGGCCCTGTAGGTGCGGCGGCAATAAAACTGTGAACAAAGGCTTTCCTTGCTCTGAATAAATGTCACCTCTCTTAAGTTATCTCTTTCATTTTCAAAGGAGCCTAAGGGCCTCTCTGTGTGTGATTGTGTACATGTGTTTATGTCTGCACTCATGCGTGCAAGGGAGTGCGTGTGTGCAAAACATACCTGCAAAGAGAACGCTCGCAAGGCAGGAATGGGTACGAGAGCGGCCATAAAGAAAGCAATCATGTTGTTGATGGAAGTCAGAGCCACACTGGTGCCGGTGCGACGCAAACAGTCTCCTGTCCGCTCCTTTAAAACAAACACAGACAGTGTTCAGAGGAGATGAGAGGAAGGCGGAGAGGAGAGGAGAGGAGAGGAGAGGAGAGGAGAGGAGAGTCTTAAAGGTACCTTAAAGGGGATGTTAATTCCAGCCTCTGTGAACGAATGAGCCAACAGAAACATGTCATCCACACCAATCCCTAGTGCCAGGAAGGGAAGCACCTGGGATGGGAAAGGGTCAGAATGAACTTTTTTAGTGTGTGACATCAAAATCTGGACTTTAAATCAAACAAAGCTTTTAAATAATAATTCCGTAATATAACGCAGTAAATGTATGTTGTTTCCTGTGTGTTGTACCTGTGTGGTGGCAGCATTGAAGGAGAGGCCGAGCAGGGAGCAGAGACCCAGTCCTGCAGCCACCGACAGAGCCACTAACAGCACCCCGGCCAGCCCCACTGCCCCCTGGGACTTGGCACAGTCCCACCTTAGCATGGTGACACAGGCATAGGCCAGCTAGAGAGGAGACATCCACAAATATTAAATATTAAAATATTAGTTATTTTACGGTAAAGTTAAATATTTTTCATGAACATACTAGCCATAATCGATTGACTTAAATCAATCATTATGCTCACCATGAGCAGGTATCCTCCAGCCACCCTGATGACACTGACATCAGAGAAAGATTTCATGATGTCATTGAGGGTGGTGGTGGAGAAAGCGTGGATGGATTGGCTGGAGTTTGATGGGATACTCCGGTGGACCACCTGAAGGATAAAAATCAAGTAATCATCAACAAGTCCGGCTAAATACATCCACCTCCAAACTGTAGCACTGTAGTAATAGTTACGTGTACTACAATACCTTGGAGGGGCTGAACTGCTGAGTAACACAAGCTACACTTTTTTTTCCCACATGAAACACATCTCTCTGACCAATGCTACCCCAAGCCTCTCCTACAGTCCCATATTTTAGGGCCCTCTAACAGAAAAAGCACCCTGTCCCTTTGAAATATGCATGTGTGTGAAAGTGAGTATGAATGCGTGTGTGTGTGTGTTTTTACATGTGCTAGCATGCGTGTGAGTGTGTGTGTATGTATGACAACTGAGGAGTAATGAGCGCAGATGCCAGAGGTTGTGAGGTCAAAGGTGAAAGGGATGGGATCACATGGCTGCTCTCTCCACTCGGTGCCATGAATGGACCAAAGCTCCCCAAAGCTATTTACCTGTCAGCATTTAGTCATCATTCACAATCTCAAATAGATCTGTTCTTGTTCTTTAATGTGTCAGGAAGAGGTGTCGTGTCTCTGTCAGTTTATGTTTGAGTTTGTTACCCCTCCTCCCTTGCACATGTCCCTCACTCTCCTCCCTCCCTTCCTCCCTCCCTCCTTACCCTCACTGTGGTGGGTGTCAGCTATCACAGCAACAGCTTGTTCCTATAACTAGGGCTCTGACAGAGAGAGATGGTTTGCCTACCACACACATACACACACACACATGCATACACACACACACACACACACACCTACTGCCCTGGTCTGCCCTGCAATTCGCTTTACAAGGGGGCTGAAGAATGATGGAATTCAGACACTGCAGAATAAGTCCCATGCAGTGTGTGTGTGTGTGTGTGTGTGTGTACCAAAGCAAAACAAGACTGCATAGGGAGAAGGAAATGCCTCCTCATTCTTCTCATCCTCCTCCTACTTCTTCTTAGTGGCTACAAATCTATACTTATGTCCAGCTTTATATGTGGATTTGTTTTATTTGTGTATGTATGTGAGCCTTTTAATATACATGAAATGTATATGTATGTTCGCACCTCCACAAACTTCCTCTGCCAGGACTCAAGGATGGCGGTAGCCTTTTCTTCATTCCAGTTTATGTCGTGGATCTCATAGTCGTCTTTAAAGTGCTCGTACAGCTGCTTAGGACTCATCAACAGGAACATGGTTTGGAGAGCCTCCGCACTGCAAAAGACACAAATGTAAGCTTAATAAACATCAGAGATGTCAGGCTCCCCATGCAAACATGGTTTATTGTGTGTTGAGCTGAGTTGAAACCTCAACTGCACCATCCATCTAACAACTAGCACATTAAAAATCATCCAGTCACGCTGTTTAGATGTTCTTGGTATCCCTTAACCTATACAGGAACATGCCTTCTGTGAATGGCTAAAGGCAGGTGCCGTTTCTTCTAGGATTTGTCCGCCTGCCTGCTTGTCTGTCTGCCAATGTAAACAGCTAAAAGCAGGTGTTATCTAGTCTGTCTGCTGGTCTGTCTGCCGGTCTCTCGGCTGTGATCCCAGATGTCCTCAGGTTTTCTTGGCACAGCCACAGTGAGCAGCAGTGCTGTTCAAAATGTGAAAGAAATGATCATAAATCACATCTGAGAGTAAGTGTGGCTCTTGCAGATGGGACTGGAATCCTCTTTCATTCAAGGCTCTGGTGGGCCTGTGTGGGTCATGATCTGCATGATCTGGGCTCTGACCCAGTGCTGTCACTTCATTTGTATTGGGCATGCTTTAAAATCCAGTTGAAGTCAATAGGAAAAAACTAAACTAAAACTCTTATTAGAAAACTTGGGTTAGCTTCAGAAAAACATTTGGGTGATTTTTTCCTTCTTCTATATCTTCTTCTTAGACCCTTCCACAACAAATGTGTAACACGGTGTTGGGGGGGGTTATGTGGCTGTCAATCATCTTTAATTGGCCTATGCTAGACCTGGGTCATACAAGAAACCGATCCCTCTCGGTACAAGGCATTCTTAGCATGTGTCTGTTGGGTTATTAGGGGTAACACAGATTCCACAGTCACGGCGGCTCATAAGCTGACGGGCTCGGCTGGCACTGATCACACATACTCCCCTTACTATTACGTCTTCCAATAACACAACAGCAAACTTATAACTTACTCAGTATAATCCCCTGAAACTGCAGTGTCTTATCTTTCTTTACATGTAATAAACACACACCTCAGCAGAGTATCCTGGTTGTTCTTGACCCGTCCTCCCAGGATCAGCTCCTCCTGCCAGTGCATGAACTTCTGGCTGAAACCATGGCAACCACCCTGGAGACGCCCAGCAATGTCAGGACTCTGAATGGACGAGCAGCAGAGGAACAGACGGAAAAACACAGTGAAATATGTTAGCTGTTTTTGTAGCTCTCTATTTTCATCTCCCTGCAATTTCTTGTTTTATGTAATGTTGTATATTCTTATGTGTGAGTTTACCTCTCCTTGCTCCTTGTTGGGTGCACTGAGAGGGCAGTCAGGGTCTGAGGGGTCTAGACATGGCCTGTTCATGTAGGCATGCCCCACCTAAGGAATCAAACAACGTTACAAAAGTCTCAGTATTTAAAAAAGTATGCAACTAGATGAGTAACTAATTGTTCTTATGAGTAAGTCTTTCATTCATTAAATGTATGTCTGTGTGTGTGTATTTGTATTTCTCACCTGGGCTTTGTCCAACATCTCCTTAAATCCTTCCAGTGAAGTGAACTGACTCAGTTCCTCCATTAGCTTGACTGGATCTAGGTTCATCCATTGGATATCTGGCATACCGCTGGAGAGCAAAGACACACTTATGATGAACATCAACAATAACTTGAAGAAGAAACTGTAAAATAACTTTTATCACTTTGTGCCTGCAAGGCTACATGGCTTTGCATTCCTGCTAAGCTTTACTGTGAGCAGAA
Source organism: Siniperca chuatsi (assembly GCF_020085105.1). Classification (NCBI taxonomy): domain Eukaryota; kingdom Metazoa; phylum Chordata; class Actinopteri; order Centrarchiformes; family Sinipercidae; genus Siniperca; species Siniperca chuatsi. The sequence goes on along the minus strand of NC_058054.1, from coordinate 15,519,297 downwards.
AAACTATGATTCTTTCAGTTCAGTTTAATTCTCTCTCCCTCGTTATGCCGGGCTACACAGGAGGCAAGCTGCAGATACAGGATAAAATAGCGTTTATTATCCTGTTTCACGCTGCCACAATGCCCGGGGAAAAGGCACGGTGGCTGCTTGCTCACTTCCATTCCTCACTGCCCTGCACTGAGTCATAACGATTACCTCTGCATCCCAAACATCTTGATAAGGAGGGAGGGAAGGGGAGAGCTTGAGAGGATGGATGTCAGGGAAATAGGTGAGGGATGAGAGGAAAAGTAAAGGGGGAACTGTTTTTTGTGTGATGTTCACGGACAAAGAAACGAATTCTGAGTCTCACCTGTACTGCCATCCTTCTTCTCCTTAAGAAAAATTCCTAATCTGCTCTATATTAAGATCTATAAATCTACTCTCAACTATTCAAATGAACAGTTTTGTTATGCGTTTATATATTTATAGTCTACTTGCTGAAGGGACTAATGTCTGTCTGGCGTGTTTTACATGTCTTGACCAATAGGTGAGCATCAATTTATAGCTAGATATCCTGCTTCTGCCTACCTCTCTAGCTTTCTGTAGTTTGGAAACTTGTTTTTGTTTTTACTGTATTTATCTTGAGAAAATGAATCAATCCACTTTAATATTAGTGATTTCAGCTACTTAAAATTAGACCTGTACAGTACCCCAAAGTTAAAAATGAAGGTGGGCATGATGTAAAATAGCTTAACTGCTTTCCTGGTTTAAGTCACTGGGAAAGTAATATTTCATATCCACAGAATGGCAGAAACTTTGACATCTTAGGCGTGACAGTTTTTACTAAAATACAGGGGAAAAAATGCTACATTATTGGCAAGATATAGTAAGAAAACACTTAAGATGGACATTTTCTGCAGTGAGACAAAGTAAGATAGAAGACACACAGAAAGAGAGGGAAATCCCAAAGTATCTCCACTCTGGGCCCAATCTCCCTCCAATGGCTCATGAAGAGAGCTCCTCTCCTATTCCCACATACCAGGGTCCCTTTTGCTGCTGCTCGCAAAGACACACTCCTTTATCAGCTAGTTTTTGCTTGAGTGAACCAGGCCTGGGCCCTTTTGTTTTTTCATAGATTGCTGCTCTTTGTTCTCACAAGTTTTTTCTCTCTCTCTCTAACTCACTTTTCCTCACTCTCTTTCCCAATCTGCCTCTCTCCCTCTTCCCCTTTCTCTCTATCTATCTCCCTCTTTTCTTTTTGCATTTAAAACCAGAGCTGAAGTGAAGCGGAAGCTGACTAGGAGGACACAGGCCTCAGTGACCACTGCAAGTTCTCTTCACATGAAAAACAAGTAAAAAACATTTAATAAATAACAACAGATGCTGAACACTTTGTGTGATTTACAGGAATACTTGGAAGATGTGTGAATCATCAAAGACCCCCTTCTCCCTCTCTGTCGCTCTGGTTTCACACAAGCCAACTGGGAGATGCTAAGGATGGGAAACTTGTGTTTGTTTCTGTGTGTGCTGGCTTGTCATGCAACATACTGCTGTCAGCTCTAGACAGAAATATAAACAAATAACTTGTTTGCAATGAAACATCTGCTATGATCTAAACTATCTTTTATAAACTAAGGACTCAATTGAAATATCACTTCTGATGACAAAAAAGCTCTCTTTCAGTGACTCAATTTCTCAAGAGAACTTTGTCCCCGAAAAAAGGAGATGAAAAAAAAAAACTGAATCCCCAAATTCCCAAATACGCCCAGACTCCACTGTTAACCGTCTTGTAGCCTCTCTCTGTCTTTCTCGGGGGACTTGAGGCTTGAATACTGCCCATTTTATTTGTTGGACAACTTGGGAGCTGGGAGCCCGGGGCATTACCATGAGAATGCCGAGTGTTAGCCGTGAGCTGACAAAGCCGGCCCCCCTCCCTCCTCCGGGGCCCCTGCACTGATGGACACTCACTCGTAAACTGAAAGAATGCTTACCATTGTCTGACCCAAAGGGCTCCCCTGCCACCACCACCGCCGCCGCCTCCCCGCCCTCTGTTCTACCAACCAACCACCCAGTTGCTGCTGCAGCCATCTCCTCTCTCTCTCCATCCCTCCCTTGCTGCATCTCTCCCTCACTTTCTCTCTTTGAATTTCTGTGTCAGGACATCCCCCTCGAGTCCCTCTCTGGGCCCTAAAAGAACTCTATTACTGACCACCGCTGTCAGTCACAGTGCCCACTGACAGACTACTGAAAGCCCAACTGTATGTCTCCATCGAGCATGTGTTAAAAGTTACGGACCCCTCCAACAGCTCTACTCTGCAACGCAAGTCAGATGGAAGCAATGACAGCAACGGGAGAGCCAAGACTTTCTATGAAATGTTTTAATATGCAAAAAAATGCAAGTTGAGTCTTGCAAATATTCCAAGACTTACGGTAAATAGGCGGAGCCTCCTTGTAGTTTGGCCCCTTCCCAAAAACAGTCCAATGGGGTGATTATCATACAGGGGAATAGCTTGTCAATCATCTGGAATCAGGAAATAGAAAGAAAGCATGATTAAACAGTACAAAACAGGGAAAGTAATTTATATATAGGACTAAAAAAATCTATTTGCTGTGAACTTACCCTTTCAATCATGACATTTTCAATAATAGGGACTCCTGATTTATAGCATATTTTGTTAAGATCCCACGATCTAGAAGAGAGAAAACAATTTTTAATTTAAAACTAATTGTTGGCACAAGCATAAACACAAGAAATTTTTTCACATTACATGTCCGTGGTCCACTTACTTTCCAAACAGTGACACCTGGACCTTGCTGGCGGACAGGGCGGCTTCCATGTGAACCAGCAAAGCCTCCTGGGTAAGAATATTGGTGCCCTCTTCTTTGGGGGTCTGGATAAGCATCTGTGAGGTAAATACTGACTCCTCTCCCTGCTTCTCCTTGGTGTAGCGAAGCTCCGTGCTCACCCGACTACCAGCTGGAAAACAAAGAATAAAGGATAAATGAATACTGAATTCTTGAGATAGATAGATAGATAGATAGATAGATAGATAGATAGATAGATAGATAGATAGATAGATAGATAGATAGATAGATAGATAGATAGATAGATAGATAGATAGAGACCTACTGTATATGATTCATCAAGACACACACACACACACATTTGGATCCTATAACAAAGTGTGTTGCGTGCGTATATATGCACACACACAAGAACACACACATGTATCGACCAACGCCCTTGGCCCTCGCCAGTGTTGGTTTTGAAGGCACTTCACACAAGCCAGCGTCTGGCCAAGAGAAATGAGTAATACAGCTTCTCATTGGCTCCTTCTGCGAAACAGATGTGCCCTGTTAGTTAGGAAAACCAGCCTTCTGATGCCCCAAAACCCTCTGCCACTCTGCTTGAGGCAGCAGATATCCACAAAGACATTTTGAATGCATGATAAAAGATCATAGTAATTGACTCAAGAGTAATTGACTTGCCATTCTTGAGGTACGTTTGAGGTCGTTTAGATGAAAATAAGTTGACCTTTAGTACATCATTAAGCTATATTTTTGTCCAAAGGCACCAGAGTAAGGCCTTGAAGAAGAGAAAAGTTGGATAAAGGGGAACAGTGAGAGGCAGTGGTGGTGTATGGCACACCGAAGTTGGGAATCAAAGAACTTGGAGATACAAGTAGATAAAGAAAGGTAAATAGATTCATATTGAGATACATATGGATGTCAGTGGTGGTGATGAACAAAAAAGAGATAGAAAGAGGATGAAAAAAACAGAGCAAGAGAGAACTATGTTGTGCTGTGCGGTAGACTACAGCCCCCTAATTACAGGAGGTTGCCCTGAAAAGAGTTTGCCAGCCGGGGGGATCTGTGCCTGTGCCAAGTGGACATGAAACATGCCGCGCTGGATCACAGAGGGCCCGTCTGCCCCTCTCGCTGTCCCACTACATGACAACCCCAGAGAGAGAAAGAAAGGGAGGGAAGGGGAGAGAAGGGGGGAGGTGGGGAGAAGTTCGGAAACAAGGGCTACCTCCTTAATTCTAACGCTCGTCACTCTTTTACTCACTTTCCTTAGGCTGAACTCAATCCTGGCTGCATCTATTTCTCTCATACTCTTAATACCCTCTATAGCTCCTGCCTTTGTCTTTCTCTCCGTCTGTCTCCCCCTTTCTTTCTTTCTTTCTTTCTTTCTTTCTTTCTTTCTTTCTTTCTTTCTTTCTTTCTTTCTTTCTTTCTTTCCCTCACGCTCTCTGCACCTCCCCCAGCCTGGAGCAGGCTCCTATAATTGATGGGGAGAAAAGAAAAAACAAACTATTCAGCCTACGCCGCGAAAGTGTGAGATCAGGTTAGAACTCTGGGCCTTGGAGACACAGGCCAATATTTCTAGGCTTCGCTTTCCAGGCTTTAATTACCAACGCAGGGGCTTGAGAATATAAGGTCACCTCGTTTATTTGCAGTCATGGGTGTCTGGCTCAGTGCATCCCAAAATGAAAAACCCCTCAAAATGGGACATGTATTTGTTGATTATCCTTTTACACGTCTGGACCTACAAAATGTTTAAAGTCGAGAAGTTTTTATAAAGCTTTTATTCCAAAGGAGCAACAACAAAAAAGGATGTAGAATAATTTCCTCAAGACTTTTGGACTCTTGTAGTTGAGAAAATGAAGTTGTTGTTTTTTTTTTTAAAGAGTACTGGTTCTTTGAGTTTATTTGACTTTTATTAAACCATTTTCACACTGTACATGTACAAAGACTTGGTGTGAAAACAGTGCTTAGAGGTACAGTTCTCCATGACTCCACACAGTTTCCTTGCCACACAGATTTCCAATCAAAAAAGGCTACTACAAAATGGAACCCTTTCTGTTCGTGGACCTCTTTGACATCTGTTAAACCTTTTTTGACATTTCGTATGTTAACCTCTGCAGTGTGGGGTTTTGATCCCAACAGGAACTGGGTGGCTCAGAGAGACTCTGGCTCTGTAATTACAGGCCTCCTGAAGTAAATTATAGCTATTTGTGTCTCGTTCCTCCCATCTGGACCACCCAGGCAGCCAGTCCTCTCTCTTCTCTCCCCCTCTCTCTCTTTCTCGCCTTCTCTCCTCAACCCCTGGTCCGGCCCCAACCACCCAACTCTTGAGCTTCGCAACCACTCCGTTCACTTCAGCTCTGCTCAGTTCAGAACTCGTTCCAGAAGAAACCTTCTTTTCTTGTCTCTTTCTTCCTATCTCCTGGTTTCTCTTCTCCCTTTTCTCCCTCTTTCTCCTTTTCTACTTCTTTCTCTTTCTCACTCTTTTTCAATCCCCCCTACCCTCTCCCTGCACTCACCCTGCGCTCCACACTGCCTTAAAGAGACAGTTCCCGGAAATTTTCCCACCCTGGGAAGAAAGCGTCTTTGAGTGTGGAAGTCGGGGGTTTCAACACCCCAGTGGCCGGTAATTTTATTACATGAGCAATTTTGTAACATGAAATTATTAGTCCATGTTTAGTAACATGATCAAAAATGAAAAAATAAAATAAAATAAATGATCACAAATGATCACATCTTCTAAATCACATCCACAGTTTTTTCATTGGATGTTTTTGAGAAACTCAACCACCATCTTACAAATTTTAGCAAACAACTCGACTATGTTGGGTGCAACATGTGAATTCATTTACTAGCTTCACCACTAAAAGCACTTTCACAACAGTTACGACATTGGGAAAGTGAAAAGCAAATGCAAAATGTCATAACAAGCCCTGACATGGCTTCATGGCTGTGGGTGTACAAATATAATGTTTGTATGAATATGTGTGTACATGTGCCTCTGTGTGTGGGTGTGTGCACCGGTGTAAACACTGGACCCTGTCTCCACCAACCTCAGTCATTTCCTCTCCACCTGACCCTTCCATCCCCCAGAGCCGAACACCCAGAATTCCCTAACTCAGTGAAATATGTGCGGCTTCTCACATCTGGCTTCTGGGACGGAGGCGAGGCCACCTTTAAAGTGCTGTCTTTCAAATGTATTCTATCCTATTCTATTCTATTCTGTCTTCATGGCTTACAGGCCTAGTCCCAGTTCCAGGCCACGCTAGGTCAGACCAGGCCACCTTCAAAGTTCAGTGTGGTAGATTAGCTGGATTAGGGGGCCTCTCAAAGGCCCCACGCTGCTATGGAGAAAGACCCAAGACGAAGAGAGCTGAAAGTGACATTTATGTTTATTTATTTATTTACCTGCTACATAGTGCATTGGAAGTTACCTTTTCCTGATTTACACAGCATGACAACATGAGGAGAAATGAACTGCTTATTTCTACACAGAACCTCCTTTAACAAAAGACAGATTTAAGGGGAAAAGAGTTCTGACCACCACAGAGTAGCAACAATATAAGAGAAAGACAGAAAGCTGTCCCTTGGCTGCCATCTTCTATCCATCATTTACTTTTTCTCTCAACCGTTTTTTCCCCACAATGTCCTCCAATAGCAGCCCTTTATTTCTTTTAATTTTCAGCAAAAGAGCCAAATGAGATATTCATTCTCTTGGCCTGGCACCCAGCATCACAAAAAACCTCTTGGTCCTTTTGTCACACGTGGACCCACCAGAATCAGGACTGTGCCCCACTTTGGGTCCTCAGCCCGGCCCTGCCCTATGGCATTCCCTAGCCAGGGCACCGCCTAAAGCATGCTGCCCCCAGCAGATGGGCCATTCCTCCATACAACCCTTTAGTACAGCAGCTCCAGAATGAATGCAGACCTTTTTGTCATTCAACCCTTCAATTTCTTTCAGATGTTTCCCAACAAACAGCGGAATAAAATAAAGAGGGGACCTTTTTTTTCCACAACAAAAGCAAATGGACCAAAACTTTCCCAGCCTGTAAAACAATGCCAGAGTTGGCTGCGGGAGGGTGAGGCTGGGGGCAAGAAAGAGAAGCTGGCACTTTGGTATCTTACCTATAGAAATACAGTGTGTGTATGTTTTTGTCTTCACACGCACGCTGTATCTGTTCATTAATCGTCAAAGACAGTTGTATTATTTTAGGAGGAGAAAATACTAATTAATGTGTGCATATGAGAAAACAAAATTGATCAGTTTCAATGTGTTTAAACCCTGCAGCTCACACCATCATGAAAAAAACAACCACCCTGAGATCACACCTTAAAAACTGTATAAAACAGCGAAAACAACATGAAAAATCAGTTTCACTTACATTCTATTCAGATGTGCCAGTGGTGTTAGCCACCACACATAAATTTCCACCAGGGTTGGCATTTAGGCACTTTCTATTTCCATATGTATAGGCTTGCCTCTGCTAATTATGCTAATCATGGGCAGAGTTGGCCACTGTGAAAAATAGTCACATTAGACACTCCACTGACCGCTAATACTGCTTAATGTGTGGTTGAAACATACATTCATCCCTGCCTGAAAGGCAAAATTTTTCCACGTTGCTGGTCTCATTCAGATGAGAAATGAATTTATTGAGCCCAAGAACCATTTCTTTTTTCCCTCCCAAGTACCAAGAAAATGTTCAGTCTCTCTCCATCTCCCTCTCCCTTTACTTTTTATACTTTCATGGTATAAAGACAGAGGCAAATGGTGCAAACCCTAAGGTGACTGGTGCCGCTTTATTTCGCACAGACCAAAGACAAAGGTTGCTCTTCAGCTAGGAAAGAAAGGGTGGCACACTATAGTGATTGAGTTTTCATTATCCTGTTTTCAGTTGCATTGCAGCCTTTCTCAGTATATTGCATTCAATGTTACAAAGAGTGACAGGCCAGTGCCCTATTTATAAAAGCGTTGGCACCAAAATAATACTTTTATGTTATCACTGTAAATGTGGCTGTAAATTTGAAATCCAGTCCAAATGATGAATACCTTTTGTTTGACAATTGCTACTTCAAAAAGACAGGTAGGGAGCGGCCTGTGTGTTTCCTGTAACATGGAAGCAAAAGCCATGTGTCAGTCATATGCACATGTAGCTATAGCTGCTCAATCTGTGTTTATTTGTTGGGGGGTGGTCTTGGTCTGTTAAAGAGTGTGTGTGTGTGTGTGTGTGTGTGTGTGTGTGTGTGTGTTGGGGGTGCTGAAAAAAAAGGGGATGGAATGAGGGAGACTTGGATTGAAGGATGGCGGGAAGGGGGGTGAAATAAACATTTAGAAGTGACCCAGGTTGACTCTGGTCTTGTTTGTTCTCTCTACCAGTGAGGTCCTGGGCCCTGAGCGCTGGGAGTTTATTTATCTAGCTGGGGCACCACCGCGCACTATTCACCTCCAATAATGCCTCATAGAGCTCCCTTTCTCTGTCTGAACTGGGGCGCTGTGTGTGCTCCGATGAATTATAGCATTTACCTGCTGTGCCGCTCTGGGGTTTGTTTAGAGAAACTGCTCCAAACACCAAAATGCCCACGTGTGCATTCGCTCATTTGCGCAAACTCAGAAGTGTTTTTTTTCTCATCCAGGTTCTCTTTCTCTCTTTTAATCAATCTGTTTCTTGGTCTCCTCATATCTGCAAAAGACCTTGTCTGATTTCATTGCTAGCTGGCTAAGCTAGCACTTCAGTCTGTATGCATTCATGCTATGTGGACTGTGTATGGTCTTTACCTCCCCCCTTTCCTATCCTACATGGCCTCTTTATGGGACATGTGGTGCGCCTGCTATCCGGATAGTCTCTGTCTCACTGCATTCATATTTGGACAGCTTGAGTCTGTGTACATGTCTGTCATGCTTCACCCAAACTCTGCCAAGAAGGATGAGTTTAGTTAATGTAAGAGTAAACACCACCACTTTTACATGGAGGCCATTTATTTGCTGTCTTTCCCAAACAAGCTTTTCTTTGTAAAAGGGGAATAATATGAGCTGAAATGTCTTACCATTTGATACAAGCCTTTAAACAATTATTGAAACACATTGCAAAAAGAAATCAGATTTTAGTACAAATTTCAAGCTTAGGCACGCAACTTCTCTCTCATACAAAGACACCCTCTCACAATCCTTTATGGTTAAAGAAAGACATGCATGAGACAATCTCACACTTCATGTTTGTTCAAGTGAGACAGGCAAAAACATTGGCAAAAAAAAGTGTCAGGTAGCCATAAACCTACCGCCCTGTTCCCGCCCCAACCCCCCAATGTCTCCTGTCATCCTTCTCTTCTTCCTGCACCTCTTTTTACGATCTCTCTCCTTTCTGCTTGTGGACAATACAGACTGGGTAACACGTCGCCCAGCTCACACCAACTTTCACACTCTCAAAGGTGGGCAGGCTGTATAAGCATAGCATAATGTATGTTTACAGAAAGCAAACTTAATTTACAGTGAAATTACACAAAATGGGGGATTAGAGAAATAAAACTTAATTCAGCTACTTTTAAATAACATATGTTACTGAAGGAATAATGAAAACACCTTCACGTAGTGTTCATCCATGTTGTGTCATAACTCAGGTCTACAGACACTTTCCAAAAATGTGCTACTTTGTGATACAACATTTAAAATACAGCCTGCTAAACAAGACCTGTGTGAGAAATTTAAGTTATTTTGATAGGTGATGTCTGTCTCAGATTCTGCCAGTGACAGAGCAGTAAGCCACAAATAGTCCTTAATCCCCTTGTCAGACTAAACACCCGGATTCGGTGGCTTTTATTCTCACCAACACAGGTGTGAGGACTGAAGGCATGATTAACCCTTTTACTTTCTTGTTGCATGTCCTCCTTGCTAATGCGCATGAATCCTCAAGGCAAACAAAGATGCAGGTACGCATAGCACAAAAACTAACTTCCCTATTCTGTCTTTCTCTCTACTCTCTCTAGACAGACTCCACTGCTGTGCTCTGCTTCACAGTGTTTTGGTCCTGTAGGAGGGAGGAAGCAATTAAAAAAGCCCTGGTGGCCTGACTTCACAGAGCAGGCAGACAGACAGGTAGAAATATAAGCAGACATACACAAAGCACCGGCTGACAGACAGGAAATTTGGGCAGGCAGACAGACGGCTAGGCAAGATGTACACACCGAAGGTGGCAAAGATGACAAGTGTAGGCCTATGTGTTTGTGTATGAGTGGTTGGTGTGGGGGCAGCCTCCAGTATGAATATATGATGGGAAGCATATGCCCCTCACACATTCACACACACACACACACACACACACACACACACACACATTCATCTTACACCCTGATGGCAGCGTTAACACATTCTAGTTTATTCTGAACAAATTAGGATACAAGTGGGAAAGCTTTGTTTATGCTGCAGTCTGGAAGAGTTGTCAAAAAAGAAAGAAATGACTTGCAGGTATGCATTAGACATTAAATTTCTTCTAAGTTAAGATATGTACACACAAACAGTCCAGTAAAACTTAACAACTAATGTAGAAAAATATTTTGAGTCCCTTAATATGAAATCAGCTGTCTTATTAGACAGTATATCATTCCTCCCTCTTCTGGCTTATGTGCAGTGGTGCATGTGTGTGTGTTTGTGTTTTTCTGTGTTTGTGTGTGTGTGTGTGAGAGAGAGAGAGAGAGAGAAAGAGACACACACAGAGAACTAACCTCTCCTTGTTACCAAACCACTTTACTCTCCATTGAGGCCCTAGCAGCTTTGTCAATGGGCTATTGGTGGAAACAAGGCAGGCAGAAACTTTAGAAACACGGCCACGGCCTCTTAAAGGCACAGCATTCCTTTTCAGCCCCCTTGTTCAACTCTCTCAATCCCACAGCAAAACAACTGGCACACAAACATCTAAACATCTCCTTTAAGGGATGGATCTGCCAATTAGCTCAAGAGGTAATCCTGAAGCTTTACACTAACCAGAATGAAACCAACGAAAAAGGAGACTGTGGAAATTCAAACTCATGTTGCCTGCTATTGAAGCAAATTCAGGCTTTTGCAACCTAATCATTTCAGTGACTAAATTTACAAAAATTGTTTTTTAAATTGTGCCTGATGCAGGGACTTATTTAAACTCCCGTGCAAGTGAAGCGCACAGCCTCAAAACACTTCTCCTGACACCAGCAGTGTGTGATTTCTCCAACACCTCCACACAGCTCCTGCGGGAACTGCCTGTCCCCCGTCCTCTGGTGACATGGTGGGCTTAAAAAACCCCATAGAGTCTGTTTATATTCACCAACTGCTGTAGCGCTTTTAGAGTGTGCAAAACAGGTGGGTAAACTTCAGCTGCATTCACTTATATTTTTTCTTCTTGTGAGGAGGAGAGGAGGGAGGGAGGGGGTTTTAAGGAGGTGGTGCCTGCTTGCCTGCCTGCCTGCTTGCCTCTTGTTGAATGGAATCCAAGAATAGTTAGGGACCACACAGGGAGCCGAGGGGGGAGGGGTCAGAGCCCTCAAAGATGGCTAACCATTCACACAGTCCATCTGCTGCGGGGATCAGCCCTGGCACTGAAAGCCTGGGGGTTTAAAAGGAATTTGGCCAGTGTGAAAAACCAAATAAAGCGGCCTCTACCCCAGAAAATGTACAGATAACCTAAACCTAAAATGCACAGAAAGAGGGTAAAAGAGAGCTGTGTCAAACGTAAAGAAGGTTTGTGAGTCAGCGTAGAATCACAAACACAGCCATGCCTTTGGGACAAGTGAAAGATAGTGAATGTCTGTATGACAGAAGAGGGAGAGATAGTATTGTAATGCAGTCGTGTCAGATGTGTTTGGGTTTCTCAGGTAAACTGTGACTTATTAAAACATGAACAGACATGAGCGAACAACACAGAGCTTGCAGAACACAACATACAGTATATTCCCAATTCACAATACACAAGAAACAGACACATGAACTACTATGCAAAAGGAAGTTAATACTCTCTCGACGAGCTATTTAGAACTTGTATTCCTCCTACAAAGTGGTAATGGCGTGAGAATTCTGATTTTCATCCAGACAAACAACTTCAAACCAGCTCCTACAACTCTGATTCCTTGTTGCTGCTTTAGTCTGGATTTCAGCCAGACAGGCAGTCAGTCTATCAGTCACTGAACACCTAGTGCCCTCCCATGGGACTGAGATGACACTAACATGGCCAGCCTGCATCTCCCCAGCAGCCACTATTGTCATTCAAATTCCAGTTATACCCAGCGGGAAAAAAACAAGCTCATCGAAATGTACAAACTGCTCTCAGCTGACTACTCTGAACAAAAAGTCAGTAAATCCAGCCATGAACCTAAGACTGAACTCACAGAATGATGGCTTACCTGAAGGGTAAGTGATGTCGAATTTAGAAGAGAAACAGTAATAACACCAGAGTCTGGCTTGTGCTGCTGCTTCACAAGAACATCGCTCAAAAGATCAACAGAGATATCTTAAACTCACCTTCCACCCATAGCTGTTCGATGTCCGTTTCGATGGCTGCGACTCGGAGTCCCACAGACAGAGCCCCAAATACTAAGAGTCCAATAAAGAGGACCTTCCCACAGTGCCTCTGGATGTGGCAGCCCAGACAGAACAGGAGGGCCTGGAACCTCGCCCGGATCCACAGAGGAGCTTTCTGACCTACCGCCTTCCCCTGGATTAGAAGCAGGAGGGAGGGCAAGAAAAGGACAGGATTATTATCACTATGTAACCGTACATAAATAATGCATCATTGCACAACTGTCCACAAAGGCAGGTTTCATAGCTTGTATCTCCATCTGTGTCTGAAGAATTTAGGCAAAATCTAAAGCACAGTGACAACTTGCATCCAAGACACTGGATAACACATGCATCTGTATTCAGAGAGAGGCGTCTTTCTGTGGAAATTAAGCTCTGTATAACATGATGACAAGTTAAGGTGCTAACTAGCTAACCACAGATCTGACGCCAAAGCTGTCCTACCCTGAGTGTGCTGTCAGATTCATGCTGAAACCTCATGTCTATCACTCAGTCCAGACCCAGGACAGGATCTCCCATCTCCCATGACACCCCACATTTGACATGATTTAACCTGCACCGTTGTGGCAATAATTTGTACTAATGTTCAGCTTTTGGGGAAACTAGTTCCTAGTAGTTTAAACTTACAGAGTCCAGAGAAACAGCAATGAAAAGGACAAACAAGACCTCAAAAACATAATTTTCATCCATACAGAACAAACCCATGACTTAATGAAAGCTACAGTAGCCTAATAGTGAAAATTCAGATTAAGTATAAGAGTTTGAAAAACAACAATACTGTTTAGTCAAAAGGGTGTCACTCTATAGTAGACACCTTATACTGTATGAATCCGGTCTTTAGTGAGTATGCAGTACAGAGTTATCACCATATATGTCCTGCTGTTGAACAAAATATTGGTAGTTGTTATTATATATATACTATTTGTGTAAGTAGAAGCCTTGTTCGATCACTTTTGTTTGAGTATAAACTAATACATAATAACAGAATGGTTACAAAGAGAGTTTCAGCTGACATATATTACCCTGTAGCACTCTACATTATGCTGTTTTTCCCCTCTCATTTTTAATATAACTGTTAGAATATCTGATAGGGCGAACCATTCAGTCCCTGTGCTACAAATGTCACTGCTGTAGAAAACATTGCACTGGTGTGGTGGTTTCTCTCAGCAGTGCTGAAACACGTCCAAGCATCCGGGCGGTCCAAAGATGCTTTGTCAGATCAAACTCAATCAGTGAATTCCTTTACAGGACCCACCACATTTCCAAACAGACCCCGGGCCAGTGCGCTCTCCGCTGCCTGCACAAAGCCAAAAACACGCACAACACTGCTGGGATATGGGAACAAACCCTCTCTCACTCACTCCCTCCCGGTGGCTTTAACAACAAAAAATGAATGAGAGTCCGGTGTCCATTCAAACAAACAGCAACGTTAACGTGCTGCCAACTATGAAAACGCTTGTTAAGCTATTATTACTTTATTCCAGGGGGTTTCTTAAAATGTCATGCAAGCTTAGACTTCTACTTAGACTTCTTCCTACTGTCCCAGTAAACATGAAGTGTAAGGTTTGTGATGGCTTTATCAACCTCTGAAGACGATTTCTACACTTTCTTTTCGTTATAAAACAGTTAAAGTGAACTACTCCTGATTTCGCTGTCGACTCCCTCGGGGAGCTGATGGTGGTCCCCGGACCCCAGTTTGGGAGCTGCTGCTTCAGCCTACCCTACATTCCCACATGCGCCCTCAACTCACTACTAAATCAAAAGCTGCCTTTGAAGACTTTTCATTCACATTTGCCGACTGAATGAAAGCTGCCCTCATAGTAAATCCACACTATACTGCGAGCATTGTATCACCTTTGAGATCTGTTTAAGTGCGAAAGCAGCGTGGCAGTAGCTGGGTCTGCGGAGTAGGTCTGGGTTCGTGGGCGGCTGGGAGCGCGTATAACTCGGGGGTAAATCTCCATAGACGCCGGCCCCTGGGACCCCGCGATCCGAGGCCATAGTCCAAAGAGGGGGAACGGGGCGCAGAGCGAAGCGACAGAGAATCGGTGCGAGTTCAGAAAAAGCAACAATAATCCAACATAGAAGAGGAGCGCATCCAGCACCGCCGGCGACAAGTTAGAGGGACGTTTTCTAGTCTTCCTTGGAGCCAAACAAGTCTCGAAACTCCATCCCAACATTATGCGCCGAAATCCGTATAGATCCTTCAGTCTTCATTCGTCCCGATAGTTTATGAAACGACGTCTCAGAGATGAGTAGTTGTAGTAGTAGTAGTAGTAGTAGTAGTAGTAGTGGTAGCCTATGTCTGAGCCGTCTGTGTCAAGTCTAACTCCGATCCCGTAGCGGTAACATTTGGAGAAGTTCGCCTCTCGGCAAATCCTGAAAAGGGAGGTTTGATGGAAAAGTGCTCCGGCTCCCATTGGCCAAGGAAGAGGCAAATTACTTTGCAAACATCGCCTATTATTAGCTGCTAAGCAACAGCTCACCAAAGTGGAGAGAGAGGGGGACCACCCAGGCTGCTGCTGCCTGGGCTGGAGGGAGGGGAGGGGGAGGAGGGGGAGGGGGAGGGAGAGAGGAACTCTTTCAATAAACTCTGCACAGCCGCGCATGCACGCACACACATGCGCGCACACTCACGCACACAGCTTGCTGCCTGCCCTCCTCACTTGCTCTCTGAACATTATTCCCAGTGGCCTGGCCGTCCAGTTTGTAAGAAGCAATCGCACATGCCATCTATTGATATCACAGCGGCACGCACGCACGCACACAATTTGCAGCTTTTCTGTTTCATCAGCGCACGCCAATCAGCCAAGGCGGTGTTGTGGTGGGGGGCGGGGGGCAACTCATGTTTGATAAGGTTATGGACCCTCACATTATATAGAAAATCCTAAAAAGACATTTTACCCTTTTTGCTGTCACTGCAGTTTGTTATAGGCAGCTGTGTGAAGAAGTGTGTGTGTGTGTGTGTGGGGTTAGCAGTAACAGCTGTAACCTCAACTCTTCAGCTTCTAAAAGTAGGTTGATATGCTTTCTTACACCCTAGAATAAAATAACTTCTCATCCCTGTAAAATTACCCTGTATAGTAGGAAGTATTCCACATATGCATCTTTTTCATCAGCACCTTGGAGCTTCCTGGTTCAGTGTGACACCCTTATCTCTGTGGAGGCTTTTGGAATGTTTCCATGTCTGGCCATGCATGATTTCATGAGTTAAGAAAGCAGTTCACCTAAGAACAACATCTGAAAAAGAAAGAAAGAAAGGGGGTTCTCGGACCAGATTGTTTTCGCTAAAAAAAAAAAAAAAAAAAAAAGAGGTTCGGAGTGTCTTGGTGGTTTGCTAATGTAAGCCCCCATTGGCCCCACTCATGACAGTATGGGGGTGAAGAACAAACACTTTACCAGATTACACAGTCATTCTCTGCCTAAACGCCAACCTGTGCAGCCGTGCAGAACATTTGTCAGGTGGCTGGTGCTAACTTGAGGCCCTTTGGATGGCTGTAAAACAATTTGAAGCTGAAGTAAAGCAATTTGAATATAGGTGTTGGTGCTATAAGCTCATTCTGTTTGTGACATCTATAGGCGCAGGTTCAATTAATGTCACAGCCTGCTGCTACGTCCATCATCACTGTTTACATGGCATGGATACAAACGACACAAGAAACATATTGTGGATGTGTGGTAATGTTACTAACATCAGCATCATGGGGCAGTATCTATATGATAGTGCACAGGTGAAAAAGCATCATTATAAGGTACTGTTTTTCTATGAGTAACAAATGAAGTCAAATGAAGCTTCCCTAACACAGTTCTCATTCAGTTTACACTCAGTGTCTACAATGAATTTAAATGATTTTGGGATCATGTCTAGCTCTCCAACTAATGATTATTTTCATTACTGGATAAGATGACAATTATCTTTTTTAGATTAATCACTTAATTGTTTACTCTGTAAAAAGTCAGAAGAAAGTGGAAAATGCCCACAAGTTCCCAGAGCCAAATGTGATGCCCTCAAATGTTCTGTTTTGTCTCACCAAAAATCCAAAATCCAATAATATGTTGTTCAGTTTACAATGATAAAACAAGAAAAAGAAAATATGTTCAAAATAAAATGTATACAGTTTATATAAACTGTCATAATGTAAATAATGATAAAGCCAACCTCTAAATTGTTTTGTTTGCGTTTGCATCAAAAGTATGATTTTTCACTGAACTTAGGGTTAAGAGTAAAAAACTACAAGTCACGAGTCCAGCCACCACAGGTGGCTAAATTATCAAAAGTCTCACACAAGTTGGGCTCATAAATGGGCAATATTACACTTTAACACTACATCTTTGGCTACAAAAAAGCATTCAGCAAGATTCAGTTGGAGGTGCAGTTTTGAAGCCTTGCTGGTACGGAGTAGTCTCCTTGGATCTCTTGTCATATCTTGATAAAACAGGATATATCCACTGACTATATCAGTCTATCTATCTCTATTGACTTGGAATGTAGGATCACAGATACCACCATTAACCTCTCATTTACCACCACACCACCGCTCTCTGCAGCAGTTAAATGATACACCTATATACTTACTCATCCATCTGTCTAAAACGAGGCGACCATACGCTCTTATAACCCGCTCACGTTTCTAAAGTGGCACTGGCCGGCCTGTTTTTCCGCTTTGCTGGAACTGGGTATAGTTTGCATGGACTGGGTTGGGTCGGGTTGAGTGGTAGAGAGAAACAGGCAGCTGGAAATGGGAGCTAATGTGGAATGTGAGGAATTGGGTTGTGTGGTAGGGGGCCCCTTCAAGTCTAACAAACTCAGGGAGGTCCGAGGCCTGGTCTGGAGGCCTTGGATAAATAAACCATCTGAGATGACCATGCACTGTGCAGATATCTGCCATCACACCTCCCCGGCCTCCAAACATAAACCGCCCAAGCTCTCTCTCCCTCTCTCCCATGTCCTGTGTCCCACATGGTCCTTCTCCCTCCATCCATCCCTTCCTCTCTTTATCATCCCCCTTGTTCCATTTTATCTCCTCTACTCTTCCTTTTATTTCTGATTTTCTTCTTAACACCTTCATCTTTCCCTCTGTTTCATCTGCTACTCTACTCCTGCTCTTCCTTCTCCCTCCCCCTTATCTCCATTCCTCCATTTCATGTCTCCCCAGTGACTCCATCCATCCATCCGTTCATCCATGCATGCATGGCTGGCTGTCCGTCCGGCGTTCTGTATGTGCTATAGGCAGAGCTACGGAACCGCTCTGGCACTCAGCCGTCGCACAACAGCCGAGACGCCCAAGGTTCAGGCCCAGAAAGTGTTTATTTATTGAAGAGAGAGGCTGCGAGAGTGCTCATGACCGGATTTCTTCTTTTAAGGAATAAGTAAAGGTGGATGAGTGAGTAGAGCAAAAGAGAGATCGAATATATGTATGTTTTTTTTTTACTGGAACAGCAGTGATGGTCGTCATCATTTAGGACACACGGGTAAAAATCAAATGCAACCATAAAATACATTATGGGATTTGCCATTCCAAGAATTTGGTGTGAAGATGATTCTCGGGAAAGAGTAAGGGCTTGATATTGTTAACTCGATGAATAATTAAACCTATCTTTTGAGAGTTAAAGGAAAAATGTTTGACAGAAATCGGGAAAAGTGGATAATTTACATGACACAAAATACCAAATGAGTCATTTAGCTGATTAAATATGGAATAACTGGAAACGAGAATGTCTACAATACATGTCTGAGTACCCACATGACAACTATTTGTTGTATGTTATGTTGTATTTGTGCTGTATTGTCACATGTTGCTGGTTCCAGATCTGAAAACCCAAATAAAAGGTGAAAATCTAGTAAAAAATATAAATAAATGATTTTTGATGAAGGTCTGGAATAAAGATAAAGACTATTCAAATTATACGCTCACTGAGCAATCTGAAAGCGATTGAGGTGCTATGATAATAATAATTGTTTTACCCTCTCATTACATCCTGTATATATTTATCTATGTGTGAGGGCAATTTACAATAATCCCATTATGCAAACCACTTTAAAGCATAAAACAAAAGACTATCATCATCAAACGACCAAGGCTCTTAAAAAAGATTCAGATATAACAAAAAACTCCCTGGAAGAAAAAAAAAAGAGAACAAATCACAAACACATTTCGGGTCAAGTCTTATCCAAATGAACAAATCATTTTCATGATAACCAAACAGAATATTTGGCTTTGGGCCGGCTGCTTAGACAAACAAAGCTGTTCGAAAAACACAAAGAGTTACGTGACATGATGGTGGGAAAAAATATACACCATATTCTAAATGAACCAAAAAACCTTTGTACTTTTTCAGTCATAAAACATTTTCATTTTGGGTGTTTGTTTTAAAGTTCACAGAGTCATCTTACTTATTGTTAAAACCCATAAGATGTTTTTCAACGTTACCTATAATTACACGTTCCTCAGATATTAGTGAAAGGGCAAAAAAGTTGCTCAGTAGCAAAGAGACACTTTCTGCATGGAGCACCTCTATCAGTCTCAGAGCAGAGTTGAAGCTGCCACCCACAGACTCACACAAGATTAATTATGATAATGCATTTCTTTACCCCTTTGTCATCATAATGAATGGTTGCCTTTCTGGGGGAAAAACACACAAAACACAGAGAGAGACAGAGAAACACACTTTTCTTTAAGTCTTTGTTTGTGCGGTTGTAACAGAGGTATTGTCAGATGCCGCTAGCAGGTGGTAATGCAAACTCAGACCTGTAGCTTTAAAAGAGAGCAGAGAACCTCACAACTGTGTGTGTGTGTGTGTGTGGGTGCAAATGTGAGCAAACATAGCTGAAACCGTATAGCTTTTCAAGAAAAGCCTCCGCACTATAATTGTGATCTGTTACAAACGATGAACAAGCGTCTATCCTAATGCTTTGAGACAACATACAGCTGTCTTTTATACACAGAAATTGTACAGACATTATACATTTTTAAAGAACTATAGCAGGAAAGTAGGAGGTTCTTCTTATCATACAGGAACTTTCTTCAACCATTTTTAATCTCTTTTACTTTTATAATACAAAATCTCTAATAGCTTACAATTCAGGAATTACAAAATGTTTAAACATTTCCTCTATTTAAGCTCAATACAAGCATTGGCGTGAAACTGAACAGAATAAAGTGATTTTAGGGGGAGTGATGGTCGTGAAACATAACTGAGACAGAGAAAAAAATGTTTATTTTTAATGCTTTGGAGTAGTCAATCTGTTTGCAGTTACAGCTGTAGATGTTATAAACATTTTGACTAATAAGATTAGAAAGAAAGGGTCACCTGAGGGTGTAAAGCAGGTCAGTACTTTGCTTCTTCCTGTGATTTTTTGCAAAAGCAATTTAAGATGTGATCCCAATCAACCACCCAGTCAGTGTTTAGTTAATTAGCTGGGGGCCTCCACAGTGACAGACAGGGATATTTGGCTTAGTGGGTGTGTGTGTGTAAGGCATGTCACTGAAGTTATTATCCCATACATGGGATCTGTGACTCCACACACACTCTTTGTTGGCTAAGCTAACATAAGCAACTGTTGAATCTATAAAGCTTGTAGAAAGAGTGCTTGTGTGTGTATGTATTCAGATCTTTAAGTTAGAGATGGGGTGGCGTTGGTGTGTTTGTATGTGTGTGTGTTTTTGGTGGTGGTGGTGGTGGTGGTGGTGGTGGTGGGGTGCATCTTGAAAGGTAGTGTGTGGAAAAAAAGCGGGAGGGAGGAAATTCATTTGTGGCCGGAGAACACAGAAGACAAATTGAGGAAGTGTTGTGCTAATGTGTAGGGGTCAGCAGCAAACACACACAGGTTTCTGACTAACTGCCACTTGGGTGGCCTGCTCGCACTCTCTCCCTGTCTCTCTGTCTGTCTCTCTCTTGCTCACCCACGATCAGCCCTCAAGCCATGAAGCCACCCAGCAACTCAGCCAACCCCCCAGCCCAGAGCTCAGACTCCACCCCGTGAGTTAGATATTCCACTCCATATCTATATGGTTGCGCTATTCCATCAAATGGGAATCTTTTAGATGTCTTGTACATCATTTTATACACAATTCCCTCAAATTCCAAGAAGACATATCTTGGAACCACTAGGATCTACATTAAATCCTTAAATTAACTTTCTGTTGGTTTGGAACAATGTTTGGCTGCAAAGGCTGAGTTTGTAATGCCTGACCCACCCTGACTGACCCTGCTTAAAGGGTTAATGTTGCTTGTTTTATTCGACTGTAAAAAGTAAAAGAAACACCAGCCAAACTATTTGGTTGCATATCTTCTGTTCCTAAATTGCGTTGTTTGGTTGTTTCTTTCTGTCCATGTCTCACTTCATAAATCAAAGTTCAGGAAGGTCAAACACTTCCTCCCCAACTTCATCTAACTTTCTCTAGATAATCCACAGACTTTACTTTGGACAGTTTTCATCTTCCTCAGTAGAAAGTAGTTCCAATAAAAACTATTTGCAGTCAGACATTTGGATCTTTGGGTTATCCAGAGTAACTGGAGCATTGTTTCTTGAAAAACACATTGCTGAATTTTTAATACTTTGTGTACCACAAACCAAACTCCATTCACCTCCATTGTATTCAGGTGGTGGCAGAGGTGAATATCTCAAAATGATGGCCCATAAAACCAAATTCTTCATGACCAGACACCACTTGTGATAAGTTTGTGATAAGTGGGAAGATAAGCTTTTTGTGTTTTGGGAGAACTGACCCTTTAAACAACTAACCAACTAGCTGAACTTTATTTAGAAAACTGTGTTTTGGAGGTACATGTGAGACACAAGACAATGTCAAGATTACATGTCCAATAGTGTCATATAATTCATTTATCTTAACTAAAAGCATCAAATGTTGACAGACATTTGAACTTTCCCCAACCCGCTATGGGTCTCTTCCCAGACTGAAAAAACTCTGATGTGAACAAGCCTTTCAATCTCCAGACTTCTGTCAACTTCTATGACATTAATGTCCTAAAAAAGCGATGTCTTCATGAGTCACTCTGCATGCACACACACACACACACATAGGAAAACTACACGACACACACAAGAATCAGGCACAAACACACACCAGAGACACAGAAACGCGCTCAGACATTGAGTAAGTGCAACAGAAACAGATCTTAACAAGTTCATGTTTTGACATACAATAAAACATGCCAATTTTAAAATGTCACCGCAGATGTGCAAGAGCATCTTCATTTATTAACATGCTAGATGTAAATGTGCTGTCAGCAAAATGGGTAACTGACGATAATCTGAGCATAAAAATGTTTTATTTTACAGATCACTTGTCTTCTCTCTGGTGTTAGATATATTTGTTTGGGATGCATAATTAGATGAAAATCTTCTTTAGAGATGTCAGAAAATTCCACAAGGCTACAAAACCAAAGAGCGACAGGCAGCCTGATATATGAGCTGTGGCTTGACATCTGATCTCCAGATCTGCAAAGCAAACATGCACGTTTTGTGTATGCATGTGTGCACACGCATGCATGCATGCATTCACTCAAAGGGGTGTGAGACAGCATTGATTAGTTTGTGTGACAGAGGATTAACAATGGTCACACACAGGTAAGCCTGCACACATGTGTGCACATACACCAGCAAACACACGTATGTGCTGGAAGGTGGGCTCAGCCATGGTGGCGTTGTATTGAGGGGACTCTGGGGTCTTTGTGCAAATATACAAACCTCTACCCAAACACACCCGGCTGCCAGATCTCATCATGTGGCTGAAGAGAGAGGTCAGAGTGTGAGACCGCTAAAAAGGTTAACATGGCCAAGACAAAGAGCACGGACAAAGTGAACCATAACTGTGTTTTTTTTTTTCAAACTCTGGTTACAAATGTAGTTTTTCACCTTCGCATCTAGTTGCTCTTGTTGTCTGAGGAAAATGACTACACCGGGTTGCAAAATGACCAAAATTCTAATATGCAATATAGAAGGGAATACCTGATAGTGCAAGGATGAAAAATTTGATATCTTCAAATGTGGAAGTATACAATGTTAATGAAATGGTTAAGGCAGGTAAGTGAAAGAAGAGTAGGAACACAACTACAAGGATGTTACTATAAAATATGAAGTCTTAAACAATCTTTTCACTTCCACAAGTTTTGTTTAAGTACATTTAAGAATAAAATCTGTAAGTAAATACTGAACAATGAAACAGCAAGATGAACACAGGTAAAACAAGGGGCATGGAAACGTACTGTGAAACGAACTATGAACTTTTTCAGTCTTTGAGCTGAAGCCACATGTACAGTAAACAAAGTGGGAAGACAATTATGTGGTGGGGCCCAAATGGCCATATAAAGAAGACTTGGCTGGGACCCACATTTATGGAATGTATTGTAAGAAAACCAGTCAAGTGAAAGTGTGACTCCTTGTTTTGCATTCCATCGTGTAGTAGAAAGTTTAAATTTTTGACGTTTTCTAAGTTGTTAAAATGACCATGTTTTATTGGGTTGCACCCGTTTTGGTCCTCAATGCCAGTAATAGTCCAATTAAATATTTGCACATTTGCAATGACATTATATACTTTGCTACACGGCTGGATACAAACAACTATAAGGAGAGACTACTAGCTGTATCCCAAATCCATAATACATACTAGCCGTCACTGTATACTGTTTAAGCGGTTAGTATACAAAAAATGAAAACATAATAAATCAACATACTTTCACATTTTATAAGAAATTGGAAAATGATTATGCGTGTACGTCACTAACAATTCAACTTAACAAAGAGAAGCACAATATGTTTCTACAGGTTGTTTTTTGTTTTCCAAGATCTTTGTATTGTGGGTGGAGCTGTCCCATCACCACGCAATCAAAATTTTTCCAGCTGTGAGCAGCTTTTCCCTTTGTGCATTGCATTGTGGGAAAATAGTGTACATGAACAACACACTAGTAAGAATTCTGTCTCATTTGAGTTTACTTAATTTTGTCCTTTTCCCAGTGTGAACACAATATACTGAAAACCTGCTTAGACTTGTATGTGATATGGAAAGTCCTGACCTATAGTCCATAGTGTGGGTTGACCAAAAATGCAAACTTGTCTCCTAGAAATTATGTTTGTAAAGACCTATGACTAAATTGTGTTCCCAATTGTGTTGGGATTCCCATCTGTGGTTAGCTTTAGTTTTGGTTCAGTGTTAATAAACGTGTTGTTTCGTGTTTTAAGTCACTGCAGACCTTTTTCTGTATTAAACCAGACCATGATCTTTCCCTAACCTCAACCAAAATGCTGTCATGCCTAAACATAACCATAAAAAGAGCAGATTTGTATTGGCTGAAAACAAATGAAATAAGTTGTCAGTGAACATTTTACTGATACATTCAGTTTCAACATTTTAGCCTGCGTTAATTACCAGCACAGTCCTAATTATCTTAAGAGAAAATGTATCCGGGCGGAATTACGTTTCCCCTAAAATGTATTTGCTGCTGCAAATTAGTTATAAACGTGTTTTCTAGGATGCAACTTTAACACAGGATTTATGTTAAATATGTTTAGTCTGGATGACATCATTATATTCTCGGACTTGAGAAAGCTCCTCCAGAGCAACAGAAGACATTATCCAACTGTTTCACAGGCTGAGTAGTACCCCACATGAGTGAACTGATCTTGACGTGTAAAATCAATAAAATACCACTCGGAGAAGGAAAAACCTGGAGTGTGTCTTTGCTTTATAAACAAAAAGTAAAAGTGTTAGGTTTTTATAAATAATAAAATTCCCCTGTAAGAGTGAAAATGCGTGGAAAGTGATAGATTTCTGCTTCAAGAATCTCTTCATCAACAAAGTTGTACTTTCAACTGTGTTGGGGACTGGGGTTGAAAATATAATTTCATGTTTAATGTTCATGACTTTGACATTCATACTTTATTCAATACCCGGCATTATATAAATTTCTGTGCACTATACTGTGCATAAATATAAACAGTATATAGCATAGATGAAAGGCACATAGTAATAGTCATTTTTTAAGGACTAATCATGATAACATGTCCATCTAACTGACTAACAAGCGCATCTAAAGGACAGTAGGGCTGGAAGACAACATGACATCATAATCTCCCTCTCTCTCAAACACACACACACAGCAACATCACATAAACAGGCCACAAGAGACAGTCTAAATGGCTCCTGCAAGGCCACAGACACAATAGGAAACAGAGGACAGTAAATCACACACGTACACACGTACACACAAAGCACCCCCACAGACATCCCTGTCCTTATCCTCTTCCTTCGTGACTAAGGAACTTCAAACCTGTAATTTAAGAAATGCTCTGCCAAAGGAATGCAATAAATCTTGTGACAGCAAAGGGAGCAGGAAGGGAAATAGGAGGAGAAAAAAGAAAGAAAAGTGTCAGGCGCGAGTCAGTTTCCTCCTGTGCTGTGTTTGCGTGAGTGTGTGTGTGTGAGGGTGGGGTGTCGGTGTTAACTGATACAGGATCAAGCTGGGTGGTCCAGGGCCTACACATACACCATTTTTGTGTACAAATAAACTTAACCCCCATGCCATTGTGGTCACCCCTCCCACTGCTTTTTTCTCCATCTCTGGTCTTCACAGCTGCACAGTGTGTACGAGTCTGTGCTCCTCCCTCTCAAACAGGGTAAAGTGAGTAATTTAGACCTGCTATTAGGAGACAGTAACGATCTGATAATAAATAGTGTGGTAAAACCCATAGATCTACCTAGAACTGACAGTCAAAATGTCTCTGTCTTTCTATCAGTGTGTAACTTAGCATACCGTTTGTTTTCTCAAAGTGAGTAACTAAAATTCCTAAAAAAAAAAAAAAAAAAAAACCAACAATAAATAAAACAAATACAAACACCAACATACTGATTCATGGGTTTAAGCACTTGTCTTTATTTGGACACAATGTACAAAAAAGCCTATGAGAAGTGAGTGTAGAACTGTCAAGCAGCATGGCAGGCTTTTGATTGGTCATTAAGCCGGTGAATTAGTTGTCCTCCGTGTTTTTCTACTCTCTGATTGGTTAATGAGGCAATGTCGCTCCTTCCCCATGAGAGTTAGATCTCCATCAGCTGGTCCTCTCCAACGATGACCTCGTTAGTCCTCTCAGCTAAAGAAGAGAGAAATTCACACAGAAAAGAAAATATTATATCAAAGGCAGGTATTGCTGTTGTGCGAAACCCTCTGGTGATTTTTGTGTTTCGAACTGAAATCGAAAGTTTTGACACCCTTCAAACTAAAAAAATGGGGACGCGGCAGCTAGTCAAGTGACAGTTACAAGCTCTACAAGCTCTCTAGCATGTTGTGGACCAAGTTATCCTGTCTTTACCTTAGCCAACAGGATAACTACTACTACTACTACATACGGCCCCATTTCAACCACATGTAGATACTATTGTTTGTTAAAAAAAGATGAGACAGGACAAAAATGAAATACAGTGTTTCTTAGACATCCTGACCATGGATAGAATATAAATATGGTGGTAAATACAACCAATAAACAGCATTTTTCACTAAACACATCTTGCCTGGCACTTTTATGTGCTATTTGTCAAATCATAAAAAGCAGCTATTCATGGGTAGCTGACTGAGGTAACATCTGAAAACACAAAACAAACAATCTGACCTCACCCCAAAATAATAGTTAGAATGTGACTAATGTCTGTGGACATTCACAGTTGTGGTGTGTCCAATTTGTTTTAGAAACTATTCTTGAAGATAAATATGGACTACAGACGTAAACAACCATCCCACTGGTTTTGCATGTTTTATCCCATTAAAAGGTACAGAGTGATGTTTTTGACTACTAGTAGTGCTATGGAGCAATGGGGTTTTTACGAGTGGGTCCCCATTTTGCGAGCAAGTGGGCTGCACGATATCCATTAATGCCTCCGGTTTCATGCCATTCTGCATTGTTGGTGGCGGTAACGTGCAAAGAAGGGTAGCAATGAGCCCGCAAAGGCAGTGAAGAAGAAGGCTGCTAGCTAGCAAACATGGACGTAAACAATTCACAATTATAAATATACAAAAGTTGGCTTTACAAATGTTTCATGAGAAAGGAAATGCATTCAACATGTTTGTTATGCCTTAAGGATACACAAAATGGGTTTTGTTGTGAAACACTGAATCCGAACATAAACATAACTCCACTGAGCATCTTTACTGCTGACCAAGTGTATCACGGTATGCAAACTTTGAGAGTTGGCTGCCAAACAGGACTGCGTCAGCAGGCTGAGTTATAAGAAAATAAAACCTACAACATAACAATAATCAAACAGTGATGTTGTGAAAATGATCTTTTAGTAGTTTCTGGCATAAAAAAAAAGTTGTTTGGCAGGTGACTGTCAACTCTTGGATGACAGTTTCCTCAAGTACATCAACAAGGAGAATTTCTAAGCGGTTCTTTGCTCTTAGATAAACTACCTTCTGCCAAAAATTTAAAGGAATTGAAATGTTTACTCTAGTGGAATACCCATTAAGTCATTTCTGCATATTGATTTTGATAAGATACTGAAATTAATGGAAAACAATGGCTGCCTAGCAGGTAGGAAATAAATGTAAATGCAATTTGTAGTTAATGGGCTACAATATGCATACCCACTGTATGGTGCTTTCATTTATTAGAAATCAGTGCCAGAATCTTCTTGTGTGGCAAGACTTAGGTCACCCTGACTGCTACCTGAACCTCACAAAAAGAAATAGATTATGCTTAAATCTGAGTCTGCCAGCATTTTCTTGCTATCTCTCTCAACCCAAAGCTAGTTCAGCATGAGCAGAGCAGTCGCTGCTCCTCCCTCCATCCCTCCATCTCCGAGCATAGGTACTGATCCAAAGCAAACGGTGGCCGAGGGTAATGTTCCATCCACACAGACAGGTTTTAGTGTGAAGGAATCTGTTGCTCAGAACGAGTTTATCCTCTGCTGTGTGGAGGGGAGGACAAATGGAGCATGGGACAGCAGGAGAGGGAAGGAGAGGGAGTGACTGGAGAGAAAGGGAGGAAAGGTTACTCAATTTGGGTCTGTTGATTCTTCAGTAACCAATGTAGTGTTTAAATGTATTAAGACTATATATTTACACATTTCTCCTGCTGGGCCAGTGATAATATAAAGCTCCAACTCTGACCCAAATGAACAAATGACAGCGAGAAAAAAAGCCATGTGTTCATGAACAAGACTGAATTGTTTGGTAAGTGCTTATTCTAACCCAATATGGTTGATTGTCAGGTAAATAGTTAAATGTAATCAGGATGCACCAACAAAGTTTCATCTTCAAGAGCCAGCAGGAAGAAGAAGAGGACAGAGAGTGTGTATTTGTCTAAGATATATGCCCACTGTTTTAATGCATGCATATGCATGTATTTATCAAAGCACCCAGAGGGAGGTATGGATCTTTTAAATATCAACACCTGACAGACCTGTATCTGTGTGTGTGTGTGTGTGTGTGTGTGTGTGTGTGTGTGTGTGTGTGTGAGGCTAACTGGCAGGGTGGTCCTTAGTTGCTAACAGCTTCAACAGTAGAGTGGGTGTGTAATGTCTTTAGCAGCCTACAGTTAAGCAAGCTAAAATTGGTGGTGAGAGACAATCCTTTGCTTTCTTGCAATACAGTAAAGTTAATAATGAAGTTAATGCGCCAAATTAACTCAATGATTCAAGAACCTCTATGGTTATATCGCCTTATCAGTCATGCAAGAGGGGTCGTTCTTCTATTGCTCACCCTAAGGGATCTCCCTTTTTTGTTCCCCTGATAAGGTTCTTTGTGGAGTTTTTCTGTAACCAAACTGAGAATAAGAACAAGAGACTGTTGTATGCGGTACACATTGTAAAGCCCTCTGAGGAAAAACTCAAGGTTTTGGGCTATTTAAATAAAATTGACTTAACTTGACTATATACAGTAGATCCCTTTTAAAAAGTCTAGTTAAGAGACAACAAGGCGTTTTATAAAATAATAATCAAAGAGTAAACATACAATAAAAACAACAGTGTGTGTGCATGTGTGTGAGAGTGACATTTATATATGAGACAAACAGTAAGAGACACACTAAGAGACGGAGAAATTTTCTGTCAATCAGAGACACAGAAGCTGGAACTTTGCGATTGTGTGACTGAACTTCGGCTATACAGTGTATGCAAAACAATTATGCAACCAGGGGTCCAAGTTTCCAGTGTTCACTAGATAATGTTAGCACCTCGTTGCTGGCCAGTGAGGAAACCGTTGCCAAAAAAATCAGTTTTGTTGCAATGATTGCTCACTGGATACTCCAAAAAGACGCAACTGTTGCAAACATTTTTAGGCAAGTTTAGCTCACTGTTGTTACTTAGAGCACCCTGTTGTTCACTCAATTAGGCTGCTCAGTCTGGTAGCTGAGGTTGCTCTCTCTTTCTCTATATGTGTGTGTGAGAGTGTGTGTGTGTTGGATGTGGCTGGAGGCTGCTGCTGTTGAATTCCGGGTGGTCCTGTTCTGGCCCTGCTCTCTAACCTCTCCATCAATGTGACACATGCGCGCGCATGCGCGCGCACACACACACACACAGAGCTAGCTTTGGGGACAAGAGGATTAAGGAAATAAAAAAAATCTCTGACAAATCTCTCTATCACACAGACTTCAGAATTAAGAAACTTTCCTAGTTGGCTTGAACGCTTGGCACTTACTAACAGATACCACACACATACATTAACACCTTATCTGAGTCAGCCGAAGAGAAGTGCTGGGTGTAGACAAAATAACAGTAACAACTAAACATGGACATTACAAGCTTTAAAAGGTTCTGTAAATGAGATTCTGAACATTAATATAGCAGCAAACAACTATTTGCTATGTAAAGATATAGTGGAGTAATGGCGTCCTGAGCAGAGGATGACATCGCACTCCCTCTGCCTGTGTTGTTATCGCAGCCCCTCTGTGCTTAATTTATACAGCCGGACCGGCTGAGCGTGAATGTTAGTGCATGTGAGTCCCTTACGTGAAACTGTTGGTCTGTGAGGAGAGCTGTTTTTTTTCTCATCTAACGTGGTGAATAAAGGATTTTTTTCGACCAAACCAGAGGCTGAAAACGGCAGTTTCTGGTTAAACAAAAAGAATCTTACTTTTTAACAAAAAGGTCTAGCTCTGTAGCGATCCTTTCCATAATGTTGTCAGACACTTAGAATAACAATCTGAGCCTGACAGTGGCAAAAACAAGCACTTTTAGTGGACGTACTTTGATAGCTGCATTTGTCCACAGCAGCCATTGCAGCCCGTTTTGCAGCTGCCGGCTGAGGCGTAGAGCCACAATATTCCAGTGAATTAAAAGTTTATTTCGACCAAACCAGAGTTTGTGATTGTTGGAACAGTGGAAAGTCTAACAAAGATGGTTTTGGTGAGTTTTATTTTGTTTCTGTCCAGTTTGAATTAAGTGTGTGTTACGATGATCTGCAAGTTAAAATTACTGTTTTTCCTCAATGGAGTCTGGTGGGCCGTAGTGCCCATTTGTTTTGGTCTGAGATGCTGGTGCTCTAGTGCGACATTTAGTGGCAGTGAATGTCGCTTACAGCTCCTTTAACTGATAGTATTTATTTGCAAAGTTGTTGTACTGAATGGTGTTATAATGTAAGGTGTTTCTGCTATTTGGTCCAATCTTTGTTAATTCTGTCCTTTCCTTCAGTATCCAGTTTGAGGATGCATAATGGTAAACTATTGCATGTTGCAAAACAAACAAATGCCTAAAATGTACTTTCAGTTGGACTCCCAGCATCCCTGGGAAATGAGACAAGAGAGTTTGTTGAGTAAGGGATTGTGTGCTGACAATGATGGTGAGAAGAAATTAAATACAATGCACAATCAATAAAATAAAGGAGGAGTAGGAATCAAATATTTTGGGGCCATTATTTTGTGCGTGCGTTTATGTTAGTGGTCCTCACCCTCTGGTTCGATCCTTTGTCCGTTTCCCACCAGACAGTATTTGAGGTCTGCTCCTCGGCCGATGACAGCATTACTGCAGATCACACTGCCCTGGATGTTACACCTGCAAATCACACACATATTACATCAATTGCATTCTTCTTATATTTTCTACAGCAGTGGTTCCCAACCTGGGTGTTGGGACTCCGCCTGGGCCCCAAGATAAAATCTGAAGAGTCACAAGATAATAAAAGGGAATAGAAAGAAAACATATATTTCTGTTACATGCTTATTATGTTTCTTACCTGTAGAATAGTTAACCTCTTTAAGACTTTTCAAAGAAACAATGTGAGAGGGAAAAAACACACATTGGTTGAATTCGTTTGTCCACATTAAGGCCAGAACCAGTGATCACAAGAAGATATTGCTATAATTTAAGGCATCACAAGCCAAAACAGTTGGGAACCACTGGTCTATAGGATATATTATACTAATATACACTCTGATGCCAGTTTATTAGGTACACCTAGCTAAAAGCAATAAATTCTACATAAAGGTTTAATGTTCAGTTTTTGTTTAAACTGTTTTCTAGAGGTGTTGATTCAACTTTATGGTACAAAGAAAAGAAAAAAAATCAACAGATGAATCAATAATGAAACATTCACAGCCGCTCAATAATATCCCTAAACCTTGAGTTACTACATATGGACCTGAAAGTGGTGAGCCAGTGGTTCATTTCTGGTACTGACTCTTGAGTAATTAAAGATGAATATTTTGCTGGGATGGGTTAGGTAGTGTTAAAACATGATTGTCCGAGTCTGCTGTTTGCTCTTTGTGCCCGCTGGAGATTCGAACATGTTTATGGTTCACATTCTGTTTTCTTCCTCGTACCTTATGTACACACGCACGCACAGGCACGTACACACAGTTAAGAACATTCATACTGGGAGCTGTCCGGTGCAGCCACAGCCTTCCACTGTTGGCTGTTAAGCTTCTCCACTGGCACAGTTGTGGAGTGAGTACTGTAATAGCGGTGAGGCTGCAGATTGCAACCAACTGATAACCCTTCCTCTCCCATTCCAAGCGTGAATGGGAAGCTACGGTGGCCACTAAACTTGTGAAAAACGAGAAAGGCCCTCTCTAGAGCCAGTGGTTTGTCCATTCTGAGCTACTGTAGAAACATGGTGGTGCAACGTGGCGGACACCGTGGAAGGGGACCTGCTCACTCTGTAGATAAAAACGGCTTATTCTAAGGTAACGAAAACACAACCATTCTTATTTTCAGGTGATTATACACTAATGAAAACATACTTATGAATATTATATTCCATTTCTGCCAATAGCTGCTCCTAACTCTTACACACTGGTTCTTTAAGACATTGTTGGCGCGGTGCTTCAGTCCCACCTGAGCTGGCAGTGCCAACCCACCGTGCACGCTCACATTCAGCCAAACCATCACCATAAAATTCTTGGAGGGGAGACACAGACAGTCTTGAAACAGACAGTGTGTCCTGTGTCGGCTAACCGTGGACGGTGTGTACGTGTAAGTGTGTGTTTCTTGCTTGGGGAGCCCGGTGGAGAACACATGTTGGTCTTGCCCAGGCAGTGACGCACACACGCTTGGCCCTCTGCACCTCACACACAGACAGGTTTGTATTGGCCCATTCTATTCAGGTGGTTAGGCCTGGAGGGAGAAAGGTGTGTGTGTGAGTGTGTGTGTGTGTGTGTGTGTGTGTGTGTGTGTGTGTGTGTAAGTGACTACCTAGGAGGTGGTGGGAGTTGGTGATGGGAGATTACAAGATTCAGAGTTTTGTAACATTAGAGAGAGAGGGAGAGACCACCAAAGAAGCTTTCGGAGCTGAAACACCACTAATTACTAACACCAGGGCTCCTCCTTGCCATAACCCCCACCATCCTCCCTCTCTCTTGCGCACACACACACACACACACACACACACACACACGTCAACCCCCACCTCTTGTGATGCACCCCCCCAATAAAGTTGACCCCTACTATCCCCGCTTTGTCAACAAGTTCTGGTCAGCACCAAACAAAGAAACCAGAAATGCGAGGGGTTTCTGCGACATGGCCGGGGTCTGCTAATCCCCTCACACTGGCTCTTTCTTTCCTTCTTTCTCCTTCCTTCTTATGTCCTCAAAAAAACAGAAGAAAGAGTTGCAATTTCTTTCTTGCGTGCTAGCTTGCTTTCCCCTGGCTTCTTTCTTCCCTTCTCCCATCTCTCTCGTTCTTTCATGCCTTTGTGCGTGCACCTACATGGGCATGATGAGGGTCCCCATGCTGGCTGGCTGGGATCCCTGAAAGGCTTAAGAAGAGATAGAGAGAGACAGAAAGCGAGAGAGAGAGAGAGAGAGAGAGAGAGAGAGAGAGAGAGAGATGGCGTTGAGGCCTTGATGGAGAGAAAAGAGAGGGAGGAGTAAGAAATTGAGATAAAAGAAAAGGAGCCTCTGAATGAGTGTATTAAAATCCAGACTTGAGGCCAAGATGAGTCTCTTTCCACTAGAGTTTCTGGCAAAGAGACAGAGCAGATCAATCTACATGCTAATTCTACAGTAGCTACTGGCACTCTCTGTATAAGTCCTCTTTAGTTGTAACAAAGTCAATTTTGACCACTTTAACTACTGGCTACATTTGACAATTCTGATGTGCAATGACGTGGCTGATGATGATGCATCACTATTCAGACTGCGATTTTTTGCCCTCCCCAAATGAAATCATAATCCAAGTTGGAGTTGTTATTCCTTCCTTGTTCACTAAGGTGATATTTCAGCTGAAAAGAAGCTGCAATGACGTAAAGCATTAGATTTCTACGGCTGATTTCTAAAAGCATCACATTTGTAGAATTTTTAGCGCATCCTTTGGTAGTTTCTGTTGAAAATTATGCTTAGCGACCATCACAAACAGCCACAAAACATAAATAAAGATAAAAGGAAAATTGCATTCAAATTATAACAATATTACTCAGAAAAAGCCAAACAAATCTTTAAATTTGTGAAGATGTAATAAATCCTTACAATGTCATGCTGTACAGCCAAACTTTCTTCAAATGCACAGAACTTGACTTCCTATGTGGAGATCCCAAAGTTTCATAGGATGCCAAATATGTTGGACTGAAGTTTGGGGAAATGTACAAAATGATATACAAGACCTACAAGAACATTTCCATTTGATGGAATGGTGCAGCCATAAAAAAAATAAAGTGTTGGGTTTGAATATTTTGCTGTAAATATCAGGGATTAACCAAATAAATGACTAAATATATTATAAAAATGGAGATCGACACATTTTCTGGCATTTGATTAGCTGGTATTGATGAAACCGATCAACTGATCATTTCAATGCTACTTAACTTCCTGAGAGAATTATCAAATAGCCCAGACTTTTGCTGTCTGGAGTACACCTTTCAAGCCCCCATGGTGTTCCACAAATTCCATAACCAGTGGGAACCTTGGCATAGGCGAGTAAATTAGCAGCTAAATGAAATACATGGATGTTGTGTGTTTCAGTTGAGCAGCTTTGTGTTTGTTTGGAACTGATCTCTGGCTGGTTGCACACCAATAGATCCATTGTTAACCCAGCGCTCCCTGTTTGACCCCATAGAGCACAGAAAACAAAACCTGTTACACCTCCCATCAACGGACACACACATGCACCAGCATCTGCCTAACACTCACACACGTTTGCATATAGGAGCATGTATTTCAATGGAAAGATATGCAGTGAATGCAGAATTAGGCATACCATTGCTTCTATAAGTGAAAACCAAACAGTGTTAACACATAAACGGAAATAAGTTGAGTAGTTTTCGAAATAGTGACACTCGGCACATAAATGGTACTGCAAAATTTCAAGTCATATAAAAATCTGAAAATTTTAATAGAGATAAAAAAAAAAAGTATTTTCCTGGCAACACGAGATCACTCATTGTATTTTGAAATCTTTGATTACTAAATTCCACTGCTTTGTCTCACACTGTGTGCATGTACTAACCGAACACCTAACAAAAGCTGACATGAGGATTAAACTTTAATTCATAAACATGCCTCAAAGGCAAAATTCTTTTTTCAGGCTAAATTAATCTGATCGCAGAAGCACTTCAAAGCACATGTCATCAACGAGTGTGTGCATGTGTGTGTACAGATTTGTGTTCTCACCCCTCCTCGATGGTAACCCCGTGCATGATGACAGAGTTGGTGACTTTGACCTTCTCTTTTACAGTGGTGGAGTTTCCGATGGTGGACCTCTTTATGGAAGTCTTATCTGCTACCTGGCACAGTGCTCCGATGATACTGTCTGATCCCATCTGAGGGCAGAGCAAACACACATAGTAACATTACTCAGACACAAACACATACACAGGCCTCTCCAATGATAAAATGCAAATTAGACTCTGAGAGAAATAATAGGGAGTGAGCTGTGATACAGGACAATTAGTAAAACTGCCAATTAAGAGGAAAATGTAAGATAACAGAAATCTGAACAAATATAAATCTGACTTGTGGACTGACTAATGACACTTCTACTACATTATTCTTACTTGACATCTGTCAGAAATGACAGCAGATGGGTGGACTGCTGGCTCCTCAAACAGCTTTGGGGCCTACAGTATTAGGGAGAAGACAGAAGAGTGGGAGACATGAGATTAAAAGCCCATGGAATAATAGAGAGATGATTAAATAACTTTGAGGAATTGGGCCATTGGGCCAAGTATAGAACATTCAAATAAGCGTGCAATTCTGCATTAAAAGGGGCAAAAAAGAAGCGTCGTCATGTGCAATATAAACATTGTGACATCCACAAGAATGAGGGGGATAAAAGATAAAGACAATGAAAAACAGCAAATTGTCACATTTAAGAGTCATTGCAGTTCTAATACTTTATGTAATGAAAAAAAAAGCAATGTAAACATGTACATATCTAGGCATATAAAACTGAATTCCCTCCAAACATAATCAGTTACACATCCACGTAGTATGTACAGAACATGCACATTTGAAACTGTGTATTTCACAAAAACCCTCGAAGGGGCAGGCTAATGTCCGACTCACCAGTCGGTTTGCTTCTATGTAAGCAGGTAAAGTGTTGACGCGGTAACAAAGACCCTGGTCCATAATGTGAACATAGCAGCGGAGCTTTCCTCCGTGGTAAGCCTCGCTCATGTCACCGCGGTGGTCGTTCCAACATGAGCGCTCCTCGGCCAGCTGCAGGAGAGGCTCGTCTCGTGATGAGATGAGGAGCTCTGGATAATAAAAAGAGACAGGAGAAGAGGCAGAATGAACAGAGTTAGGAGTTCAAATAATGAAACACACGCTGTTTGGGGGGATTCTGCGTGCCTTGGGAGAGGCAGAGTTGTCCTTTTCTGTCAACTTGTTACGAGGTCTGTGAGTGTTCATTTAGAGCAAAAGCCAAACCCAGATGTTCTCCATGCTGATGGCTTATGAATAAGATCAAGGACTATTCTAAATACGTTACAATGCTGTGGCTGTTAAATGTTGTTTTTCCTCTGCTTTTGATGTGTGAAATTGTGATGTGTGCAAACACTGACCATGATTTGTAGAGCCGTCATTCTTTTTCTGGTTCTGATCCTCTGCGTCATCTTTGATTTTCTGACAGTTGGTTGTTTTGGAAAACTGCTTTCGCACCAAATATGGTACCAACTCACCACGGATTGATGAGATGGACCTACAATACAAGAAGAGGAAAGATAAAACAAGATTTCAACATGCCGCAGATGTTAAGTATCCTACAAAGTCATCACACATAAGCATAAAGTCAATGAACCTAATGTACTGTCTTTATATAATTGTACGCTTCCTTATGAAAAGGAGTTTGTGAGGGAGATACTCTCTGCAGCCTTTAGGTGCTGTGCATCTGAAACAGAAAAGACAGCTGAAGTGGTTAACACATTTACTGTGACCTTGCAATTATTTGACTCCATGAGTTTTCCATATTCGCTTCCTCTAACTTGTAATGTCCTTAGCAAATGCTTTGCTGCCATTTGTGCTCCACATCTGATTCTATATCAACAGAAAGAAAAAGGCCAAGGTTGTGCCAGAAAGTGGCACTACTTTGAAGAAACAGAAATCATAAAACAAATAAATGGACTCATTCATTTAGCTAATGCAGTTCAAGTTCACTCACACTGCTTCATGTCATGTCCACAGGACATTAATGTCTTCGTAATGTAATAATTTAGAGGGTGATATGTCTGCCTTAGACTCATGTATAAAATGAATGAACACCCATTTAGTCAATTGCAGTTGAGCATTTATGCAGGCCACAATATAAGTAGGTGTATATCTATACTATCTTTACAGCAGTGATTGTGTAATCCTTAAGAACTTTTAGTAATTGCAAACAGGAAGTCAAATGGGCTTATGTGTCATTATTGTGATTGAGCAGATTAGTAAAGGCAAAAGAAACTAATAAAAAAAATCAGTAATGAAAAAATATGCAGTGAATGATGTATAGTGCAGTTAATGTTACTGAAAGTACATCTGTTAAACATTATGTGATGACAATTAGCACCTCAGGTTCTTATGATGACTTCTAAAACAAAAGCAGATAAAGCTGAACCCTGCTTTCAAGTCTCTCTCTGTGTAAACCAGGAGGTAACTTCCCCATCTTAATTTCTTCCTCCTCCTCGCACTGTGCTGTGCTCGGTGTTCCTCTCCACCCCCCCACCCCCCTTCACTTGCCCTCTCTTACTTTCTTTTAAAGGGAGATTAGAATTTCCATCTGAATGACAGGAGAAAAACAACAGTTACTCTGTCCATTTCTCTCCTTGAGCAAGAGACAGAGAAAGACCATGGAAGAGAAAGGAAGAGAGAGAGAGAGCAGAGCTGTTAAAAGAAAGTCCAAGAAAAGAGCTGAAGAAAGAAATGAGTCATCTAACGAGAGAGATGATATATGGTGGTGGCAGAGGGTGCATTAGTGATGTAATGATGTAAGATTTATATCTACATCTCTATGGCAAATTACTATGTTGAAGTGTAGCGTTTGCCTTAACCAAAAATATTCAGCAGGGGAGAAGAGATGGAGTATAGTTGGGGGATTTGTGTTGGCTTTGGATTTATTTATGTGTCAACTAATACTAGCATGGTGAGGACACACTCCATTTAAAACGGTTAAAATTTAAAACTGGGCAATAACATATTTCCACAATCAAACATTTAGCCAAGCGCCCACTTTTCAATGGGACCATTTCCAAAAAATGTTCAGAATACACGTTAGCAAAGTCTCATCACCACCCTGTTTTGAGAAGTTTGGTGCCATGCTGTTTCTAAGCTCGCAACCTTTTCTGGAATGCATCTGGATCTAGTCTCGTCCTTATCAAACATGCTTGATATTTTTGTCAGCAGTCTCTTAATGTGCTAGCCCAGATCTCCTCTTCAAGTGTGCACAGTTTAAAAAACTTATATTAATGGTCGGAAACGATGAGATAAGACATCTTCTGACAAAATATCGTCTAGAGGGCAGATCAGGGAACACTTGACAGATCTGTTTTTGACAATCGATTATTTAACGTGGTTTTGGCTAGGGTTGCAAAGAGTCGTTAAATTTCCGAAAATTTTACAGATAATTTTCCCAGAATGCCCTTAAATAGGAATTCATTAAAATTACAACCCTCTGCTTGCACAGTGCATTCTCCCATCACATGTGTAGCCCACACTACTGCACTGTCTGAGCTTACCTTTCAGGTAAGTTTTGATTATATTACTGGAGTGAAAATATTTTATATTTTTTATGACATTTTCTTTTAGTAGTCTAAAGCAAAGTACACAGTTCATAACTTCTTAACACCTTCTGGTAGTTTTTGCTAGCTAGCTGTTGGGATGTAGCTTGATTGAGCATGCTAATTGAGGAGTTTTAACTAATCTATTTACATTCATTCTTGAAATTAGTTGTTTAGTTTGCACACAGCCCACATTGTGAGCCCGAAGTTCCTTTTCCCATTAGTTAACTTGCTAGCTAGCTAACTCACCACATTGCACATTTCACATTATATTTATTTGATAAATTAATGAATTTATTTATAAAACTAGATAAAAATGGTGAAAATCAAAACACTGTTTTTGCACATAATACACCAGAGGAAGAATAACTAACATTTTCTTTTGCAAAATTTTTTTTTCATTCATACTGTGTTAAAATGTTGTGAGGGTATCAAACATGAGGCCTGTTGTGAATTAAATTGAATCATGAGGCGATTATATCGTTACACCCCTACCAAATACAATTATGTCATTACTGACACCAATTTTATCCGCAAAACATTTTAATACGAGCTGATATCATATAGATCATTTAGATCCTTTGATTTTTCTGAATGTAACAATGCATCTATTGCCCGCGCAGCTACAGAAGGCTCCCTGTGACACTGCTCCACTTCAGAGGCTAAAGGCCTAACAGCCTGCCTCAGTGGCACATAGTAAAACAAATTAACACCTCGCTAGAATACCCTGCTAACAGGACCTTTCAAAGCCCTACACACCATATAACCATGTTTAACACTTGCTACAGATTAAGCAGCGAATGTGAAGGTCTGTATGGGTTCATGTCCAACTGTATGCATGTACTTAATAACCATACTGCTCACACTGCAGACATAAACTGGTCATTTTCAAATTATTTTTGAAAGATTTGGGGTTAAAATTCAAGGCTGGATGGTTAATTATCTAATTACATGTTAATTCCTATATTCATAGTTAGAAATAAGTGAAGAACTCACTTGTTGTCAGTGAGAAAGTCCACCACTGCTTTTTTCAGACAGTAGAGGTGAGCGTCCACGAGGCCTGTTTTGATGTGCATCCTGGGATGTCTGCAGGTAAAAGGGAGAAACAGACAAAGACAGACACAAGAAAGGATTATATCAAAACTGCCATTTTACATATGACTTCAGGTTACCCTGCTTTGCAAAAACTCACACAGCACTAAAAAAGGAATAAAAAAATGTCTGACATTTTACACACAAACGCTGAAAGAATACATCAGAATTTTCATCAGAATATGCATTTGTGGAGTCCCACCGCACTGCATGACAAACAGCTTTACCCTGGCTGCTAGTTGAAGGACAATTTGCTTTGATTCTTTGCATCAGCATCACCTGCTGTTTTTATGTTTGCCTCTCATTTACTGAAACCCCTTTTAATTTACCTCTGCTTTGCACAAAGAACAGGAACATTTGATGGAAACCAGACACAGCCATAGGCTTACATAAAAGTCAGAGAATAGTGACATCTGTCTATTGTCCTCTGTCAGCTACCGTAGATGTCGCCCCACAGAGTTGCTGATATGAGACAGGTTTATGTTGACCGGGGGGCCACATGTACGCAGACACACTCACCCACCCATGCATTCACTCATTCACACATTTACTCACACATGGACACACAGTGGCCTGAGATTAAACATGTGACATTTACGAAGCGAGAGCCAAAGAAAACCATTTTATCCTCCAGGTTTCAATAAACAAATCCACCCTCACCCCCTCACCTCTCTGACTACCTATCCTCCTCTTCCTCTGCCCTTTCAATCATTAAATAATAAAAACTGCGGGAGGCATTGTTCCTAAAAGGACCATGCCAGTGCTTTTACATGTTTTAGCCCATTTACTACAAATCACATGTACCTTCCATTACTGCTAATCATTTTTCAAAGCATGCTGCAGTGATTTAGACAAAATTAAAAGCAGACATGATGCTCACTGTTAACAGAGATGTTCAGATCTGTGCAAGCTGATTTATAATTTCATACTGAAATCAATAGACACTAATGGCTAAATTGGGGGGGGGGGTTGGTATCTGAGATTCTGTGGTATGTACAGTCAAGACAATCTGGGTGGTAGCCAAAACTAACTACAATTGGCTAATATATTTGCATCGTAACATTTGAGTCAAAGTTGTGCTTGCCTGACAAACACAGAATAAAATACAAATGTCTGATGAATTATCAGAACTTTTAGTTCTTGACCCATCATGCCCTGAATGGAAGTGTCAGCATTTGTTATGTTTCGCCACATTTTTTAAAGCTTTTCCTTTAATTTGTCACCAAACTGTATATACATTTTGTTGAGTTACAGAACCACTTGCCAAGCAAACTGATTTCTCTACTGTTCCTCTTATTGTTGGTATTGATTTTTTCAGTTTTAACCAGAGCCACCAGCACTGGTTAACCAAACTGGCTAGTCATCAATACCAGTAATACCAGTAATGGGACCAGCAGTGCCAGTACTAAAGGCCTATATAAAAATGGTTACATAAACATGACTGTAAAATGATTTCTTCTGAGACAATATTTGGTGTATTTGAATGATTTTCTGTACAAACAGCTAATATTCAAGATTGGAAAAATACCACAATAAAAGCAGTGCAGTATTTCCTAAAACACAAATTAAATCTTGATTTTACACAGAAATGGCTTTAAATTCTTCTTTACTGTGAGCACTTCCTACTATGTACATGGAAATTAGCAATAATGATTAACCAAATGTCAAATCAAATATCTGCAATAATCCAGGATAGGATATTGAAAATGGCATGGGATTGAATGAAAAGTGAATGACACACACTGTACAGAAATGTGATACACATTTTTCAACTTTTTCTTTCTCTTCCTCTCTGCTCATTCCCTTCCTCTATATTTCATCAAAATCTCTTTTCTACAATTTTCCAGCTTTCTGCTCTCCCCTCCTTTCAACTATCTCTCCTTCTCTTCACCAGGCTTGCACTATAACTAGAGTGACTCAAGAGGATTGCTTGGTCACACATCTTTTACAACCAGATGCTGAAAACCATAAATCAAATTGTGTGTGTGTGTCCGTCTGTGTTAAGGTATTTTATTCAAAAGCATAAAAACACATGTGCGTGCACACACAGACACGCTCTGTGGGTGTTGGTCAAATGTATTTATTCGTACAACATTTCCCAGGTGTGTGTCTGTGTGTGTGTGTGTATTGTGGGCTTAAAGTGGAATTTATGAGAACACCCAGCATGTGACATCACTGTTTGGCACCTGCGGGTGGGCAGGAGAGTGAGACAGAGCAAGAGTAGGAACAGGTGCCCTATACAGTCTAGGGCATCATGGTGAGGAAAAGTTTTTATAGTAGAGTGAGGTCTCGCAATCAAGTGTTCACTACATCACTACTGATCACTACACCCAGTCCGACCACAGCCACTGATGATATAAATCCAGCTGGTCAATACAATCTTTAAACTGACTTCAGCTCAGTGCAGACTCTGTAAAAGTGTGTCTTACCTGCAGTGCAGCATTATGACTGACTGGGCTGTCTCTATTTTTCATGTATAAAATCAGAAGGTTTTCTTTTTCCCAACATTGCAACGTGCTGCTCTGATTAATTACTGTGAAGCAAAAGTACGATGTGATTGAGCAATCAAAATTAGATGACAGGAGTCACCTCACTCTTTAAATATGTGGCCTTTGCTGTGTGATGTAGCACCACTGCTCACATTCCAAGAAGCTTAATAAGCCCAATATTACTTTTCATAGAATTGTATTAATTTATTGTGTTGATTAGACATGATCTCAGTCAGTCAAATGACCCATTCAATACCAGAACATAACAGATGTGCCAAAAAAACCCCAAAACAACTTTCTCCAAAATACTATGACCTCCATATTGCAGCTGTGTGTTGTATGCATGGCATGAAAACACACAATGGTCAGGGATATCAACACTGGTCCTACTTGCACCAGTCCTTGCACTGACACAAAATTAGAGCCCAAAAGGTTAATTCATTCTAACCTTTCAAAAATCTTTTATTAATCTGAAATTTTACTTTAGCACTATTGAGTCTTCACCAGTGAAACAAAAAACTAATAGAAATGGAACACACCTTAAATGCAATGTCACTTTTTCTAATATACTGTATTTCTATTCAAGGATGGCATTACCCAGGTTGTACACTAACATTTTGTTCTTCTTTAATCTTCAATCCTAAACTAAATCTGTACCAAATCACAACACCTGATTAAATGGGATTTTTTTTTTAAACCAGGAAAGTATTTACACTGACGGAAGCTAAAACATTTTTTCCATTTTTTTTTAAGGGCTGCTCGTCCTTCTGATTCAAAACACTGAGCACTGGCCACATGCTACTTTATTAGTTTACACTTTTTGCAGAATCCAACTACAACAAACATCTTGCATTTCCCAAACAAGGGTAAACATCTTGCATTTTCCTAACAGCAGCATCATGTGATTTCTGGTTGCTGCGAGTGCTGTAGAGCTCGGTGTCGAGGGGAGCAGGAATTTAGTGCCTCTGCAGGCAAGGATGACTCAACCCTTGGATTAATGACTGACTACTAAAATATCACTAAAGTCCTCAGTGGGAGAGTAGTCACATCTCTCTCACTCTCAAACACACACACACACACACACACACACACACACACAGCATAATGTCTTATTTAGTTACAACTGAAACCCCACAGCGGACGATGACTCAGATGCAGCAGATTGACTGTTAATACCCTCATTAGTCAGGTTTTCACTACAGAGCCAACAAGGCTGAAGGGCTTATGACTTATTCAGGGCATTCAACTACTGCCTCCAAAATAAAATGTGTGTGATTCCCTTAATACCATGCTAGTCTAATAGATGCTTTCTTAATTGAGCTGACTCACATATCTGAACCTGTGTTGTAAGCCTAAAGTGCACATGGCCCTGCTGGTGTAGTACGGTTACTCTTGACAACTGACAAAACTAGCACATTCGGTATGTGAGATCATATCCTGCCATTTATTTATTGTTTAGTCTTTAAAATGTCAGAAAATAGCCCATTACAGTTTCCCAGAGCCCAAGGTCAAGTCTTTAAATTGCATTTTTGTCGGACAAACAGTCCTAAAAACAAAGATATTCAATTTAGAATGACATGAAACAGAGAGAAGCAGCAAATCTTCACATTTGAGAAGCTGTAACCAGCATGTGTTTGCCATTTTTGCTTGATAAATGACGATTATTTGATCATCAAAATAGTTATTCATTTTCTGCCAACCAACTAATCGATTAATTGACTAATCGTTTCAGGCTTAATGTTTATGTTTTGAAGAATCACAAATGTCTAAAGAAAAAGGGAAATGAAAACCAGGCTGACATGTATGCCAGCACTTAGATTTTAGCTTTCAAGCCTGCCAAATGATTCAGAGGTTCTGACATTTTCAAAAAAACTATAAAGCCAGCAAGTAAACGAATATCCATAAAACCAATAAAGCGGATGCACAAAATATATATGAACATATAAATAAAAGATAATAATTACTAACTTATCCCTTTAGGGCTTTCAGTCTATATAGACATTAGCAGCTTATATCGATGGTTCTTGTTATACTTATTGCAAGGTACAGTACATAGAGTACTGCATAATCATTAGTTATGCAGTAGTCCTATTTGAAATACATGTTTTCTAAAATGTGTTATTGCCTTAATGTAATCCTGCCCTTCTGTTGCACTGCAATGGAAGTTATTTAATATTTGGAAAGTACAGCATGTGGTATTTGTGCTGATTGGGTTTTAGCCCCTCTGTTTTGTGCCATCATTGCTAACAGATGCAAACAGGCTCCTGGTCCAATATCTTAAAGGTCACTGCAATTAAGATATGCGTCTCAAAAATTCTAAATCAAAATTGTTCGGATCATGAGAAAGATTCAAGCAAAACCACTGAGGTTCATGTTTGGGTAGTGCCATTAGTTACAGTCAGCATAAAATTCCAAATTTACATCCATACTTAACCAATACTTCTGCATCATGTGCCATTACTAACACTAACACTAAATGTGGTTGCATGGGATATATGTATGTATGTATATATGTATGTATACATATATACATACATATACATATATATATACATACATATATATACATACACACATACATATATCCCCATGCAACCACATTTAGTGTTAGTGTTAGATGATGCAGAAGTATTTGTTAAGTATGGATGTAAATTTGGGATTTTATGCTGACTGTAACTAATGGCACTACCCAAACATGAACCTCAGTGGTTTTGCTTGAATCTTTCTCATGATCCGAACAATTTTGATTTTGAATCAGCCTAGAAAGACACAGTCAGTCCAAGCCTGCGTCCAAGAG
Source organism: Siniperca chuatsi (assembly GCF_020085105.1). Classification (NCBI taxonomy): domain Eukaryota; kingdom Metazoa; phylum Chordata; class Actinopteri; order Centrarchiformes; family Sinipercidae; genus Siniperca; species Siniperca chuatsi. The sequence goes on along the minus strand of NC_058054.1, from coordinate 15,474,962 downwards.
ACTCTGACAGGTGGAGCTGTAATGTACGAGGGGAAGCTCTGCTGGAGTCCTTTCACACCGTTTAAGCGATTTCCAGGTCAAACAATCTCACATGTGTGGAATGTTTTGAGCTAACACACCTCAACCATGTGGAAACCAACAAGGAAGAATTGCACAGGACAGCGGGTGAACAAGGATGGAAGGATGAAAGAATGGATGAATGGTCGCATGGAGGGATGCACAGAATAAGGGAGAGATGGCTGAAAGAATGAAGTGAAGAGGGGAAAATAAGTCTCCAAAGACAACAGAAAGGCTTTTGACTGAGACAAAATAAAAATAACATCTAATATTTTCACGTTTGAACAGTGGATTGATGTTCCCAGTGAAGAGTCAGGTGCTGTGAATGCTATGTCAGCACAAAATCAAAAAGTGAAAAAAGTAGTTTTATTTAAAAAGATCAAGTTATGATCAAACTGGTGAGGAAAATGTTTCATGAATGAGGCAGTGTGCACATGTAAAATACAAATAACAAAGGAAGGCCCCTCTAGTTTGTGTATGATGTGCCATGACGAAATTACCTTTGACTGGATGATACTGATGTGCAAAACTGTCAGATCTTGTAAAACTACCTAGTGGTGAGTTATAAAAATCCAGAACTCTGGAATGTATTCTGTTATTACCGATAAACACTGTATGTAGAGAGATTTTTTAAATCTGTTTCATGTGGTTGTGTGACGTGTGTGTATAAATGACCAGTCTTTCAATGTAAGCCATAAATGTTTAGCTGTGGGCTTGTGTTTGCATAACACTGTGACAACGTGTGAGTGTTTTCTGTCCATCAATGTCCACCTCGAGGTTGTGTTACGCATTTCTGCGTGTGTGAAAAAGACAGAATGTATATATATATATATATATATATATATATATATATATATATATATATATATATATATGTGTGTGTGTGGCTGAAGATTTCCCTGTGCAGGGAAGCATGTAAGCAGCTGCTCTGGCCCCCTCTTATTGGCCAGAATTTACAGTGGCTTTGGCTCCATGAAGTATTTACGAGCTCCCAAAACACCCGCTCACACACATACGTGCATTTTAGGACTCAGAAACGAAAACCTACCTAGAGTACTCTTCCTGTAACAAAAACCCCACACACCAGCCACAAAACCTTCAGCTTAAAACACAACGACTCTGATTAGAAACCAACACATCTGCTCTCCTAAGCCTAACTAGAAACTACAGATGTACAGAACATATTTACCATCAGTCAAACCCCAAACACGGACTGACCTTGGGATGAGAATCATCTACTGACAACATACTGCAGAAGTTTAGCAACTGGAATTAATGTTAATGCTGTGGCTGGTAAAAAAAACAAGAGTCATGTTAGAAGATAGTGACTGATTAGTTTAGTTTTGGGGTTTTTTAAATCAGTCAACATGCAGTACAATCCGTCTGCATGTTGTTACAAAGACACTGTCTCTGAAAATATGCGCTGCTGTTTTAATTTTTTAAAATGTGATTTTTCAAAGCTGTGAGTACCACAAACAAAATTCCATTCACCTCCATTGTATTGGGGAGGAGGGAGATAACTTAGAGATGGATAACCTGCAAATTAAACCAAACCTATCTGCATGGATATCTACCACTGGAGGTAAGAGACAAAAATATGTTTTTGTAATTTGGACGAAGCCCTTCAGGCTTTTTAAATGACTTACTTCCTCATGATAGACTTCCTAATTGATAGTCCGTCCTCCAGATCTGCCTCATTGGCCATGAACAGCAGCCTCTTCCCTGACTGATCCACTCCCACAAAGTCTCTCTGCTCAGCTGGGAAAAAATACACAATATTTAACGTTAAGACAAAATACTAAAGGTCAACAGTAAGTCACACATTTAGCAATTTTCTACACATTTAACACTTTCGCTTAAATTCATGAGGAAGCCTGTTTCCTTTCTTTAATATTTGGAGAGTAGGCAATCGCACAACACAATAGCAAGCATTAATAAAAAAGAATATATGAGGACCAATCATACATCACGTGTCAGAATTATGTCATACATGTAATATATAAAGTAATATATGCAAAGTGTCTCATCTCCTGTGATGAATATTTCCTGTTACCTGTCTTTTTCTTGCCCTTTTGGCCAGGGACTGTCTCTGTGAATTCATGGGCTTTGCTCATTAGCATGGCCAGTGTTGCATTGTGGGCTCTGAACAGGTCAACCACCTCGTGAAGCGCCACGTCTGTTATCAGGTCACAACTCACCACCAGGATGTCAGTCTGAAGAGGGAGGTTGGAAAGAGAAAAGAGAGAGTAAAGTATGACTGATATCCACACCAGCCTATTTATTTCACTGTGTAATAGTAAGATATGACTAACTGACCCTAACATACTGGAACTGCTGTGTTGGACTATGATTGCTTCACCAAGTAAAGAGATTTACAGCTTTCAAAAAGAGCTTTCTGGCTTGTACTCTATTTTGGAACAAAATCTTCCCACCTGTTGTGATTTTAAAGACATTTCCAATGTGACCCATGTACACACACACACACACACACACATACACAAAAGCCCACAAAAACACAGAAAAGCATAAAAAATAGTTTGAAGGGCGAGTTGTGTTTATAAAGTGAGGTTTGCACACTCATGACAGTCATTCCGGCATGCATGTAGACTATACATAACTATATGTGGCGACAATGCTCCACATAAACACCTCAGGACATGAGAGCTTGGATTGTGTTATTTTCAATTTTCACAACAGAAATTGGCTCACTGAGCAGAATTTTGAGATAGACATATGGAGAGAGAGAGAGAGAGAGAGAGAGAGAGAGAGAGAGAGAGAGAGAGAGAGAGAGAGAGAGAGAGAGAGAGGAGAATGAAGGAATAACTGTTCTTGGTCAACATTGAGCTCTTTTTAAATCAAATTTAGTATTGCTTGTACATAAGCCAAACCCACACACACACACACTTGTAGGGCCTGTGTTAAAGTGACTTAAACTCTGATGACAGTAAGTAATAAATCCTGCTTTGTGTCATTGTTTTTGTTTAGGAATGTTTCTCCTCAGCTGATCCAATTCTGTTGTTAGAAAGTGTGCATTATTATAAAAGGTTTGATTATGAGTTGCCTTATCATCCTTTAGCTTTAGCTGCATAAATCTCACTATATGTACAGTAACATCAAAGCAATGAATGCAAACAGATAACTGAAAATGAAAAGTTGTGACATTACTGAACCTTATGCTGTAAAGGGATATTACATGTTCAGCAAGTGGTAAGATTTACCAATCAATGTTCACAGTAATATAGGTACAGATGACTGAAGTATCTGTTTGTGACACTTCAAAGATGAATGAAGTTCCCAACAACAGAAAACCAGCTTAATGGAGATTATACCACCAAACAGTAGCTGGCCTTTCTCCTGCACCAAATAACTAAGGCCAATGTTACAATGTAAAAAGCTGTCCTATGTAGGAACTACTGTCTGTTTGCTGTGATTATACATCCTTTCCTTTGTGGTAGAACTGGGTGGTTTGACCAAAAATTATTTTCTGTACCTTCTTTAATATTGCATGGTAACAATAAAGGTTTTTTTTTTTAACCTTACAATTTTAATAAAATGTGGTGCAATAAAACCATATCATGGCCCACAGCTCCTCCAGTGAGCCCTTAGTAGCCGGTTAAACTGCCCAGTGGCCACTATGACAGGCGCAGATGTGTAGTCTTACATTAACAGATACAGCTATTATTGATTTAAAGTTTGGGATTTCTGTCAAGAGAAATGCAAATATTTGTATATGTTTATATTGTATTAGAAATCGTGTTCAACTCTTTTGCACTAGCTGTAATTTTCCATTTAATGTTTTATGGACCATTTAAGTGCTTAACAGATGCCATATCTGGTGTGTTTACTTTTCAGCCTGTGTGAGCGATCATATCTCTGAAAAAATAAGTGGGTAAAAAAAAATCAAGGCCACCTCTAACCTTGCAAATATCCAAAGTATGTTTAAGCCAGGTTCATTTTTCTACTATTCTCCTGGCAAAAAGTGACACGATATCACATAAATAACTTCCTACCTTCCTCTTTTACCCATAACACCGAGCTAAGCTGGCTGGATTCGTGCACCCACTATGAACTGATCCAAAAACTGCACTGCTCTAACATCACAATGACAAAGAAAACAAGGATCTTGGTACTTGATTTCCAAAACTCTAATGACAAAATACCCTCTTGTTTAAAAGAAACCCTCCATCATTTGTTAAAGGACCGAGAAATAATATTCTTTTAGCATTTCACCCTCCAGAGATTATTTCCATCATAAACTAAAACTCAAACTATTTTCAGCATTCCAGCTTTGTAATTATATGTAAAACAATGTAGGTTTTAAACCGTATATCAATACACAGCTTTTGAATTCCATAGACATATCACTTACTCTTCCACCAACGACAGGGAGCACAAAACCTACATCAGTCATTTTAACTGGCCTACACTGATGTTACATGTGTATATGTGTGTTTACATGTGGGTGCGCCCACATTTGTGTCTGTGTGTGGTATCCGTCTGTCCAGTGATGAAGGCTGTCAGCATAAGAACTAATCCCACCATTAGCACCAGCTGCCTTAATGACAGAGACGTCTTTTCTCTGTCTGTGATGGAGGCAAGAAGGAGTGAGAGAGGAGGGGGGCAACATTAAATAAGGAAGAAAAACACACGAGTGAAGAATCAACAACCACTGTCAAAAACGAGGAAAGAAAAAGAAAGGCACATTGGAAGTATAAAAAAAGCAAAGGTGGATGAAGGGATGTCTGTCATCAACAAAATACCAGCAAAACTTAATTTACTGCATTCACTAAAACACATCAATATATAGGCTTAGTATATAGTGTATGTAAAAGGATGCATCTTAAGATATTTCAAAAAACACAACCATTACCATAAATGTTTAGCCTGATGAACAATAAATGAAGAAACCTAAGAAATCCTATCATTTTTCTTTTTCATCTTTTACAGTTTTAATTGCCGACACCTGCTTTTGCAATATTCAGCAAACTATAATATTGCACGTTTGATTTGCGTAAATTACCAGTTGATTTGAAACACTTGTTGGGGAAACTACAAAGCATTACAGAATTCACTTGATTTTGTGAGTAATGACCACTGTGGTTGAATGTTGAAGAGCTGAGTGGAGTTCTGTGTGTGTGGAAAGGGCTGGTATCAGTGGGGTCAAGGGTTATGTAGTTGACCTAGAGGTAACTGCCAGCATAACCCGGTCTCGACCTGGCGACAGGAAGCTGCCACGGCAAAGCTGGAGGTGTCTGCAGGAGATCTACTGACACTGAGACTCAGGAGACCTTTCAACTCTCTTCTCCCTCTATCTCACACACACAGGCAAGCTCGCACACATGTTCAGAAACAGAGCACACAAGTATGCGCGCACACACACACACACACACAAATGGGCAAACACATGCGTCTGCACAATCCCCACACACAGACACACACTCAGGCGACAGCAGAGTGGAGTCAGCTGGAGAGACAGAGACACTTTGGCCTTTCAACAGCCAGGATCTCTGGACAGGTCAGGACCACACACACTGATGCATACGAACACCCACACACACAGACACACACTTGTCCCTGTGGTAGCTGACATCAATCCAAAACTACTGCTTACACAATCTCAACCCACTTTAACAATACTGTGATTGTGGCTTTTTTTGTTTTTGAGCTTGCCTGATGCCTTTTAATCAGCATCAAATAATGTCTACATGGTTGTTGTCTCCCCTTAGTCGCTAAGGATTTTTAAGTGTGCAAGATGGTTAAAAGACGAAGGTTAATAAAAAGAAACCAAGTCTCATCTAAGTGTGTTTGCTGTGTCCTTCTCAAATGAAAAGCATCAGCTCCATCTCTCACTCTTCTCTCTCTCTCTCTTCACCTTTTGTCTTGAGTCTTACAAGCTGACTAACATGTGTAGACCAAAGGTGAACCTTTGACTGAGCAACTCCAATGTACTGTATATATAGTTCTTTTAGCCTGCATACAATCATTCTGCCAGGTGATTAAGCATGAATGATAATAAAAATGTCAAATGGGCTTTAAGCATACAAAGCAAAAAGTGCATGTAAAGTACTCCTTTCACTAGCTTGGCTTATTATGAAAGACTTGAGTAATAATCAGGCATATCCCTCCACTTTTGTGTAACTTCACTGTTTGAAGAGTGAACAAAATAAAATATGCTGCTTGTAATCTCTCTTTTCACTAATCAAGAGGAATGACCTACTCTTCTTGCCAGGAGTGTACACTTATTCCTGTAAGTATTTTGTTCGATAGGTTACACCAAATCCCCTCATGGGAGGCTGTTTGTGTAAAGAGATGAGTGAGTGTGTGTCCATACTGTATTCATGCATCAGTTTGACAGTTTGAGTGATTTCTATGCTGGGATTTGGCAACCCATGGTTACAGTTCTTCACTCATCACCCTTGAGTGTGTGAGTGTGTGTAACTCAATGCCTCTAATCTAGCTGGCTGCTCAAAGGATTAGGGACTCGACTATTCTCAATGGGAGCATGCTGGAGCTAGTCCTGTTGTGTGTGTGTGTGTGTGTGTGTGTGTGTGTGTGTGTGTGGTTATACAATGCGTCTAATAAAAAACTCCATTCAAAAGCCAGAGGAAAAAACATTAAACTCGCTTGTCACAACAAATTCAGCATTTTTAGTCTCTGATAAATCTGTTTTCAAAAGCAAAGCTGACGGATTTTGCTGTGAAGAATGTAATGAGCTGCAGTGGCAGGACACTTACTTCTTCAAATGTACATTTGATGTGGTACGCTCTAAATTGAGACATATCTGGAAGCACACGTCAGAGATTTTTGAACTGAGACTGTTGGGAATCCTTGGGAATTTCATGATAAATGTTTTATTCTTGGCATCATGATATAATTCAAAATCGAGCTTTGAGCCAAAATTGATTCTTGATTCAATACAGTTGCTACTCATTTTAGCTGCGTAAGTTTTGTATGACAAAATGTTTGTCCGCGGATGAATGGTAATGTCATTGCAGAAAAATGCCCGTAAAATGTATAAAACACCACATGTTCCCCCACACGCTATTCTCTGCTTTCTTTGTCAATGTTTCAGTCAGATTTGACCTTGATCAACATTATTTAGCTCACCTGCCAGTTATGTTTCATATTGCAGTATAGTAAATCGTTACTGTTTTAGTGCACATTGTGCATTCTGAGTCAAGCTCATTCCCCAGGAGATTATTAAATAGAAAAAGCATCCAAAAGCTTGACTTCATTGGCAGGTTGAATTAATTTTTCCTTCTCCACAGCATCACAGTTGTGTGTACTTGTGATTTCTGTCTTCCCTCAACATGGTGTATTTCACGTACACTATTTTTCTGGTATTAGTAAATTAATTAAAAATCATAGAAGACAATAATTGTGATTCTTAAGTAAATCAAGACTTCCCCCCACCCCTAGATGAACCAAACAGGAAGCATTAATTATACTATAAAGTACAGATCTCTATAAACTCAACAATCCTAAGTCAACCCTATGCAATCATTGATAGTCAAACAATAAACAAGACAAATTGCTTTAGAAACACATCAACGGTTCTAAACTACACAAAACCTCATACAAACATGTTTTCATGGTCACAGGATGTCAGTCAGAACCATGGCGTATACAGAGGGACGACATATACCCCAACATACCCAAACACAAATGCTGCACAGATGTGCATGACTGCAGGATGAGAATAAATGGTGCACCGGGTAAACTGGCAGCACAGGGAGTTTGAGTCTTAACCATGACCTCATCTGTTTAGAGAGAATCGGATGAAGGGAGGGATGGAGGGATCAGCAGGCAGGATACAGAGGGGGTCTGGAAATTGGGGTTGGGGGTCATGGATACCATGTCCCCGTGTGTGTAAATGTGTGTGCCTGTGCATGTTTGTGTGTATTTTAAAAAGGTGAAATGAAGCACTTCAGCAGCCTTGACCATTCGGGGGAGGGAAAGGCACGGATCAGTGGTCACTCAGCAGTACACACAACGCCCACCTAAACCTCCCCCTCAATCATTTTTCTTCTCTACCTCCAACCTCTCTAAAAAAAAATTTCTACGGGGTTGACATTACACAAGAAAACAGTCCCCCTGTCTCATTACGAAACTCTGGCTTACAGAACACTGGCTACCGGTATTGGTGAGTGTATAATGCATTGTTGGGGTCTCCCCTTCCAACACACAATAAATTAATACTCAGTTGTTGCAGCTTTCATTATAAAACAACTTAACCACATTATCTTGCTCAAATTAAGGTTGTAATGAGTCAACAACAATTAATTAACAACACTGGAACAATATTTTGAAGAACTAGCACTTTTCAATAATTAACAACATTCTGGTTTCTGTTCGTGCTTTGATTCATCACACACAACATAAAGGTCAGAGTGAACCGCATGAAAATGGGTGCATTCACCAATGGGTGCAGATGAGTGGTAGAAAAATAAAGTTTGTCTTTTGGGGGGGTTGAATGGCTATGTTGAAAGTACCATTGCAAGTAAGAAAGCTTGTATTAAGGTGCAAAGTGAATTCATCAATATGAAAAACAACAATTTTCCCTTTATATTCTTATATAATTTAGCTAGTGGCCTAAAACACATTATTCTGGGCATTAAGTTAAACAACACATTTCAACTCAGGACATTGGGACAGTAGAGTTACAGCAAACCATTTAAAAAACATTTTAATTACTGTAATTATTCAAAGTAATCGAGTTGTGTGCATGTAAATGTACTGATTTTGAACTTAAGTCTTCTGCTTTTGTGTTGGTTATTTATTAGTTAATTATCTGACTAATAAATTGAAAATACCTGAGAATATTTTGGTTGATAGACTTGCACATCTACTATGATTTATTCCTGTCCAATTTGGTTTATCAATTAAAACAAATTATTTGATTTATAAATTTGAAAATCATTTTATTTCATGACAATGAAACCTGACTGTATTTAAATGGAAGCAATAAGGAGAGAAAGTATTTTTTTAACTCCTTTTTGAATCATTTTTTTTCCACCATTTGCCATTCAAATACAAAACCTAAACTCCAAACAACATACCATATTTATGTAAGAGGTTACACTCCTTAGTTTCATCACTGTCTTGCCTTTTTTAATTTGCTCAAATTATTTCTGTAGGTACAACATACAACTTCAATGTTGTATCAAAATTTCCACTGAAAATCTGGAACATCTGGGGGGAAATAAACCCTGTTCTGTTGGAGCAAATTAATTTGACAAGCATGACCTTTGCTACATCCCAAAACAGTTAATGATCAATCCTCTCCCAAGTCTACATACACAAAAATACACACACCTTTATCTTCTGCTGGATGTGTCTGAGAGCATCTGCGGTGCCCATATCTCCATCTTCCTGGATACAAACCACATCCAGTTTCATCTTCACTTCCAACTTAATTTTAGGGTCTGTGCTCATCATCTTCTGGACCTCTTTGGTGGTGATCACTATCACCTCTGAAAACACAGTTCACAGAAAATTACATTAGAGAGATGCAAAAATGTCAAGATAACTCATAGCTGCAGTGATCCATGGTGTTTTTTTTCTTTGTAGTTTCTTTTAAGTTAATATGATCCCTTTCTTGCAAGCTATGTATCATTTCTTCTAAAATGATAATTTTCCCACTGAAATCCATAAAAAAGGTGCACATCTTCAGAAAGCAATAAAACACATGTAGCCCACTAAAGCCTTATGTACACTATATTTAGTTCCTAATACAAATACATTTTTTATGACAGTTATGACATTTGACATTATGACATAAAATTAGCAATAACATTACTAGACCACTTTATGGATCTAGAACATTGCAGAGTCCATCTGCTTTAAGTAGCCTTGTCTGCATAAAATGTTTTCTACTGGTTCTCTAACTGTGTCAGCCTAGTAAAACCAAATTGCAGGGCTTTGGCTAGCTGGCTGCACACAATAAACTGCTGGCCACACAGGATGATTATGTATAGAAAGATACTTTTATTTAGGCAAGTGAGGACCTACAGGCTTTTATAACAAACGGTCCTGTTTACTGGCAAGAACAGCATACTGCAACAAATCCCTTTATAAGCCCAGAGTTTCTAGACCTACTGCATGCTGCAGCACAAGAGGCAAAGATCTGGACTGTAAATCTAAACAGGAAATGCACACCTGAAAATGGCTGATGATGTGATGACAAGCTGGTGAAAGCACGACTAGAAAAAGCAGCACAGTTGTAAACTTAATACGTTTTATGCAGTGAAAGGAGCAAGCCCATGTTGCTGGGGAAAATTTGCAAGTGTACTCGCCTGTTTTCTGGGTACCAAACAGCATAACTACCACTGACCATGAATGGAACAGAGTTCAAGTTTTCAGTATAACATCGGGAACTGGTCAACAACTGCTTGTGTTTCAAACTTGCAAAGGCAAGTAGTGGAAATGTGACTTATCTGCAACATTAAATTCTGCAATTTATCCATCACAACAGATTACAGTTTCTAATTCCTTGGTTGCTCTCTGACTTTAATAACCAAAGTGAATGTCAACTTTAAATTATTATTATTTTTTAAATCACAGTTGATATGAATTTCTTGGGTGTATTTTTACAGCAGTCAAAATACTGTAGTTTATATGCTCTTCTCTGTCATCCTCTCCTTGTTATATCATAGGGAAATGATAAATAAATTGCAAGAAAATCTGTTTTTCTCATCAGTAAGTAAGTATCTCGGTAACATTTGCTCTCCAAAAACTGTAAAAATCAGAAGGGACATAAATTTTTACTTGGGTTTTTAAACCAGTAATTTTACCTATACAGTACTTATGTTTAAAATGAAAAACAGTTATAGTCCTTGTGATTGAGCAGGAGGTGATCTTTTCTCTTAAAGGTTCTCTTTCCACATTAATGCTAAAATGAAGTCTGCACTCTTGTTTCAGATTTTCCAAGTGGGCCAAATAAACTTACACTGAAAGTAATGGCTGTATTTTTGCTTCTTTACATTTTATGTGGAAACCAACCAAGAATGCCAGTGCACTGTTGTAACACTTTCCACCCCTGCCACTAACACACAGTATAGATGGAGGGCTAATCAGCCATCAGATCCAATTAATGTAAAGCTCTAACAAGGAAATGTCACAGTATCAGACCTGGCTGCCAAAACATCCCATTTCTAAAATGAATCATGTGTAGGATGAAATAAAAATTCCACACACATTCCATAATGATGATAAATAGTAAGACTTTTTTTATTTCACAGTTTTTCTTTTGCTGTCACTGACTTAAAGGCCCTGCACACCCACACAGGTGATGTCCCACCCTAAAGGGAGCAAAAAAAGATGTAGTTGTTGAAGAAGTACTTTAATGAAAATTGAGCTCTCACCTTCAAATCCCACCCTCTCCAAAAGGTTCAGCGGGTACCATATGAGGGGCTTGTTGCCGACAGGCAGCATTGGTTTGGGGGTGCTGTATGTCAGATCAGTCATACGAGAACCCCCACCAGCCGCCATCAACACCGCCTGGAGCTCCATGATGTCTGCTGGGGACGGCTAAGAGAGAGGGACAAACAGATAGATTAACAGAGTTATATTCATATAAACTGAAAATGGACTCAGATTAATAAGTTTATGTTTATACATATAGACTCTTGTAGGTGTTGTATAGAGACATAAGGTTCTGCATATAGTTTGTGAATATATGTGTATACTTTTGTTCAGTAGTCTCTGTGAGACATTCAATGATGCAAGTTTGAAGTTAAATATCTTACCAAAGGTAGCCACTTGATACACCTATTGGTAATGAACTGAATGAATGAGCATTGTCGGTGACTCAACACTAAAGCTAAATGACTATTTCACACCACAGAAGGCATAGCCGAAACACCTGTGCATTTTACGTACACAAAACTGTCTTTTCCTCTTTTTGACCTTCATTGAGTGCAGTGTCTTTTCCTCTACATTCACATGGGAGGCTATTCTAATACTAAATACACATATATGAGCGGTACACTCTCTAAAAGTATGGCCTTTTTTATTTGTGTGTGTGTATTTTGGGCAACAAGCAGCTAGTGTGCCAGTTTTCAACACAGCATGTGGTCATGACAACACATTTTAAGAGAGTACTGTTACCAACAAAGTGACACTATTGTACTGTATGCTGTACTGTCTGGACGTGTACAGCAGTGAACAGGCATAGATTCACATCCGATCGTGCAAGCATGGTCATGTTTGCAGATATGGCACATACATCATAAGGCAATCCGCATTTCTTTGTACATTATGTCAAAATTAGACAGGTCGTCAATATAGCAACCACGGCTGACACTTTACGTTATCTGATGCAACTAACGGTACACTGGCATATGGTCAAGGCACACTGTCAACTAAATCCACAACATGGCATTAACAAGAAGATAAATGTGTCATGTTGATTCGCTCAATGGGTCTGAATGTACCTGTCAGTGATCCCTGTTGATCCGCTGCCACTTGAAATGACAGCAACGGCAGACGCATGTAAGTTGGTTGCTATCACTGTTGTTAGCACTTGGCTAATGATTAGAACAGAGCAGCAAACGAAACCACTGCTTCAAAGACAGCTCGCAAGCAGCTGGACACGTCTTTTGAGAAGCAAACACCCACTCAGATAAGCGGAGGTGGCAGAAGTTAAATTACTCGTTAACTTATTTGACAGAGTTTACGTAAAAGAGGCTAACAGCTAGCATCGTATGATGACACCTGGGTGCTGTCAGTGAAATACGTCCGTGTAGGAAACTACTTCCTCCGCAAAGTGGTTCCTACAGAGTAGAGCAGAATGGAGCACAGAAAGAAACACGTGTGTTTGCATTGATCATTTGCATTTTACAATACACTAGGCTACAACTGAACATTAGAAACAACAAGTACAACAACTTACAAGTGTTATTGAATATGTATAAGACCATGGGGTGCTCTCTAGTATCAGTTTATTCTATCAGAGCAAGAAAAAAATAAATGAAAATAAAGTAACAACTAAACTACAGTCTCATGTTTAAATTTCCAAATGCATTGGGAAAGTCTTTTTGTAAATATTCTTTCTTGCCAGAGGCATCTTAAACTCCTTCCAGATTTGAATAGTCACTGATTAAGGGTATATATATATATATATATATATATATATATATATATATATATATGAGAAGAAAAGGGAAAAGAACATAATTGAACTGAACAATTAAAAAAAATCTTCACCATGCTCACTTTATTCATCATCATTGCTGACAAACAAAATAATATTTCATTTGATAATATTTGTCAAATATTGACTCAAGAACCTTGTTGACACTGACACATTAAAGGAATCTCTCATAAATGTAACCTTGATAAGCATGATAAATATGGTGATGATGATGATTATTATGTTTCAAACAACAGACACAAAAATGCTATAAAAAAAACTTCCACATATGCTCACATATTATACAATAGCATCACATAAAATCTTGAGTACATCCACAACCAGCCATCACCATCCAACCCAATCATTAATGGTTAAAAACATCATCACCATCACCATAAACCCGTTGTTATATGGAAGACTTGTCATCACTCTCCACGATGTGCTGGTCATGCATAAGAGCACCTTCAGCAGTAGACTGTTACCACCACGATGCACCCACCACAGAACACCACAGGAAATCCTCTCTCTGTGGCAATCAAACTTTACAACTCATCTACTTCATGCCGAGAGATGGACAGCAGAGGCATGGGGTTGCTGAGGTGGCTCCAGCCTCCATTTCAGCTCTGTTCTGCTCAGTTTAGTCTCTCTCCTTCTCTCTGGATTACTGTTTCTCCATGAATCACAATCATTCCAACTTTCTCACTTACGGGACATAATGTGCAATAATGGCACATTACGTGCAATATCAAGGACATAAACATTGAACATTTGTATATGCCACTTCTCATACATATCTATATACAACTCACCAAGAAGCATCTTGAGATATGAGCAACTTATGATCCTTACTGTTAACCTTGTTTATATTTCTGGCATTGTGTATATTTTGGATTTTGTGGATTTTTGATATTGATATTTTTAAACTTGCACCTTTATTTTTATTTTATATTTGCACTCTTTCCTACATTGTACAGCAACTGCTGCACAACAATATCCCTCTGGATAAATAAAGTTCTATCTTATCTCATCTTCAGCTTACACATCATGAGCATGTGACAGTTTGATGGCATGAGAAATAAAACAATTACTCACCCAACCAAGTAACCATAATAGAAAAGGTGATGACTGAGTTATGGACGAGTTTCATGAGTTGTTGTTGTTATTGATGATGTTAACATTTTATCATACATTTTTATATGTCACGTTTTTGATTTGTTTTTCAGTTGCTATCTTTTTTCTGTTGCTGTCTTCAACTGAATGACTACTATGAAACAAATAAAGGGCTTGAAATACACATGCTTTTTTTCCCTTTTGACCATAGAAGAAGTAATTCCGAGGGTTCGCACACATTGTGTGTGTGAACAAGTGGTGTGAGCCGTTTAGCAGCCAGAAGCCACCCAGCTACTCCTCCAGACTTCAAGCTTCAAAACTCTCAATTCATAGAGCTGAGACGTAACAGCAAATTGAGTTTGGGGAATGTGGCTTTGGTTTTGTTTGCTCTGGCCAGGAGATGAGCTTGACTGCTCGTTGCTGCTTGCTCGAAACCAGAAGAGCGAGAGAGAGCAAGGAGGGAAGAAGGAGAGACAAAAAAGAGAGAAAGAGACAAACAAGCTTGTCCCTCTGTTGTTGCCTAAATGCCAGAATAATGAAATAAAATAATAATGGAAGGAGGAAGCCTGGTGGGTTGAAATGTTGGAGGAGGAAGAGCGAGGAAGTGAGAATAGGTTAGAGAGACAGGTTCCTGGAAAAGGGGTCCTTGAGTAATGAGGAGAAAAGAGCAGAGGTGAGAACAGAGAGCTGAGGAGGAGGCAATCAGCTTGGAGAGGAGTCATCGAAGAGTAGAGAAAGGAAAAACAGATATGGAGACAGAGATACTTACATTCGTACATTAAATATACACATGCTCAGATTGAGTTCTTTTAGGAGTGAAACATTCAGGCAACTTGTAGCTCAATATGTCTGAATGGGGTTGTAATAATAAATGACCTTGGGAAAAAAATCTCATCAGTAATCATAGCTCATTGCTAAAACTTAAGGACTGATGTAATTGATTAAAGTACATTTGTTTTTAACGTAATAACCATAATAATTCTAGATGCTCTGGCTGGTATTATCCAGTGCTTTGCTGACAAAACAGAGATGCTGGTTAGACCAGACAGATAATGGAATCAGTTTGCGGATACCACTCCAATCATTAATTGCACGATTAAACACTTCTATCAAAATTGCTGGTGTTACATTTAAATAGGTACTCCTTCAATTTAGAATTGCATTTCCATAAGTGATGGGGGACTTTCAAAATACATTAAAAAAGAATGGTCAAAACCTAAACAGCAGAGGCCAGGATATCCTGACTTTTATTCCTTTGTATGGGTCAAGCTCGTAAAACATTGGATCCTACTATTTCCCATAATGCGACCAATAGCACTGTTTTGTTACACCCTCTCTGCCTGGTAAATGCCCAAGTCCTTTAAAACCCACACCTCCAGTTTGTAAAGCAGGCTTTCTTTTAAAAAAAAAGTGTAGTCTCCAAGCCCAAGCCAAGGTAACCCATTTGAAACACACAAAATCACAAAAATTAATTGTTTGCACACTCTGTGGCACTGTTTGGGTAATAATTATTTATTCATATGTGATTTGTAGTGTTTGGACTGTGAAGCCTTTTGTCACAAGCTTTAGACATAAACCTGGCTGAGGAAGGATTAAACACTGTAAAACCTACATCAAGCCATCTATGCTGTTTACCGTATCAGGAGATACTGAAAGAAATTATCTCCCAATGTGACTACTGTAATGTGGAAAAATGTGTCTTTGTAGGCCAGCTGATGGCATTTAACTTATAACCAAGTAAAACAAAAAAGGTTAAAAGAACCCCAGATTTAATCAATTATCTGACAAATATTGATATTTATGAATTAACTCACAGTAACTTTCTATGTAACAGATACTATACTTTCCAATATGCTCAAGCTACAAAAGGTCCTTTATGTTTTTCTGTTTTCCCTCTTTGCCCGCTGAGTTTACAAGGTGTTGTCAGTGGGCAGGTGGCATCCCTCTCTCTTCATAAAAAGGGGGATCTGGCAAAAAAACGAAACTGCAATAAAAGTCAACCCAAACCACTGACACTCACAGAGATTACTGCTTGGCTGGTTTACCACAGAGCGCTGATGTGTGCGAGACATTCCACATAACTAAACTGGAGAACTGGGCTGCAGTTTACTGGTGTCACTGAAAGCTCACATGACAAGACGCTAAGATATAAAAGGTGGATGACAGTGTCCTTTTTTTCTCTTCACAAGAAAGAAGAGGCCATGCCAGCACATGCAGCTATAAGTGTATGCTTTTTTCCTGCTATTACATCATCTTGTTCTTCATATGGCATGTTCATTATAAGAAGAGAAGTGTGTGTGAAAGATAGACAGATTGTTATCAAGATTTTCTTCCTCCCTTTTCTGTGGGAAATTAGAAAAGGAGAAAAAAAATGTTGAGAATGAGGGTGAGAGCCTTCACAGGCAATTGAAAATCCACTGATCCCTTGTATTTTGCATATCGTCAAAGACCAGCTAATTTGTCAAATAAAGACATCCGTCTAAGCGATGAGTGGGGGGCACATGAAAAAGACACAAACACAGAATACCATAGCTCTGAGATAGAAACAGATGGAGATAGGCATGAGAACAGACGTAGAGTGTGCAGGTCTAGTCACAGAGTGACTTGAAATGGAGCCCTATTTCTTCTGATTTCCTCCTCCCTCCTTGGCCCTGTTGCTGCGTCTTGTAAATCATTCTCAATTCACTGAAACAAGCCAGTTGGATTAGCTTGGTTTAGATCATAAACATTTGCAGCACAGACCACCCAGGCAGAGAGCGGAGCCAAGGCAAGAGTGTGTGTGTGTGTGTGTGTGTGAGTGTGCATGCATGGGTGTGTGAAGCCTCCCTCTGAGTTTAGAGGTGGGCACTGCAGCAGATACATACTCAAATGCGGTCTCACACATGCACGCACATACATACACACACAGACATACTTATACTGTGGTTTGTGTTTGCGCCACTTCCAGGGCCAGTGCACTGTGGGGCCCTCACTGCTGCCGTGGAAACCAAAACAAGCCCGTTCACCCAATGTCAGAGACTAATACACACATACATACACAAGCCACGGATAAAGATGTCTCATTGCACTGCTGCTTAACAATGCTGCAGATATTCATTTAATGTAAAAAAGACATTCCTCTTAAGACGTTCATTCATTTTTCCTGCATTGATTATCATAAATAATCAACTGACTGGCTGGTGTACTTATATGCTTTTAATTAAAGGGAATGTGTTTTTCTTTTTATTGTTTACTAATACTCAGAAAAGTTTTACAAGATACGGGTCAACATCTTATTGGAGCAAAACAACAAAAATGAATAGATCACTTCTTGAAACCAGCTGCAAAACGTTTAGTGTCATCGACCCAAACAACTGTGATATGAAGCATGTTTTCCAAGGACTTTCACAAATAAATGCTTTTTTTTTCTTGCACAAGTTCAACAGTCTGCGTCACCAGACCTTGAAATTCATTCTTTTTCACTGGAGCACAGTTGGAGTGATTCTTCTCTTGTTTCTCTCCACATGCAGGAGAGATCTGAGAGCCAAGCTGGTGTCAGAACCAGGAAATATCTGGGCTGGGTTTTGAAGAGCCAGAGTGGGAAAAGCTGGGCAACTCCCTGCCGCAAGGCGCTGGCACTTTTTTCTGCACGCTGCTTGTCTGTCTGTGTGTCTGACATTCTAACTGTGTGTGTTGTTCATTTACCTGTCTTTTAACTTAACTTAACTTCCTCTGTGTTTACTTGAAATTGTGACCAGTCTTGTCTGTCTCACTGCCATTTATTTCTATGCTACTTGTCTATATCGTATTGGCCCAAATATAATACAATGGGGTTTTTTTAAGAAAAAGTTGGGATCATCATATATTCGAGGACTTGTACTTAAAAGCAGGTGTATTGAATGGAGTAAGTAGTTGCTCTTGCGCAACAATCAAGCTTGTGGTGATAAAAATAGTATATTTGCTTATGTTGTTTCATTTGAAGTGCCTTTTTCCTCCAAATATAGGCGTTGCAAAAGGTGTTGTCATCTTACAATCAGGCTTGTCTTATATTCGGGCTCCATAGTACATGTCAGGTGTTGATGGGCCCTCTTTGTTCTGTATGTGTGTGCAATGCAGAGGTAAGTGCTATTACTTTATTGATATATTTCACAAAGTGAAAAATCTCTAGTAAAGATAGACATATAAAGACTAAGGAATATACGGAACAATATAAGATGAAGGATAGAAGGAAGAAAGGAATCCCTTCGTGATTTGACAAAGTTTCAACAGCAGCTTCCCTGTCTTCAATGTGTGTGTGTGTGTGTGTGTCTACGTGTTTGCCCTGTGTGGTTGAGGGACCTTCCAGTCAGTGGACAGTCCGTAAGTCAGAATGTGGCCACAGACACGCGCGCACACACACGCACACACACACACAGTCTTTGCATATATCGATAGTTAAATATAGTAAACGTTACATTAAACATGTCTTTGCTTTGGTAAATAACATCACCTTTATTTATTTCAGATAACAATTTTTGGATAATTTTTGGGATAAGATCCTTCCAGGATTGTTCAGGGCCTCCACATGAAATTATCTGTGATATTGTCAAGTCTGCTTTGCTACTGTTTTTCACAATTTGATGTAACACAATAGTGGTTCATATTATGCCATGTCAATGAAAGCTTTTGTTCAGTTGATTTATCAGGAGAAATCTTACTGTACACAGGAAGTGGTTAGTTAGTTTAAATAAAATTTTGAACAAACAAAACAACAACAGTTCATTTGAAATAGATAGATAGACATTGTTTTCTTGCAGCTTGATCACTGGCAAATTTTGTGCACAATTATGATATTTGGGACAAAAAAATAGGACATCGTCGTAATGTGTAATAATTTAAAATCGCAACAAATGTCAGGATTAGCACTTTAACATTACTGTAAATTCAGAGAGAAAAGTCCTCTAAAGTATAACATATTGTCCAAATCCTAACTCTTCTTTTGTAATAACAAACTCCTAAAGGGACTAAAAGTACAAATTTAGGATGCTTTGGTAAATCACTCCTTTTGAAATGTTTCATGTGTAAGCAATGACTCAGCAATGGGTTTAGCTCTTTTTATATATAAACCTGTCCCATTTTATGGACAACACACCCAAAATATTTGGTCATGTTTGATCTCTTTCTATCTGGTGGCCTGCATGTGTAGGTAAACTTTCCTTCTCTTTCAGCAAAAACAGAGACAGTGCACACGTACACACACACATGCAGGCACATACACACACACAAAAAATGTTCTTTTCAACTGAAATAAATGTTTATAGCATTCCAAACATTTTGTGTGTGAGACAGTATGTGTGGTCCTGTCTGCACCTAGCATGAGGTTTGAGGTTAAGGTGTTTGTCTGCTAGTCTGTGTGCATGTTAGTGATGTCTGTGTGTGTGTGTGTGTGTGTGTGTGTGTGTGTGTGTGTGTGTGTGGGGGGTCTGGGGTAATCTACTGGATCCAAGCTGTTCAGGAACACTGTGACATATGGTGTTTAATACAGATACAAATGCTGAGGGCAGGTAACGTTGTAGGTTAATGAAGTTTGGTGGAGCAGTGATTTGATGAATAAAGTCAAATTAATAAAATTCAGTAGAAAATGTCAGCTGAACCGTTAGAAATGGCACGAAATGGTGAGACAAACACACAAATGTACAGACACAAAATTACATAACAAAAAGACACAATACTTTCTACTGTGATATGCTTCCATAAGTTGTAAAAAGATATAGATTTTTATTCTAAACTTAGTGGTTGAAGAACTAAAAGGTCCTAGATTTGAGTCTGCTGTTCTTCTGAAAGCGTGAATTCCTCCATGTCTCTGTGGGTTTCCTCCAGGTTCTTCAGGTTCCTCCCACAGTCCAAAGACTAGGTGAACTAGTGACTCAACATGGGCTGTAGGTGTGAATATTGTTGCCTGATTATATGTGTTATACAGTATGTGATTATATGTATTATCCAACATGCTGAAATAAACTGAAGAAATTAATATGTTAAATATGTCTACACCATGTATGAACCAAAAGAATAAGACAGTGTCTGTGGGGTTCTTTTTTTTGGGGGGGGGGGTTGCATATAAAACAGACTTATGCCATAAAACAATAATAACCCAGCCCCAATAACAGTAAGGCCATTCAGTAACAAATAGCACAGCATGCCTTCCCAGAATTTTACAAATCTCTGTGTTATTTCCCCAAAGGACTGTAATGCCAGGCACTATAAAATACATGGAAACAGTTGTTTGCATTTAGAGGCCGTTATACAAGTAAATAGCACAACAAACACACACACACGTGGGCATATTCACACATACACTTGACCACAAACACAACTGTCGATGCAAGGACACACAAATGATGATACCACTCAACCCCTGATTACCTGTACTTTTCTGTAGCTGGTTGAATTAAGTCCACTTCTGACTCCGGGTATACTGTTTTATGCTATGAGTTAAATTTTATTTGGGTTTTAACTGTCACGTTTTGCCGTGACATTTTGTGCAGACATTCATGATCCCCAGATAATAAATCCATATGACTGAGGTTTCCTCTAATGCCTTCAACAGGTCAAAATGTTAATTTTTCCGATACTTTGGTTCATGACCAAATACCTTCAAAACTAACAACATTCCCATCATTTTCGGCTGTACTTTGAGTTTAGTGCTTATTATCAAATGTCAGCATGCTAACACACTAAACTAAGATGGTAAACATAGTAAACATTACTCTACATCAACATATAAGCATTTGCATTTAGCTCAAAAGCACCACTGTGCCTAAGTGCAACCTCACAGAGCTAGCATGGCTGTAAACTCTTAGTTCTGATAAACTGGTTACCTATGGCAACAGTTACTTTTTGGTTTTTCAGCCTCACAGAAAAAAATAAGTACAGTATCACTTGCAATGAATAAGTATACTGTGAACAAATAAATCATGACAAAAAAGTTTGTGTGTGCTGAGGGGTGGTGACTAACAAAGTGATGCACAACAATATGTGTTAATTTTGTGTGTTTTAAGGAGAGTGAGAGATGGGGGGAAAGAACAACATCGAAATGACCTTTTATTTCTTGTGAAATTTTGCGTAGGGAGGCTGAGTATCATTTCAAGGGTTTCTGTATCAAAAAGAAGATGGGTGCATATGCTTGCACACACACAGATATACACATCTGCTCCAGATGTTGAGAGTATTTTGTTTCAGTGAAGGTAGCTTGCAGCCCCACATCGGAGAGGAGATAAATCACAGCCCCTGGACAGCAGTGAAGACACTTTTAGAGGCGTTCGTAAACCCACCGCATTCATTTTGTTCCCATATGGCAATATTCACACATGCTGTTTGGAATGACGCTCATATACAGAGAGAAGTAGGGCAGGAGGAGTAGTACACCTGGCCAATTATTTTCAATGCCACCCATTAAATTCTATTTTCTGCTCTGGATGAAATAGAAGTGTTGCACCACATAAAAGACAAGATGCTTGGGCTGTTTCTAAAAGTCATGGGCTGCCCCTGATTCCACACATTGTAAAGCCTAGAACACTGGTTCCCACCTTTTTGAATTGTGACCTCTCAAAATGAAGCAACGTCTACCTGTGACCCCTAATCACAGGTTACGGCCGTTTTCTTTCTTGGATTTAAAAAAAAACTTTTTTTAGAGGCCCTGTGAGGTGAATGTATCTAAACACAAGAAAAAAAATCTAAAATCTGAGAAAAAGATTTTTTCTTGTCCCTTTAATTCTCTAGCGACCCCTGGATTAATCTCCCATCTTGGGAACTGGACTTAGAATATCACATGCTGTTTTAAATTAAAAAGTTATTAGGTTTGAGCATGGAAGTTCAATGTATCTACATGATGATACTTTATATGACAGTGAAGTTGTTCTTTTTATAAAATACCTGGCACTGACCCTATGCATTTCCCACACATGCATGCAGGTTTCCAAACCTGCAGTTTTTCAACATAACCAGCAGGAAATTCACTCGTGTTCACAGTAACTACTGTAACTGATCATGAGTGTCTGCCAAAGTCATTTATTAAGATGAAATTTGATCATAAAGCCATTTTTAGATGAGGTCCCTGGCAATAATTAAACTCATAGTAAGTTATTTTAAATTGAAAATGAAAGTAACAAAAACTGTGAAGTCATACTGAATTAAGATACTGTGTGGTATCTGAACCTGCAGCTGGAAACTCGCATATGAGATTGGGACTAGGAATTTTCAAGTTCAAATTTTTGGTTGGTTTTAAAAATCTGGGTGCACAAGGGGAAATATGATACACAGACCTCTTAAAAAATACTGACCAGCTGTCTTTGAGCAAGACATTTAGACTCTTTTGATTGAGTGGAGCTGCATAGTGGCTAACAGTCCAATGCTGACTGAAGTCAGTCGCTTTCAGAAATGAATGTGTGAGTGTTAAGAACCGTGTTGCCAAAATCATACATATGCCCACATTCACACAATATACTTAATATAAAGTATAAAAGTTAAAGAAATAATTACTGCCCTCATGCTTGTATGAGGAAAGTAGAGGTCATACATGCCTATCAAGGTTATTGCACCATATTTGACTCAAAAAGCCAGATGTACAATGAGACAATTTTATCACTGCAACATGATCAAAAGAAATCGACGCTCTTCTGACTGTGTTTGCATTCATCTAGTCTACCCAACATCACAGGCAACACACAGAGAGCTAAAATATTACTCCCTCCATTGGATTTTAGCCTATATGAGACACTTGTGGAGTCGCCTCAGACCTTCATTCATGTGGGGGATTCAAAATGACCATTGTGGTTATGTGAATGAAAGCAGTTTCCTGGCCTTGACCACTAATATAGTTGTTTCTCCTCTCATCTTGATATGCAGTCTTTTTGAACAGAGGAGGTGTCATCAATCATATATTCAAATGTGGTTACTCTCTCTCTCACATACACACACATTCACGGACACACAAACCTCCTGTGGTCTAGTCTAAAAAGTTAAATGAAGAGATTGAAAGAAAGTATTCACTTACAAGGCCATTTCAGTATGTTTTAAAGGAGAAGCTATACTTTAGAAGATAGGTGAATGCTGTTATATGCTGACTCTAAGCACTCCATGTAGTAAGTATGATTAAAGCATAAAATAAAGATGGAGAGGTCATCATCATTTGTTTAGGAGGTCTTTAATCATATAAATATTTTTCATGGAACACTGAGTGAAATAAGTAATAGGTAAGTCCTTAGGTAATACTGTTCAGTATGTGGACATAAAACTCTGCTGAAGACATCCTGCTTCTGCAAGCGCCAGTGAATGAGCACCATCTGCTGGTCTGGTGGAAGTATTTCCATTAACTTGGTAGTGCATGACTAAAAACTGATATGACCTGCACTCTGTAGTTAATGGACATGTATGTACAAGTATGGGGCAAATTGATGTTGAAACTCCATCCTTACATAACTTTAGTTCTTGAATGTCCAAAACAACTTAGTGACTTACATAATGTAACTGTAAGATTACGTGGTTCCAACAGGTGTAACCATTTCAGTTCGTTTATGTACACAGTGTATATAATATCAAATGATTTTCTGTCAGGGCATTTCAGCCATCTTGCAAGCATTACAGTACAGTATGTTTTTAATGTTGTAATATAGATGTTTCAAAGAATTTTTTATTTCATTTCTCAGTTGAAGCAATCTCTCCTTTGCATTTCCAGCTATCACTGTGCACTGTGAAGAGTTGATAAAACGGCAAAATCTTTCTGTTGTCCTTGTAGGAGTCATTATGCGCAATACCAGATTTTACCATAATTCTTTACCTCCAATTGGACTTCCCAAAAATGTCATGAATCAGACTTAAATTGGGCTAAAGTGAGGAAACTTGCTGCTTAATTATTACTATTAAGTGTGTGTGCTGTCTGCTCCAAGGGGGATATTCTCTGGACATGATGTGACTGACCTTGTTGCTTTCAACCCATTCACGCTCCTGCCTTGCTTCACTGGTGGATGTCACAGTGTCACCCACAGGGATGAGGGAGAAGGAGAAAGAGAGAGATGGTCGGTAGACATTCCTACACTGGTTGCTACTTACACGTTCTGCATTTATGCACACACAATACCCCCACAAACACACACATACACACACGCACGCACGCACAGTAAGTCACAGCATCCTCACGTAGATCCCTGGCAAAGCCAAAGCGATGCAACTGCTACTCCATTGTCAAACCCCTTAACTCCCTCGCTCCCTCCCTCTCCCACTCTTTCTCCTCTACCCCAGTCCCTGCTAGCTGGCCCCGCTCTTTTCTCCTGGTTGTCATGGAGACGGCTAACAAAGCCATCACTTTTACCAATTTCCTCAGAGACAGGTGCTGGCACAATGACTGCTTCCTCGCTGACTGAAAGGGGAAGGGGCAAGAGGGGTCCATGGGAACTCCAGGCGGACACTCTGAGGGCTGTCCAAGTGTCCTCCTCCCCAGGCATTGCCGAGAAAAGAAGGCTAATTTGTTGTCCCTGTTTTCCCAGGGAGGGGGGATGCAGGAGGAAGGAGGAGGGGGGAAGAGAGGCTAGGGGTGGAAGGAGGGCGAGCGAACAAGAGAGAATGAGGCAGAGAGAGAGAGCGAGTGTGTATGCAAAGGGGTGTCTACCAGTTTTCAAAACAGACCGCCTAATATCAGTCTCTTCTCGCTTTCTCCTGCCAATGGTGGCAAGGTCCTCCTTTCTCCCCTTGTTCCTTCATCTCCTCTCGCTTCTCCTATTCTCCTGCTACAACTCTTTGCGCCCAGAAACAATGGTGAGTCATGGCATCATGACTGCAAGATGTTTCAATTTAGCTTTTAGCAAGCGTTCACTTCCTTCTTTGTGTGTGCCTTGCATGTGTGTGTGTGTGTGCGCGCGTGAGTATGTGTGTCTGTATGTGGATTGTAATGTTTAATGACAAATAAACTGAGCAGTGAGAAGAACACTTTTTCTTTCATTTTCTTCCAATTATTGCAAATGTGTTGCCAAGTATCGGTATGACCAAAAGCAAACTTACAGAAATGTTTTATTTGTTGTTTTTCTGTATAGCTGACATTTGTTTGTTCATGGTCATAACATTATATTTTTGCAACTGATGCCCCTAAAAAAATTCAAATAATCATATACAATATGAGGGAACTGACAATCTACAGTGGAAATCATATATGTATTGTAGAACCTTGTGTCACGGACACGCCAGGCTCCACAACCCCACAAACACAACGCACCCCCTCACCAGAATTCTAATCAGAAACATCTGTCACTAATCACACACTTGATATCCATCTGCAACACTCCAGCCCCAGTACAAAAGCACACCACTCACCTCAGTCAGTGTCCAGTCTCGTTCGTAACAAGGACAGTTCCCTCCTCTAATGCCTCCACCAACACTCCACCGGGCTGCCCACCAAACCATCAATATGTCCCTAGAACCCAACGCACTACCCTGATCCACGCCTCCCACACATTTCTGGGCACTGGTCACCCAGGGGCCAATGAAACCCTCTCGTTGCTACAGGAACGCTTCTGGTGGCCCAATATGGCCAGGGATGGGAGAAGGTACGTACAAGGATGTCAAGATTGCGCCATATCTAAAAGGACTCTTGGAACCAGTTCCTGGGTTCGGCAGAGTACATCCAGAACTCCCTACGCCAACCTACCACTGGACTCACTCCCTTCCAGTGCGTGCTCGGGTACCAACCCCCTCTCTACCCGTGGTCTGGAGAGCCCTCGGAGGTTCCCGCAGTCGATTACTGGTTCCGAGAGAGCGAGAGGGTCTGGAACGCAGTCCACCACCAGCTGCAAAGAGCGCTCTGCAGGCGCAGGTTGACAGCTGACCAAAGACAATCCACTGCTCCAGAATATCAACCTGGTCAAAAGGTCTGGCTGTCCACCCGTGAAATAAAGATGCAGAAAGCTCAGTCCCAGATTCATTGGCCCCTTCACCATCCTCAAGCAGATCAACCCGGTCACGTACAAGCTTCAGTTACCTGCACAATACAAGATCCATCCTACCTTTCACATATCCCTTCTCAAACCTCACCACCCTTCTGTTTCTATCTCCACAGAGCCTGGTGTGGCAACAGAGCCCCCCTTGCCACTGATCCTGGAGGATGGAGCTGCCTACCAGGTCAACGAGATCTTGGACTCCCGGCGCTGTGGTGGCATTCTGGAGTATCTGGTATACTGGGAGGGGTATGGTCCCGAGGAGAGATCATGGGTTCCCAGACACGACATCCTCGACCCATCGCTACTAGACGCATTCCATGTAACCCATCCAGACCGTGGAAGAGGACGGCCACGGGGGGGTACTGTCACAGACACGCCAGGCTCCACAACCCCACAAACACAACGCACCCCCTCACCAGAATACTAATCAGAAACACCTGTCACTAATCACACACCTGATATCCATCTGCAACACTCCAGCCCCAGTACAAAAGCACACCACTCACCTCAGTCAGTGTCCAGTCTCGTTCGTAACAAGGACAGTTCTCTGTATCCTGCACTACAACGTCTAGGACTCCTACCCAACGAAAAAGAGTGTTTTCCCTTCTCCTGAGCTCCCGACTCCTGCCCTGTGTTTCTCCTGTCTCCAGTGTGTGTGTCTTCTACCTCGGATCTCCAACCTCACTAGCTAAAGGACAGTATCAGTAACCAGTATCCATTCATCTACTCACTGTCTGTTTGCATCGTTTGAAATAAATCCATCTGTGTCTCCATCTTGGTGTCTCTGGCCTACTCTGTCCGTAAAACCTTGAACATTACACCCTTTTTATATCAACAGTTCTTTTACAATTTAGTACTGTAAATAAAGCATGTAGATTTTGTTTTGGGGAAGAATTTTACATGACTACTTGATAAGCTGATATTTTCTTTAAGTCACTGTTTACTGTTTTTTTTTCAGAGCCTGGCCGACAGAGGGGCTGTCTGTTGGCACAGCTACAAAGTATGTATTGCCCCTCTAAGGAGAGAAGCCATGGGCTTTCAATTTGAGGGAGGTGTATGTGTGTCTGTCCATACACACGTATACATAAGTATGTGTCTATGTCTCTGCTTATGAAGTTGTGTGAGTTTGTGCATGCGTGTGTGGGAGCTCTTGTTTGAATAGACCATACAAATTTTTTGTTGGTGGCACAAAACTTTTTGAGGCAGCATGTAAAGCACTTACCTTCTGTAAAGGACATGCCATTCAGCTGCAAAAGACCCCAACGGCTGTTGTATTGGCCTGTGTGTGCGGTTGAGTATGTGGGTGTGGGTGCAAACGTATGTGCACGTCAAGCTCTAAGGCCCTGCTGTAGATCAGTGACATTTCCAGGATGTTGTCTGCATTGCACTGCAGTGCTTGCTGGGATAGATTCCTCCTGACCAAATATACAGTAGAAGCTTAATAGATGGATGGATTGATTTACTGAAACTAAATTGCCTTTGACATGTATCATGGTTCCCTGATTGTTCTCCTTTATCTGCCTTTGTGACACTTATAAGTTTCTGTTCAATAATTTCTGTTCATTACATATTAAGATGACTGAATTGAATGAATTTTTGAATACAACATCTTTTTATTCTCAGAGCTTTGGTTGCAAATGAGCCGATCCCAGTGAAAATGGTGTATTATGGTTGCATTAACCTCATTCATTCTTAGTGTTCTTGAGTTGGATTCACAGAACACACAGTGTGCATTGCTGTCTGCCACAGTGTCTTATATTCAAACTATCATTGGGGGGCACCAAAGTTTCAAATCCTACACACAGTAGCTTTATCATCTTGGCATTAAAAAGACTTCCTCTCCTGCAGTCATTATTTCTTCACTGGGTATATAGAAGGCTTTTCTCAGGTTTTTGTTCAAATATATTCAGTTTTAGATAAGACTGAGGTTTCCTAATGGTGAATCCTTTTTTAATAATGTGAGAATGATAAACTTCCAGATGTGCCTTGAAGTTTACATCTTGGTTGCCATAACACACATCAGCTGACCTGCAGGAAGCTTCTCAGCTGTCAGGGAAATCCTCATGTGTCACGCTCAGATCTCTGTTTAGCATTCATTACCTTCCTTCACTGTGACATGAGGAGTGAAATACCGGACTCCGGGGTGAAACGGGGCCAGGAGGATGAGTAAAACATGAGCCAATAGTGGTCACAACAGTGACAACCAAGACCCAGTCAAGTTTTCTGTAGTATTAATACATTTATTTATATAGCTCTTTTTTTTAACAACGCTGTGGATTACAGAAAGAGTAACAGACAATAGAAACAAAATACCCAAGTGCCAAAGCAAGGTGATAAAAGATGTAATAAGATAAAATGAAGAAAATAAACTGAATCAATTAGAAGAAATTATTCAGATAAAAGTGAATTTTAAGTGAGATGATACTGAATTGGTCAACCTGAAATCCTCAGGTAGGTAGAGGGTCATAGTCTGAAAAGGCCCGGTCACCCTCAGCAATCACACATCCATGATTTCTGACTCATTTTGTATCCTGTTGCCAGGAGGTTGGTTTGTTGGCAGGGTTGTGTCATTTCATAATATTTCGCATAGTGCACATGTCATAAACTTGTTGAGCTGTCACTTCCCCTAATAAGTTCTATCTGTGGGAGGGTTGTCCTTGATGCCATTACAGCATATGCCTTAAATTAAAGTGCCCAAACACTCGACATGACAGGAAATGGTCAGTGATACAGAGGCCACTTCTCATTTGTAAATGAAAAATACATTAATGTAATATTTTAACATTAAATCCACAGTAAATGGTAAAATAATTCATTATCTTGCTCAAAGTAATTTAAACCAAACCAGAGATTATTTACTTAAATGTGACCTCATGAAACATCATTCATCTTTCATTTATATGTAACCTCACCAAACAAAGTCCAAGTCCTGAGATAAACCATAAGCCAAAGTCAGGAATTCTGAATGAAAATAAGTATAAGAAAGTCTTTTTACAAATTACCTTTTGCACCTTTAATTATTTTAGACATAAAATTTTAATTCTGTCCAGTAGATGTCAGCAAAACACCAATAAATAAATGTCTGACAGCACAGAGGAAGCCATGTGGCATGGCAGACACTAAACATGACTAATCTAATGTATTGCCTAATAGTCACCAACAGAGTCAATACAGTCATGTAACATGCATGCTAACGTGCCACATTTTGAGTTACAACATTCAGGGTTGTTATATTACAAAATGGGGGTATTTTCCTGCATTGAGAGTCATCAACATCATGTAAAAGCTTTATATTAGTTCTTGTTTAGGTTCATGAGGACATTTTCGGTTGTGTGATGTAGTCTAAATACAAAGCAAAATCTCCAGCAGTGAAGCTCAGTCTGATTACTACCTGTACCTGTACCTGCGAACTATAAGCTTGATGTGTTGGCCTCTACAGCGTTGGCTGGA
The DNA here is from genome assembly GCF_020085105.1 of Siniperca chuatsi. NCBI lineage: Eukaryota > Metazoa > Chordata > Actinopteri > Centrarchiformes > Sinipercidae > Siniperca > Siniperca chuatsi. Next base: position 15,445,268 of record NC_058054.1, on the reverse strand, counting down.
ATCTTACATAGCTGCTACAGTATATCTAAAATCTGTGGTGAATGTGGTAGGAACTTAAGAGTGAAAGAAAACCTTTTCACTCTTGAAGTAAAAAGCACTCAAAATCATTTGCATAATTCAGTTTTCACATGTCCTTTCTAGTTTATGGAAACTCACTTAAACCAACCACATTAAGAATCAAGTCATATTCACTGTGTCATCTCAGAGAATTCATGTAAAGCTGCTGTGTTCTTCCAAATATTAATTTAGTGACGACTAATGGGAGATATCATTAAAATCTGAGCTATGTTTGCTATTTTGTATTCTGGCCATGACTTTATAGCGGTTATTATGGAGTCTGATGTGAATCCCAAGCTGTAAAATGCTGCACAGCAGGAAGACACAGTGGAAACTAACGCACTTTGTGTTTGATTTGTTTTCAAAGGCTTTTCAAATGCTTCAGGCTTTTTTCTGTTCATCATGTAAATGTTGACTACCCATGATCTTTAGAATAACATGTTGTTTTAATCCATTAAGGAGAAGCATTGGGCAAGTTATTTCCCTGTCTGTCCGAGTGTGATTTGTGAGAGCAGCTGTGCTGCTTGACCCCCGCTATCCACCAAATCCTCTGTCTCACTCCTTCCTCTATTGAACTGTAAATGGATCTGTTTATTAGCTTTCCAAATGAGAATAGAGAAGTAACAGTGAGGTGGCCTGATGTCGGGACATTACAATGTTACATTTGCGACCAACAATACTCTTGTGTGCCAAACCTGAATCTTTTGGTTGGTTTACATCCTCTGCTCCTTTGCAGCTCTTGTTCCAAAAATGTGTTTTATTTGCTCCAGTGGTCCAGAACCTGAAAGGGCCAAACAGTGACAGCTGTGACCATCTACTGTAAGATGTTGATAAGCCTGATTCAGCTGGGAAACAACCACCATTGAAACATGTATGTCATCACATCACCAGTTGCTGTTATGTCTTCTGACTTTCCTCCTCATGTGTTTTAATAAGAGTCTAATTAATGTTGCTGGTGCAACTGGCCTACATAGTTTGCCTTGCATGCTTAATCACTCTCAGGAAATTAATATTCAACAGTTTTCACTGAGTGACCCGACAAAAAGTAATACATGCAGAGACGGATAAAGCTTCTTCCCTATGCAGATATTGCTTGTGATTTATAAAAATCAATATTAGATGATTTTACATGATAAAAATCTTCACTCTGAAGGTCTTCCAGTATTGTATGGAGATTAGTATATAATACAACAATCATAATAACATTGAATAATGTAAAACAGGTGGAGAGGGATATACAGTACAATGACTAATTGCAGATTTTCTGAGAGAAGAAGTTTATTACAGTGAGAGTCTCCTCTTGTGCTTTTGTCATGACATGAGATCCAGTTATGTCATCTGCGTGTTCTATATTTGGGCCCCAAAAAGAGCCAAAGCAGAGGCCTTTACTTTTGTCATTATGCCATTACAGTGATAACCCCTCTTCTTCCTTTGCTCTGACCCTGCAGAGTGATTCATAGACGCAGACAGTGCAAAGCTAAAATAGCAGCAGTCAGTCACCCACTCTGGAGATTATCTGGCTGTTGCCCTGCAGGACAAGGCAGAAGCAGAGTACACATGGACACACACACTCTCTCAGCTGTTCTAGTGTATGCAGAATGTGTGAATCATTTGTCTCACTCTTTTAAAATATTATCAAAGCGTCAATTTATTGCTATATTGCTTATTGTTATATCACAAACAGGATTTTGTTGTGTTGGAAGCTTGAAAGTGCCTGAAGTTAGGAATGTCAGCAGTTCTATTTATGGTAAATTGGCAGTTTGGTAAGTCCAGATGCGTTTCCGCCTACAGATTCATCTGCAGACTTACTGTGCCGTGTGGTGATGTAATCAGTGATGCATTTCTGACCCTTTTAATGTGGACTTGTGTGTCAAATTTGTCTTTTCCTCTTTGCTTTTAATATATTCATATCCTGCGTCACCGTCCTACTTTTAGCTATGTATTGTTCTATTTTGGTAACATGCACAGCAGGCAAGGGATTCACACACAGGCAAGCTATAATACACACGACTGTCTCAATACTTGCAGAGACTAAGTGTTGCAGATGTTTTGGGCAGAAATAGTAAAAAAGGGAGAAAGGAACACTTGGTTTATTGGGAGGATTTTATTCTCAGGTGCTCGCAGAACTATGTACAGTATAATTTCAGGTGACCAAGACAGAACTACAATGAGGCGTGCATCTAAAAAGAAAACTAGGCTGTAGTGTTTTTTCCCTGTTTGCTGTGTCATGTGCAGGACGCATATGGCCTGAGAGAGATGAAGTCATGAAGTGAGGACAGAGTGTCAAGTGAAATATAAGTGACAGAAGGATGGAGGGCCATGTTCATGTTCGAGAGGAAGGAAGGAAGGAAGGAAGAAGAGGACAGATGTGGGTTCAGTAGGTGAGCAGGCAGAGTGAGTTACAGATGACTGCTAAGACTGGATGTGCCTATAAAATGATGTGTGAAGTCACTCATAACAACTAATGGGTCAAATAAATTTTCTAGCTTCCAATATCTTCTTTCATCTACTGCAGAAAAACGATGTTGACCATGATGCATCAAATCTTCAGATCAGATTCCAGACCTAAGTAAAACAATTTGAGATGACAAAGTAGATTGATGCCATCATGTTACACAATGTAAATATGTGGTTGTTACAGACACGCCAGGCTCCACCTCATCACAGCCACACCGCACTCCCTCACCAGAGTACTAATTCCCAACACCTGTCAACCATTACACACCTGCACTTAATCAACCACCCTACTCCCTATAAAACCCAGCTCCGCACCTCAGTCAGTGTCCGGTCTCGTTAATACTAAGGACAGATTATAGCAGTCTTCCTACGTATACTTCACGGACTCACCACTACGATTCATTGGAAACCTACCCCTTGGAACTCCGAACCTCGGCTCCTGTCTGTCACTAATCTCCTGAGTGTGCTGCTCCTACTCCTGGCTCCCGTCTGTCTCCTGTATCCCGAGCTCCTGTGTGTTTCCTGTCTTCCGTGTGTGTCGCCCCAGTGCACACACGATTCCGCCATCCGTAAGATAAAGGACAGTATCTATTTCACTCCTTTATACTTCTGTGTTGCAATAAACTTTCTCTGTATCCTTACCATCGTCTCCGGTCACTCTGTCCGTAACAGAAGACCGGACCAAAGAAGACAACTATACTCAGCATGAGTACCACCGATCCAGTACAGGAGTTACTGGAGATTCTACGCCGGGTCTCATCGCTTCATCGCCATCTACCTCCGATGCTTCCGCTTCCGCTTGGTCACTCCAGCAGTTCCGCCATGTCCCAGTCCCATGGCCAAACCAGCGCCATTCTCTGGCCTGGCGGAGGACTGCAACGGATTCATCCTACAGTGTTCCCTGGTCCTGGAGATGCAATCCTCCCTGTACCCCACTGAACGCTCAAAAGTGGCTTTCGTCATCTCTCAGCTACAGGGAGAGCGTTGCAGTGGGCCGAATCTATCTGGTCTCAGAACAGTTCAGTCACTCAATCCCTGACGAGTTTCCTGGAGCACTTCCGCGAGGTGTTCGAAAGACCAGCTGGAGATTCCTCGGCCGGAGAGAAATTATATCAGTTGAAACAAGGTCAGCGGTCGATCCAGGACTACGCCCTGGAATTCCGAACCCTCGCGGCAGCTAGTGGATGGAACGAGCAGTCCCTTATTACCACCTTCCGTCAGGGATTGGAACCCCGGGTCAGATTGCATCTCGCTGCATACGAGGACACCATCGGCCTCGAACGGTTTATCCAGTTAGCCATTCGGGTGGCTACTCGTATGCAGACGTGTTACCCAGAACACCAGGACCAGCCATCACTCACACGCAACCTCCGTCCGCCAGAGAAACTCCGCCCTCCAGAACCTGAATCCGAACCCATGCAGGTGGACTCCTATCATCTAACCCCGACGGAGCGGCAGAGAGCGGCTGACCCGAGGACTTTGCCTGTACTGTGGAGCTTCTGGACATAGTAGGGCCACCTGTCCAGTGAGACCACCACGTCCTATGGTGAGTGTGATTCTTCCTAGTCTCCCTTGCAGTAAACCCCTGTCTACTGAAATAACTCTGGTGACCCATAATGTGTCCGTTCCAGTACAAGCCCTCATTGATTCCGGGTCAGCCGGCAATTTCATCTCCGGTTCCCTCTGCCGTCAGCTTGGCATCAAGACGTCCATCACTCCCACCAGTTACCAAGTCCGAGCCATAACTGGAAAATCCATCAGTCGCCGTGGCATACAGAGGGCTACCCATCCTGTCACCATCCGGGTAGGCCTGCTGCATGAGGAACAACAACGTTTAATGGTTCTGGAGGGTTCAACTGTAGAGGTAATCTTAGGGCGCCCATGGTTGGAACACCACGACCCCATCGTTTCTTGGGCTACTGGAGAAGTCCTGAAGTGGGGTCAGTCCTGTTTCCCTGGCTGCTTCCTCGCCGACCCAAACCATCGACATCCCGCCTTCAGAGTCTCCACTTGTGCACCACATCCGTCGAAAGTCCCAGAGAGAAGCAGTCAGTGGAGATTCCGCCATGTTATTCCGCCTATAAGGATGTCTTCTGCCCTAAGAGAGCCTCTCAGTTGCCACCGCACCGGCCATGGGACTGCGCAATAGACCTCATCCCGGGTGAACCAGTGCCCCATGGAAAGATCTATCCGTTGTCTATTCCGGAACAGAAAGCCATGGGGAGTACATCGAGGAAGCCCTCGCTCAGGGTTACATCCGACCGTCCACTTCTCCAGCAGCCTCAAGCTTCTTCTTCGTGGCCAAAAAGGATGGAGGCTTGCGGCCCTGTGTGGATTATCGAGCCCTCAACAAGATCACAGTCAAGTTCCGGTATCCACTTCCCCTCGTCCCTGCTGCGCTGGAACAACTCTACGCGGTGCCACTATCTACACCAAGTTGGACCTCCGCAGCGCCTACAACCTGATCCGAATACGTGAGGGGGACGAATGGAAGACGGCATTCGTAACACCTACGGGCCATTATGAGTACCTGGTAATGCCCTACGGTCTGGCCAACGCCCCCTCTGTCTTCCAGGACTTTATTCACGAGGTACTCCGGGAGTTCCTTCACAAATTCGTAATCGTGTACATTGACGACATACTGATCTACTCCCGGGCCCAGAGGATCATCTCCTACATGTTGCGGAGGTCCTAGAACGCCTGAGAAGTCATCACCTCTTTCTCAAAGCGGAGAAGTGTGAATTCCATCAGACTACAGTGCAGTTCCTTGGTTATACCATCAGTGGTAGTGGCATCCAGATGGACGAGGGGAAGGTGGATTCCATCCGAATTGGCCCACACCAACTACGGTAAAGGAACTGCAACGATTTCTGGGGTTCGCAAACTTTTACCGTCGCTTCATCCGCAATTACAGCAAGATAGTCAACCCCTTAACCAACCTCCTTCGTAATAAGCCCAAGTCTCTGTCCTGGCCACCAGCTGCTCAAGAAGCTTTTGACCTCCTCAAGAGGACCTTCTCCAGCGCACCGCTCCTTACTCATCCAGATCCAGAAAAACCATTTACAGTCGAAGTAGACACCTCTACGACTGGGGTAGGAGCGGTGCTATCCCAACCTCATGGTAACCCAGCTAAACTCCACCCATGTGCTTTCTTTTCCCGGAAACTCAGCCCGGCGGAGATGAACTACGACATCGGTGACCGAGAACTGCTGGCCGTGAAGTTGGCCTTAGAGGAATGGAGGCATTGGTTGGAGGGCGCAGCAGCCCCCTTTACGGTTCTAACTGATCATAAAAATCTGGAGTATATTAAACAGGCCAAACGTCTTAACCCCGCCAGGCACGTTGGGCTTTGTTTTTACCAGATTCCATTTCCAGATCTCTTACCGTCCCGGTTCTAAGAACATCAAGGCAGATGCTTTGTCCCGGCTACACGCTCCCGAGATCACTACAGATGACCCTGAACCCATTATACCTCAGCACGTGTTCGTCAATCCCATACTATGGTCCGAGAATTCAGTTCCCTCCTCCAATGTCTCCACCAGTACTCCGCCGGGCTGTCCCCCCGGTCTACAGTACGTTCCGAGACTCCAGCGTAATCAACTCATCCATACTTCTCATACCTCGTTGGGCACTGGTCACCCAGGGGCCAATGGAACCCTCTCGCTGCTACGGGAACGCTTCTGGTGGCCAAGCATGGCGAGGGATGTGAGAAGGTACGTCCAGGGTTGTACAGAATGTGCCATATCTAAATCTCCACGTCATCTTCCCGCAGGCAAACTCTGTCCCCTGGCGACGCCCAACAGACCCTGGTCACACCTGGGGGTGGACTTCATCACAGATCTCCCTCCTTCAGACAATCACACCTGTGTCCTTGTAGTCGTGGACCGGTTCTCGAAGTCCTGCCGCCTCATCCCACTTCGAGGACTGCCCACGGCTATGGAGACTGCCGAATGCATATTTAACCATGTCTTTCGGTACTACGGGTTACCGGAGGATATAGTTTCTGATCGAGGACCACAATTCATCTCCCGGTTCTGGAAAGCCTTCTTTTCCCTCCTGGGTGTGACCGTCAGCCTCTCCTCTGGCTACCATCCTCAGAGCAACGGTCAGACGGAGAGGAAGATTCAGGACATTGGGCGTTTCTTACGTACCTTCTGCCATGACCACCAGGACTCTTGGAACCAGTACCTGGGCTGGGCCGAGTACGCCCAGAACTCCCTACGTCAACCATCTACTGGACTCACTCCCTTCCAGTGCGTGCTCGGTTACCAGCCCCCTCTCTCCCATGGTCTGGGAACCCTCAGAAGTTCCAGCTGTGGATCACTGGTTCCGAGAGAGCGAGAGGGTCTGGGGCGCAGCTCATCATCAACTACGGAGAGCACTCTGCAGGCGCAGGCTGACGGCCGATCTTAGGAGATCCACCACTCCAAGATACCTACCCGGCCAGAAGGTCTGGTTATCCACTCGCGACATCAGGATGCGCCTGCCCTGCAGAAAGCTAAGTCCCAGATTCATTGGCCCCTTTACCATAATCGAACAGATCAACCCTGTCACATATAAACTCCAGTTACCAGCCCAGTACAAGATCCATCCTACTTTCCATGTCTCATTACTGAAACCATTTTATCCTTCTGTTCCTGTCTCCACAGAGCCTGGCGAAACGACAGATGCCCCCTTACCGCTTCTCTTAGAGGATGGTACCGCTTACCAGGTCCGCGAGGTCTTGGACTCCCGACGCCGTGGTGGCCTTCTGGAATATCTGGTGGATTGGGAGGGGTACGGTCCAGAGGAGAGGTCATGGGTTCCCCGACATGACATTCTCGACCCTTCTCTTCTGACGGAATTCCACGCAGATCATCCGGATCGTCCAGCCCCCCGAGGAAGAGGACGGCCGCCGCGGCGTCGGGGTTTCCGGTCCTCAGGAGCGGACCGTGAGGGGGGGGGTACTGTTACAGACACGCCAGGCTCCACCTCATCACAGCCACACCGCACTCCCTCACCGGAGTACTAATTCCCAACACCTGTCAACCATTACACACCTGCACTTAATCAACCACCCTACTCCCTATAAAACCCAGCTCCGCACCTCAGTCAGTGTCCGGTCTCGTTAATACTAAGGACAGATTATAGCAGTCTTCCTACGTATACTTCACGGACTCACCACTACGATTCATTGGAAACCTACCCCTTGGAACTCCGAACCTCGGCTCCTGTCTGTCACTAATCTCCTGAGTGTGCTGCTCCTACTCCTGGCTCCCGTCTGTCTCCTGTATCCCGAGCTCCTGTGTGTTTCCTGTCTTCCGTGTGTGTCGCCCCAGTGCACACACGATTCCGCCATCCGTAAGATAAAGGACAGTATCTATTTCACTCCTTTATACTTCTGTGTTGCAATAAACTTTCTCTGTATCCTTACCATCGTCTCCGGTCACTCTGTCCGTAACAGTGGTGAAGACGACAAATAATTACACTCACAGTAGTCATATGTCATACTGGTTCTGAACACTTCCATGATGTGAATATTTGCACTTGAACTTGGTTCTCTGTTATAAATTGCAAGATCCGTTTTGGAGTATTGGAGTTTTATTATAAGACATGTTATCATTAATACCAAGTTCAAGCAATTATTATGTTTTGTCTGAAACCAGTGTTATAAGTACTTTAATGAAATTAAATTCATGACTAACTAATGAAATCAGAAATCCATTGTGAAATCAGATATAGACACATAAATAGACAGATATTTAACTCATATTGTTCAATACTGATTTAAGAAATATCATGAAGCCAATATCAAGCTGTGTTTAGTCTGTATCAACAGGATGCAGGAGATGCTGCTGCAGTGAGAGGTACAAAAGCAAACAGGAAGTCAGTGTTGTGCTGTCTGGAAATTTCAGAGAATTTCACTGCTTTATGGTTTTCACCACATGTTGTTCTGCTGTTATTTGTCTTCTGTCAGTTAGCTGAATCCTCATTTGTATTCACAAAGGTTATGTTCCTCCTTTCTTTAACTTTTCCCTCTTTTTTTAGATTTAATCTCACTGATGGGTAATTAGTTTCACTTTGTTCTTCATATTTGTTATATTTGGCTATTTGGCTGTTTTGGACATATTATATTGATTTATTTATCTCTTGTATACAGCAAAACACTACATCGTCCTACATTATCCTGTGTTCCACAGTAGGGGTGCTTTTCTGTGAAAGGTAGGCCCTGCCACCTTAAATGTTTTTCCACACATACACTCTCTAGCTCACTCTGTCTGAAACACAGAGCAATCGAGCCACAGTTGTGTTAGATTGATCACTCAGCTGGCCGTGCTCCAGCATGCTCTCTTTTCTATTATCCCATGACTGCAGCAGTGTGATAGGGATAGAGGCTATGTACATCAGTGTCAGTGAACTTTTTATATGTGTTCATCCATCTAGAACAATATAATGTTGTGATGTCCCCCTTCACTCCCATTGTAAAATACCATACTGAATGCCTTACAAAGCTGTAGATTTGGTCTGACTACGTAAGAGTACTTGCTTGTTATTTAGTTGTAAGGTTATCATCTCAGATCTGGTGCTTGAATATCTTACTGCCTAATCCTTTGTTGGTTAACATTGTAGATTTCTGGGAAACTGTGACAATAGTTTTTTTTTTAGGAAGAGGAAGTAAAAAGAGGCTACAGTGCTCTCACGCTTATCTTAGCCAACATCCATTTCATGTTGACTAATTTTTTCTCTCTAAACCGTGATTTTATAATACTGCATGCAGTAGTTTTATCAGATGCTTTTATACAATTTTATTAAATGCCTTTTTACAATGCTCTGGGGATAGTTCAGGCTGCCAATCTGCCAGAATTGTACTGCTTTCACAATGCACCATCTGCTGTCATTTTCTGTTTTTGGTTAAATCCATTCTGTTCATATTTTGCATAAGATCGTCATCTGACCAATTCACTGTAGCACATATAGTACTATGGATTTTTGATATAATTAAACAAATGTAATCCACATCCTAGGGGTGGACAGGGCTGGCTGTTGCCAACCCTGAGATGTGACAGGTGCCATCCCAAGTTCACTAGTTGTGATTGACTGACAAGCAACAAATCTGAAGATAAAACCAAAAACTAATGTCACAATGGCTGGCAAAACATATCATTGTTTGGCAAACATCACAGATATGTTGGAAATTTAAATCTTTACTTTTGGCACTGAACTTATCTTGTTCATGTTAATTCTATACACCGAACATTGAGTAACTGTATGGGGAGACTAATCCTCACAGAACTAGCACATTGCTTGAACCAGTGAGCTGCTTGAACCAGTGATCTACACAGAAACCCTTTTATATTTTCTTCCATCTCTTCCTGAACTCCATCAGGGGATGACCAGCCATTGTTTACTGTGTTGGCAAGCAGAGCAAAAGGGATTTGGACCCAAATGCAGACAGAGTAGGCAAACAGGTGTAGTTCAGTGATTTAATGGAAGTTTACTGACAGATACAGGTAGGCAGGCAGGCACACATGTTGGCTGACAGGCAAGCAGGTAGACAGGCTACAAACAGGTAGCAGGCAGGTAGATACAGGGCCAAGGCAGAAATTGCAATACAACAGCAAAATCCAACATTGCAACTGGGATGAACTGACAAAGAACAAAGGAATCGCACAAATACACAAGTGAGGGAAGGATAACTAGACACAGGTGAAACTAGTCAGGGTACACAATCAAAACTGGAGGGAAAAGACACAAAGGCAGGAAGTAAAGCACAACACACAAGAGGAGAGGTGAGTATTACAAAATAAATCAGGAAATGACCAAATGCAAGACTCAAAACCATGACAGCCATATGGAGTAGCAAGAGTTTTCCCTGTGGGCCGGTGGTGAGAAGAATAAAAGCTCTAGTATAACAAGATGGCTGAGAAGTGTGGTCCCCAAGTTCTTGTTATTTGAAACTTACTTACTTGGAAGTTATTATATTTCTGCTTAAAATGGTAATTTGATTTTAATGAGATTCTACATAAAATGGTACAGTACACTTTCCTTTTGTTGCTATAAATCTCAGACTTCAACTCATTATGATTTAAAAATACTGCACTATGATGATGTACAAACACAGTTAATGATGATTGGAAACTCTTTGCTGTGAATGTTATGTAAGACATGAATGTGTCTGTTGTGCTGTTGTACAAGGTGAAATAATAGAAAATGTAAACGTCTCTCCATCAGTTCTGTAATGAAAGTAGAGTGTTGCCACTTTAGTGCACACTCACACAACAGCTCTAACACTACACTCTCTCACTAAAACACAGACACGTGCACAAACATGTAATATGCTGACACAGTACATGTGGCCACATATGGAGATATGCACCTGATGTGCAAACATATTCAGCAGCTTATCGTAAAATCTACTTTCAGCAAGTCAAGTAATGAAACATACTTCATTTCAGTGTTTAAGCCTCTGCTGCCAGTCCACAAAATGAATAGTTTGTCCTCTTCTGTGCTGCTGCCATTGTCTCAACAATAAAAGTAAAATGACCATACTGTGAGCAAAGAGAAAAAGTGACAACATTACACCCTTCAAACATGAATTCTTCACCAGTCATGTACGACACCCAAACATGCACTGTATTACTGGCCTTTATCTATCTATTGAGATTAATACCAAGGGAAAGCTACATATTTAGCACACACATTGTTCTTCCTTGTCAAACCCTGGCGTCTACATTACCCACAATGCAACTCAACTGCTGACAGTTTGGTCAGAGAATCGGATGTGTTATGCTAGTAGCAGCTAAGGTAGCCTTGAGCCATTAGCCGTTAGCCAGCAAATACACTCTGGCACATTCTGACTTTTGGGTACATTGTCTTAAAGTACAGAGGTTGGTTGACCCTATTTGTCAATGGATTTTTTTTTTTACATTAGTGCTTAAATGATCAAATATCATAATTTTGGAACAATTAAAAAGATCAATCATCTAATAAGTCTTGACTACATCAATCACACTTACATTTTACAGCAAAGTTTAATGAAGACGAAACTTTGACTTACTATGAAAACCACCTCAACTGAAAGTTTTTTGCCTCCTCAACAAAATGACCATGTGGGGACAATCACAGCAACACATCAACAACACAAAATCTCTCTGCACGCAACATCTCTTAAAATCTCCTTTTCTAACAAACACACCTCAAAGCTCACAAAGATGTTTACAGCTCAGTTTTGGGCGGCTTCTCTCTGTTTCCCTTCTAATCTCATTATGTCTCCGCTGGCCTCTGATCTTTGGCATTTTCGACATTCCAGCCATCTGCTGGTCTCTCATTTGCCTGGCAGCACCCCAGCAGCACTAAACTAAACAGACTGCTAGCAACCTCAGCTTTTATTTCTCTGTTTGTCTCCTCAGTCAAGAAAGAAAAAAAGAAGAAACAACAGTCTTGTTCTAACTGATTCTTAATGCCAGTGTGATATCTTTTACAAAAAGACAGTTTTATCAACACTTTCCGTTACGTGCTGTGAGAACCACAGAAAGTGATGAACAATCATGCGAAGGGCATGATGACATGTCACACTGGACCTTTATGTTGCCCAGTTTTTACCAAACATGCACTGTGTCACAGCCGCAGACAGAAATGTTTTCTCAGAGACGATATTAATCTGAAAGTGAGTGGGAGGGGTTTTGAAGACAGAGGGAAGCAACAAATAGTTGAATATCACTTTTAATGGGTCACCACTACCTAAATTAACACTACAAAAAAGGGGTGATGAGCAATGAAAGGCTGCTGTAACGTCAGACATTTTCCAAAGAGAAAGGTTATGTTTGTTTCCTCTCTGGTTTGTTAAAGGTGAAATGCATTGCTGTGGTTGAGGAGACAGGATGTTAGAAGGTCATACAGTGGTTCTATCACTTTCACAATCTCCCCCCATGTCTGCATTTATGTTTTTTCTCACTTTCTTTCACATTATCAGGAATTTTTTTCACCCTTTTTTTCCAGGTTAGAAAACTGTTTCTCAGTTGTTTTAGTTAATTTGATATATATATATATATATATATATATATATATATATATATATATATATATATATGTATATTCTCAAAACAAGAAAACAACAATGGGATAGACTTTAAGTTGCGCGATAATCAGAGTGAAAACTTTTTCCTTTCCCTTCAATATATATATATTGAAATGCAGAAATGTTTAAATGTGGGCAGAGATTCAGAGGTCTGGAGTGAGGCTACACTTTAAAGCTGCACTAATCAATATTTTTATATTAACAAATCATCAAATTACTATGTGCAAAATGAAAGAGGTCACTCATAGTTAACACAGAGAATTAGTTAGTAATTAATGAGTGTTTTAGTGTTTTACAGCTTGTTGAACTGCTCCCAAGCAGCCATGAACTCAATAAATGCAGCTATCAGTAGGTGTTTGTTTATTGATACAGTTCCAGGGAAATCTAATAAACAAGAAAACCAAGACTTTTAAACTTTTAAGTGTTTAAATTCTGCATTATCTATCAAATATTTAAACATTTAAAAAGGCCTGTATATTCAAAACTACACCCTAATTTTAGTGTTCAAATGGGTTACCATTCAGAAACTTGCCAGACAAACATCCATTTACAGACAGTAATAAAGATCAGCTTATCTGAGGCACCTCTATGACAGTAGTCTGACTATTTTATCTGGTAATACTTGCTAGAAATGCTTTCAAAGGTCAGGCTTCAGGGGAGTTTTTACAGGGCAATTTGAATGACACATATTTTATAGTAGCAGGTTCAAGACAACAGACACACTAACACAAACACACACTAGCACAAACACACACACATGCACCCTCGCACAGTTAAATCCAACCACAGGAGTGTCACACAGGGCATAGTTTGACTTCCTTTGTGCTGTTTACAGCAGACTGCAAACACACTGCAGTACATCAAGGGACATATTTTTGGGGCTGTTTTTTTTTTTTTGCATATTTGACTGAGTGATTACAGTATGACATGAATGTATTTTATGACAGAAATTGAGGACAGAAGAAGAAGAATGACAGAAAAAGAGAGTGAGCAAAACAAAAAAAAAGCAAAACAACCCACCTATTTACAGTAATCACTTACTATGATGTGAAATGTGTGAGACTGAGAGACTCAGACTGAGAAAAAGACAAAAAGAGAAAGATAAAGTGGAGGAAGGAGAGGAAGAGAGGGAGGGGAAAGAAAGGGCTGGGGTTTCCTTGCCTCTCCCTTCTGTAGTCTAATCAAGATAATGACGCAGGCACAGGAGATGATACTACACACATATGCATACACAAGCACTCACTCACAACCATCACCCAGCATTTCGCAAACCGCCCACTGCTCCTCAACTGCATCACTCTCTCCCCTGCTTTCTCCTTCCCTCTGGGCAAGTTCCCTCACATCTCTCTCTGTCTCATTCTTTGTCTTTTTTTCGTTCCCTCTCTTTTCTTTTCTTCTCACTCCCTCTTTCTCCCAATCCACTGCCTCTTTTTTTCCTTCTCTCGCTTTCCCTCCATCACTGCATTCATTTATCTTTTATCAGCTCAGCCTTCTACAAAACCACTTCCGGTAAATAGATTGCGTGTGTGTGTGTGTGGACTTGATACCTATAAATCCATTTTGTTCTGAGCTGAAAGATATTCATTGCAGATAAACAATCATGTACGATTCTTAGTAGCATGTGTGTGCCAACATACACATTTGTGTTTGCAGATCTGTACCTTAACCATCTTTCGCACTACATCTTGACCTCAAGGCATTAGCAACAAAATTATTCCCTAGTTTCTAAATTTGCTGACAATTGACGCTAAACCCTTCCCCAGAAGAGCGATTGTCCAATCATAGCTTAGCATCCATAACTTGTTACGTCAGGCCTGTTAAGCTTTGGACTTGTCCACACGTTGATGCACAGAGCTCTTGTAAGAGCGATAACACAAACACAAGAGCAAACTGTGTGGAAGCTGCATGATGGTGAATGCTGCTATATCAGAGTTTAGGGTTATCAACTTGTGTGGATGCTGACTTTTAGCCTGGCACATATATTAGCCTTTTTATTTTAGCACAGTATCATGTAGGCCTATGTAGCCATCAAGTGTATATTTAAGACCTCTTTTATAGGGATCTCATTTTAAAGAGGTGGAAACACTAAAAAGGCAGCGGGAGAAAGCATTTTCAAGCATGGAGCTAATGTTAGCTTAGTTAGCTAGCTAGCTACAGCTGCCACCAACAGTTGTCATTTCAGCTGATAAAATAGATAGTTGCCTGCCAGAAATGAGAAGAATGCTTTTGTCTACCTCAAGGACCCATTGTTCTAAAAATTACTTTGAATTTGGAGTGGTAAATCGGCCACCATTAACATTGTAAACTCCATGTGCCGTATGAGAATGGAAAGCATAAATAAAAAAGAATACAAATAGTTTAATGGATTATTTTCTTTGTTTTGACATCCTGGGTGATGAAATTATTTGAATGTTGACATACAGGGTTTGGGTTGATTTGTATGCTTATCTGTGTTTATGTGAGTTGGTCTGATATCACTATAGATTAGTGTTTGACTGACACATCGAACATCTGTGAAACATTTTGAGGAGACAGATGGTGACAGACAGGTCATGTAGGCCACATCTTTTCTCACATACAATATTTCTTAAATTGCGGCTGTGTAGTCGCAAAGATACTTATCAGTGTGTGTCTGTAATGTTGCAACATACGCTGTATAACCACAGAGCGTGCCCTCTTGCTGTTTTGGGTGTGTCAGTGATGAATGGTTTTTGTGGTATGCCTCATAACATTTACTGTTAACTAGCTGGGTAGATGAGGAGAACAACTCTCTTCATTATAATGCCCTTCTGTCAATGTGCAATACAAATATGAGGTTTCCATTACAGTGACCTTCAGTAAACATCCAAATGCAGATAAAGCACTGTTTAAAACCTTGTCAGCACTCCCTGTGTTCGTTACTACTCATAGCCTTTGTAAAAAAAAAAGAAGCTAGATTTGTATAGAGGTTTGGCATAATTCTGAATATGAGGAAACAATCAAAAACAGAGTTAAAAGGGTTTTGAAAAGATACCAGATACACTGAAGTTGCATTAGCTAGCATACAGTTAGCTTAATTTGAGTAAGATAAAAAAAAACAATAAGACACAATAACAAAGAAGAAAAGAGGAAAACAACCATATCTCACGGAGGCTTAGCGGATAGTCATCACATGACCTAAGAATGGAACTTCAGTAACATGATAATAGATAGTTGTACAAGTAATATTTCCTTGGGTTATAATTTTAATCTACTTCACACATTTGGTTACCCAAACAGAGATGGCAACATCTTTTCCGGTTGTCATATTTCTTTGAGTTAAAGAAGGTTAGAGGTTCCTTAGTAAAGGATGTGATTTGCATTTAATCCATCTGCATTGAACTGAAATGAGAACTTTATATACACCTTGGCCCACAACCTATTGCACTTACAATTAAATAATAGTGATTGTTCTGTGCTGACCTACTGTACTACTGCTTACCTGTTACCCCCATGACTCTAATCCCTTGTCTTTATTTCCAATAGTGTTTTCTAACAGGGCTAGACACAGTAGATTATGTATTTGCGTATGATCCTCACTAATCACAGAGAGAATGCCTTTGTTTTCTCCTTAAATCCCTTTATATAACATTAATGCATTAGCCTGAATCTCTCTATCTTATTCTCTCTCTACACTCCTTTTATCACACTGTAAACTAGTTTCTACCTGTCAGATTGTTTTATTGGCCTGCTGACTGCTTTATACTGCACAACTTGGAATGAATTCAAAGCATAATCTGCTGCCTTGATAAGATCTGAAGAATACAAATCAGCTATAGTAACATTATATTGTTGCACATATTGTAATTCCAGAGGAATGTTTGGACATGTATGTTGTAAAATTGCGTGAACAAGGAGGAGATTTCCAACTTGATATCCTCTCTTAAAGGAAAAAGAGAGACATAAAAAGGAAATTTAGAACTTGAAGAATATTAGACATATGAAACTGAACTTCCCAGAGATTTTGTTCAGCTTTTTCTGGAGGCGTGAGCTTTTTAGATGGGGCAGTTGATGTTGATTTAAACGGAAAATGCAATTTGGAAGATCCTATTCTGCAGAGAGTGTTTATCTTGTGTATGATAAAGTCCAAAGATTATTCTTTTTGTAAACAGCACAGGTTTGGTTGTAAAGACAAAAATACAGATCCTATAATCCCATGTGAAATGGGCTATCAACAAACAACCCCTCAATTAAACAGATTTATTAAACTTAGTACACATATAGTGCTCATCTTAAGACATCCTTGAAAATCAAATATTTTCCCAACCTAACTGCTCATTTTGTTCATCTAAAAGGCCCCAGTTGTGTTTGAGCGATAAAATGTGCTATTTTGGAGAACTCAGCCTGACTGATGGCAACAACATACAGTGATTTTGATGGTAATTTCAATATAGACCAACAGGGGGAGCAGTGTCAATAAAGAATTGAGAGTTCAGTGTTTGAGTCAGGCCTCTGTTGGTTTTAAGTTGGGAAACTGAGGACCTTTCTTACTCTTGCAAACTGTGTAGTAGAGCTTTTAATAAAACATAAAGTACAGTATATTGCAGCCTGGAAATTAACATTGCTGAAACATTGTTTCATTCAAAGCTATCAGTATTATTTCATATTTTACCTTGTTTACATTTATATTGTCAGTTAAAACTGAGGTAACCTAAAATTGACCTGAATGACACGAAACCTACAAGTTCCAAATAGATCCGTTCTTCCATCATATATCGAATTATTACCATAATGAACTGATGGGGTTCCTTTCAAATGTGATGTATCTAATCAGTGTGATCAAAGACAAGGAACAAACATTTAGGGCTCATAAAAGAAAGAAATGAGAGTCTATACAGCCTTGTGTGAGAGACACAAAAAGCCACTAGAATGACAAATAGGCAAATGCTGAATATGCACCAGTGCTGTATTGTTCTTAAAATATGAAGGAGTAGTATATGAGACACATGACGCACACACACACAAGGGAACACTCACATATTAAAAAAAAAAGGGAGGCCATACACACACTAAACACACCAGACATGCACACAAGGGGTGTCTGCATCTAAAACAGCCTTATTTCTCAGAAGTGTGCCAGAGAGCGCGAGAGAGAACAACAGCAGAGATTACCCATGTGAAAAGAAGCCTCCCTCCTCCCTCCACACACACACACACACACACACACAGCCCTGAGCCCTGACCTTTTAAGGAAGGCGACAGATGGGTCTTTTTCTTTTGCCAGGTCCCTGCTGACAGCTGTCCAGGATATAGGGAGATGAGGTGGGGTGTGTATGTGTGTTGGGGTTGGGGGTGCAGGGAGACGGTCAAAGGTCAAACATTCCCTGGAAGAAAGAACTGAAGCACACGCAAAATTTATACGGATGTGTACAAAGCGCACACGTGCAGGAAGGCGGGAGCTCGCGCCTAATCTTGCATTCATGTAGACACATCCATATTCATAAATGTTTCTGTCTACCTCTGTCTGCCATTCTCTGTTTGTCTGTCCATCTGCCTGCCTGCTTGACCCATCATCATTTCTCTCTCTCTCTCTCTCTCTCTCTCTCTCTCTCTAATCAGGCTATTATTTTGTCCTGATTAGTCTGGGCTTCCCCCCATCAGCTCAGAAAAAGCAGGATATATCCCAGTCCTGTAATTCAGGATGCACAGCGCTTCCCCACCATGTGCAGGGGTTTCCCTTCTTGCCAGTCTGGACATGTCTGTGCATGTACGAAATGGAGGGGGGGGAGAAGATCAAAGAAGGAGGAATGTAAGAAGCCTTTTTGGCATCAGACCGTAGCCAAACTGTAGTTATTATAGCAAAGTTGTTGTCTTATGAAAGTTAAGTAGGCAGCTTCTGTTTAGCCAACCTTGCATTTTAGGGAGGTTTGATACAAACAGTGACAACATACAAAATAAAAAAATGGCCTCAGTTGTTGAAGTCACTATTTTTTTCAAAATAATTTGGCAATATATCGTGGCATTCAAACTTTTTGTTGCGTCTTTCATATAATGTAAATGACTGATTCCTACTTCTAACTGTTAATAAATGTAAGTGGAGTTGGATAATGAGAGTTTAAGGGAAATCTGGTCTGGACTGATACTCAGGCTGAATTGCAATTTTGTTTTCACTGAAAAGATCTGAGATGTGGGCAGCGATTCACAGGTCAGTACCCAGACTAATTAACACCACTGCTGTATGTTCCTTAAATTCTGTCTTTATACTGGAAATGTTGCTAGTATAATATCACAAGTCATAACATAACTGACACCCCTCAGTGATTTAAAACACAAGTTCTAACAAAAATACATGAAGTGAAGAAATTCAGAATTTTTTCTAACTGTTGGACCAAAGATATGGATCATTCTTGAAAAAGAACTAAAATAAATGTATCAAATTAGTCTTAAATTAGTAGCTGAACCTCAATATAGCAGAACTCAATCTTCTTACACCCTCCCCAAAACTGCGACATTTGAGGGATTTCTGTGGACATTTTTATCAAGTTATTTTTAAGAAGTTATTTGTGGAGTCCAGAGCTTCTGCCACTGGCTAATGGAAAACCACACAAATAAAATTTGCTGAACTGCAGGGACCAGCTGAGTGCTTCTGATGACCCAGATGCTCAATATACAGCAGTAAGTTTTCAAGACCACTTTTCAGGAAAAATATAACACGCTTAAATCAAACATGTATATTTTTGTAAATTCTGTGCCCTCGTTTTTGTTTTCACTTTTCTAAATACAGATCGGGCCACACCACACCACTTTCTGTTTCTGCATTCTGTCTAATTTAGATACACCAAACAACAAAGCGTGTAAATGTTGAAGTTTCCATCGAAGGCTGCTAGGCAAGCTACTCTCAAACAGGAAAAAGCAACTGATCAAATTAGATGAAAGTGTTGAAGCCATAGAGGATTATTACTCAATTCTGAAGCTCTACAGAGTTTTTTTATGGCTTGCAAGTTTACTGTATAGTTCAGCCTTACTGCTCTCATCAACCCTGTTTTCAGTAGCAGCAGGCAGCTGTTTCCAGCTAAAAAGCTCTGATTAACCAACGGTATACTACCCATCCAGCTCCAAAGGACAAATTTAGCAACTAGTTTGTGAAATTGAACATTTTCAGCAGCTAAAGTTCCAAATATTTTCCTCAGATATTGCTGGAGACCAGTCCACTGCACTGGGAGAATGCCTGGTCAGCTGATCGGCCCTGAGCATCAGGCCAATGTATTATCCTAATCCGGCCCCGGTGGAGGCCAGAACAGAATTATAAAATGTGAATAGTGGACTAGCATTTGTCAGGTCCCCAAAAACTTGAATTCTTGTGTTGCTCTGTGTCTGCTGGATGTACAAGCGCGTCTTCAAACCAACAAAGAAAAATGCACAGTTGCCCAGTAACAAATGTTAACCTGGCTCAATTTTTTGCTGCAATGCAATTCGTCGCCATTGGCCAACACACAACATTGGCCAATCAAATACATGCAAGGTTGCATTCCAGGTACAATGAGATTGTAAAGGATAAAAGGATAAAATGACTATACTATTGTAATAACTTTCCAGAGTTGTAAACTCCTGTTTCATACTGTAGTAAACTTAACCGCTGTGAAATGTTTTGGTATCTGACAAGCCTTAAAACTTATGGATGTTTTACTCAAACCTGACTTCCTGGGTTGAATTTCATCTTGTCATTGGTACCTGTAGCAACACGCCCACTTTTTGAACACAGTGTATTGACTGTGTGAACACTGCGAACAATTTTTTGCACTAGCCATAACAACTTTAGCAAAAATAAGTCAGGGTGTCTGTCAGCTTGTTATGGTGTTCTTCTGCCCCAAGTGACCAAAATAAAACAAGAGTGATTAAAGTACATCTAAGCATACACAGGCACAGACACACTTTACATCAGCAGATTAACAAATAGGAACAGGAGTTTCACATGAGAACACCTGAGGTGGTTTCAGTGGTGTTTCATATCAGTTTAGTAATGTGTGTGTGTATTATGCATGTGTCTGTGCAGTATGTGCATGTGTTTTGTAGGTGTGTGTGTGTTTTGTGGGTGTGCGGGAAAGTGTTTGCCCACAGAACTGGATTTGAATTCAAGGGCACATCATAACCCAGCAAGGTTATATAATGATAGAAAAAAAATGCCAGAGACAGAACCGACAGAGAAGGTCAAACAAGTTTGGAGCTGAAATTCTTTTAACACAAGGTTGATATTGGAACACTGACAAGGGTGAAACTGACAAAGCCTCTGAGAGAAGAAGGGAGACGATGATAACAGTAACACATCAACATTCCTGCTATGAAAAGCTGCAGCTTTCACACCTGAAGCTGCAGTTAACGAAGGGTAACAGGAACACAGAGAACAAGAAAGAAGTTTCTGTTCAATGATTCCAATTTGTATATTTGTTTGCGCTTTTTACAATTGTTGACACCGGCTCCATTTATGGAGAATCGTTTTGGCCTAGTCTCTCAAGCAGCATGGTTTTGGGTCTACTACTGTATCTTTAAATCAATTTATTACCATTATTTACACCCTGCTCTGACTGGGAGAAGCTCAGTTAAGAGTCATATCTTTACTACAATCATAAACTGTTGCAACGTCTCATTATTAAGCATCTTGACAACTGATGACAGATTCAGGTTTATGAATTGGATGATAACAACAAAATACCCTTTGCAGCTATTTTACTAAAGAGACACGCATCCATAAAGATTAATTGAATATTGTGACAACATGCCTCTGTCACTTAATATGAACGTGGGACTTGAACTTGTTTTTGTCAATTCCTTTGTCTGATGTGTTTTACTGATGATCAGACAAGCACTACGTATCGATTGGCCTTGATCCTGTATAAACCCCTTGAGGCTTGTCCTAACCTGGAAATCAATATGAGTCACAGTGTACCAACAGTGGAGCACACAGAGATAAATGGGATGTCTGTCATGACTAGTGTGCCCTTTGAAGAATCTGTTAATATTATATACATAAACACACAACACAGAGAGACAATAATCCCACATAAATCTTTGGGCAACAGATGGGAAACTACCAACTACTCTCTAATGGCACAGATGAAAGTGACAATTGATATATCAACCACACACACACACAGACACAAACACACACTCTGCTGCAGTCTGCACAGGCAATAATTAGGTATTGCCTAGGACCGTGACCCTGCAGTTCTGCACTATTTCTTTCCACAGGTACATTCATAGAAATACACACATTTTCACACCACGTACACACATGCACACACAACCTCTCAAACTATTTATTGGACCAATAGCACAAGACAGTTTTCCATATTCTTCACCTACTCACAAGCAGCATACTAGCCAAGGAACAGGTGGCTTTTTTTTAGCAAGATTGCAGTTAAAACCTTGACTCATCTCTGCCCTCCAAACCTTAAAGGCAGAATAAAAACATAGCTTTAATATTTTCAATTTCCTGGTCTGGCCAGAATTGCCTGTTTAATTGGTCCCTTTCAACTCAATTGCAAAATGTTCAAGTTTAGTTCAAGTTTCAAGCTACTCCTTGGTAGGTTTGTCTGCCCAAGCCGTTCAAGCTCAGAGCAAGAACACTGAGATTGACTGTAGTTTTAGATTCACTTCAGTATAAAATCCAATCTTACTGCAACAGTTGTAGAACAATACATAATTTAGTGTACGTGTGTGTGTTTTCATCCAAACATTAAAAATAGCACTGCAATAGAAGCGAAAGCACCACACTTGGCACAAAAGCACAAGAGCTATTTTGCAAACTGCTCAGTGAAAACAGCTGGTTTGGTAGTGCATCAACACATTCCTCTGCCCCCCCCTATCTTGTCTTCTCGGGCAGGCATGCTAAGAGGACAGGTGTGAGCCCATTGCCTCCACAC
Organism: Siniperca chuatsi; assembly: GCF_020085105.1. Lineage (NCBI taxonomy): Eukaryota > Metazoa > Chordata > Actinopteri > Centrarchiformes > Sinipercidae > Siniperca > Siniperca chuatsi. The sequence continues at coordinate 15,422,819 of NC_058054.1, read as the reverse complement.
ATGCACACAGCGGGAATGGGATTTCAATAATGTCATTCAGTAGAGCTGAATAGGAGCTAGTAGGGGCCCCGCTCTGTCCTGCGCCTCTGGTTGACAGACGAGCAGCCATATCTTTGTGCTGAGCCGAGGGGCCCCGGATCACTCAGCATAGAGGAGGAGGTGGAGGAGGAGACGGCTGGTGGGTTTATGGGGGTTTTAGCACCAGGAGGAGGAGGGAAAGGAGGAGAAGTGACGGTTGCGGTTTTGTAGGGCTGAAATAGTGGCAGCCATCGAGGCTTAAGGTCATGTGTCAAGTCAGTACTCACTGCTTTCGTCATAGCAGATGGAGTTTTTGTGTGCATTCAGCTTATTGTCTGTTTCTGCTGTGCATCCACTTTACTGTTTGTATCTCTTTATTTTACTCTTCCTGCGTACATACTGTGAGCCTGTTTAAAATAAGCTTGTTTGCTGGCATCCATTCGAATACACTGTATGTGATGTCTGTAGTCATGAAGTCCTTTGAAAGACTGATGTTGACCCACCTGAAGGACATCGCAGGACCCCTGCTGGACCCCCTGCAGTTTGCCTAACGGACAAACAGGTCAGTGGATGATGCAGTCAACATGGGACTGCACTACATCCTGCAACACCTCGACTCTCCAGGTATATACGCCAGGATCCTGTTTGTGGACTTCAGCTCGGCGTTCAACACCATCATCCCAGACATCCTTCACACCAAACTCACCCAGCTCACTGTCTCAGCCCCCACCTGTTAGTGGATCACAAGCTTCCTGACAGATCGAAGGCAGCAGGTGAAGCAGGGGGAATATCACATCCAGCACCCAAACAATCAGCAATCAGAGCTCCCTACTGTTCTTCTCCCTCCTCACCAACATCATCAGCCTCATCCAGGATGGTGACGAGCCTGCATACAGAGGGGAGGTTCAACAGCTGGCCCTTTGGTGCGGTCAGAACAACCTGGAGCTGAACACTCTCCAAACTGTGGAGATGACAGTGGACTTCAGGAGAAGGCCCCCAACACTGTCCCCCATCACCATATCCAACAACACTGTGTCTGCTGTGGAAGCCTTCAGGTTTCTGGGATCCACAATCTCCCAGGACCTAAAATGGGTGTCCATTGACACCGTCATCAAAAAGGCCCAGCAGAGGATGTACAGGAAACAGGCAGGAAACATCACTGCAGATCCATCACACCCTGGACACAACCTGTTCCAGCTTCTACCCTCTGGTGCTACAGAGCACTGTACGCCAAAACAACCCGACATAGGAACAGTTTCTACCCACAGGCCATCACTCTGATCAACACTTAACACCAGACACACAGTGTCAGGAACAATTCCTGTGCAATAACCCTGTGACAAAAACATCCACTGTACCTGTAGGTTTATCGCATTGTTTATGTAAATATTATCACTTTTTAAATCTACACAGGCTGTACATACTGTTTATACTGTCATATCCACCTACCTCATGTATACAAAGCAACCTGTTACATTAATCATATTTATTTCAGCAACATTTGCACTTTGCACCATTGTACTAATTGTCTTTCTGTTTACAAATGTTACTGTTGTTGTTTTTTGTACTTTGTACTTAAAATATATATATCTATATTGCACATAATAGCTTAATGTGCACATGGGGGGGCACTCTGATCCCACCAAGGCTTTGCAGTGTCGACTTGCCACAATGCCCCAAAGCTTTTCAACGATCTGTTTTTCCGGCCTACCTGCTGCAACCATAATAAATACTTCTCTAAAAGGATCTCTAAAAACAATCTGCCATGGGTCATATGAATTTTAATAAATGGCCCACGTAACTGCTGCTGCTTGAGCTGCTCCAGTGCATCCCCCTTTCGAAAGCTGAATCTGGTTTTCCAAATCCTTTGCAGCTTGAAGCACAGACACCTACTGTATCTAGTTAAAAGGTCAGTCTATTGAAATCACTACAGCCCCAATTGTAGTGCTAGAGAGAAAGTTATATGAGCTAATTGTGCTACACATGTATACAATGATAGCTACTAGAGATATATTTAGCATATATTGCCAACCTATGAAAATTTGTTGAAACTTAAGTAAAACTTTGTATGCCTCTTATGCTGGTCTAATCTTGTCTTCTCTAATCTAACAGCCTCCACGTGACCCCTTCATTATTCTTTCTGTGCTTAGACTACCTCATATTAGGTTTGCTATACCTTTCAGTTTCGAAACAATTTTAGTGTCAGAAGGTTGCCTTTTTTGCTGCCTTGTTAGTTTAACTCCTAGCCTAGCCTAGCTAACCAGCTTAGCCTCCAGTCATCCACAGTTAGCCTCTCCAACCTTATTATGATGGTTTGTGCTCTGCCTTTGCAGATCAAGTGTGTCTTCAGGAGAGACGTGTCCGTAAATTGGAACAGTTTATCTATGCTAATGTTACTATTGATGTAACGGGCGCTCACACTAGCTTAAGCCCAAGGCTTGAAAGCAGGCCTGTTAGCGGTATCACTAGCATAGCTTCCTCTGTAGATGAACAAGAGAGAACAACCTGTTGTATGGCCTGGTCTGAATGCAGTCACCCCTCCCGACTGCAAACCGGTTTTCGGCCCTTGCCATCTCCCTTGTTAGTCTCTATTTCTCCGTATTGTACTTTTACTGTTGTTATGTCTGTCTATTGCATGTCAGTTCATCCTAGGGATCCCTCCTCTCTTGCTCCTCGTAAAGTTCCTTCATTTTTTGGGAGTTTTTCATCATCTGAACTGAGGGTCTATGATAGAGGGTATCACATGCTGTACAGATTGTAAAGCCTTGAGGAACATTGTGATTTTGGGCTATATGAATAAAACTGACTTGCCTCCTGGTGGGTAATGATTAACAGTAATTGATGTTAAAATGTTCCATGCATTTAGTTTTATAATGAAATGATCTATTATCTAACTGCAATACCAGATGGATGAATGATGAGATAAAGACCTAATCTGAGACTTTAGGGAATGTTAGCTGAAATTGTTTGATGTATCACACAGCCACATTCACACATACATAAGGCCATCTGATCACCAGCTATGCTCCAGGCCAACTCTCTAAACCACATTTACAATACAATTTGAGAACAAGAATTCACAGCCTCTCACACAGACTTGGATGAGTCACTGTTCATGCAGGGAGTGACTAAAAGCAATGAGACACACCAGCTGCAGAGGTCTCAGCAGAGTTTGTTTTATTAAAGATATGAAATATTTATACTCTCTGTAAGTGTGATTGTGTCAGAGCTTGGCGTACTCAGAGAGGTCCACTGAAGAAAAGCAATGCATTCTGGTTAATCTGGAGAACAAGGAAAGCTACTTGACTGGCAGTCATCCTCTTCAGTGTGCGTGCATCTGCAAAAAAATGCACAAAATCTATAGGCAGACAGACCGTAAGCTTTGAGGATGAGAGAGAAAGTGAAGGAAGTCTGTTAATGGTTCACTGATGTCTGTACTGTATCAACCATTACCTGACACTTAAAATTCTAAGGCAACAGGAATTCAATTTAGACCATGAGACTCTGAAATGCATTAGAGTTCATTTGAGTAAATTCGACTGACTGCAGCATATCGTACAGTATGTAACTTCCCTGAGTTGATCATGTTCCCATTCATGTTTATTTCCCTGTGTTTATTTTCTGCAAGGTCTTACTTTAAGTATCTAATGAATGAATCAGCATGAATGAATCAAATGAATTAAGCACACACTGATCCATTAACCAGAGGATGATGATAGCGAGGATGACAGGTGTGGTGGTAACCCTGTTATGTAGGCAGATCACATCTGAGCTGTGACATCATTGCTCTGTTCTCTCTCTCTCTCTCTTCCTCTCTTTTTCTGTCTCCATGTCTTGCCTTCTCTTTGGTATTCTGCAGCAGCTTCTACTCCAAGAGACACTGCTCTATTCCCAGCTTGGTTTGAAGTAGGAACAATGGAAGGAAGGAGAAAGAGAGAGGGAGTAGAAGTGCATTAATGAAAGAAAATTTGGGGGTGGAGTAAAGGTCAAAGCAAGAAAGGTCAAAACAAGAAAGGAAGGAGGAAAAAATGAAACTGAAGACCAATGAAGATAAAGGTAGGAGATAAGCAGAGAGAGGTGGACAAGGGAGAGAAAAGACAGAAAGAGGGGACACGGTGCAGAAAGAGACAAAGGGAGGGCTGGATGAGAGAGAGAAAATTGTGCAGCCTGGCCTCCGATTTTTATTCATCAAAGAAGTACCTCTGGGAACTGCCTGTCTGTGTCTGAATGCATGGATGGTCGGCTGGCTGCGTGTAAAGGAAGCTATTATATGTCTCTCCTCTCTCTGGTATCTTCCTCTCTCTGGCTCTATCTCGTTGGCACAGCAGATCCTCTGTGCCGAAAGAGGCATGATGCACACTGTCATGCTGTCCTACTCCATCATTCATGCATTTCTTCTTGCTCTCTCCCCTCATAAACTAGTCTGTTTTCCCAAGTGTACCAACAGTTTTTAGCACTGTAGACCAAACACGGGCTCATAAAAGGACCTCCACAAATATTCAATTACATTTCATTGATCTCAGTGTGAAGAAATGTTGATCTCAGTTCAGTTTAAGGCACAAAAAATGCACAGCATATTTCTATGACTACAACCCCAGGGCAAGAAAATATGCACGCATTCACAAAAGCAAGGATGCTCCGTGGCAATAATTATTTATTCAGCAATGAGAGGCCACTCTGCCTCAATATCTGCTCATTCAAAAATGTAAGGACACCATTATACTTATTCATTTAGGACTGGACTGAAACACAGCTGTACTGTCTCCAGTAAAGGAATGCATATTGGCAGTCATGATTCATTCTAACCTAATTTCCATCTTGCGTAGATCCGCTCTGACAACATGCATGACGTACTTATCTGTAGCTTGTATTGATTACATTTCTGTTATTTCTTCATGACTTTGCTAAATTAACGTGTATTTTGGGAATTTAACTCAAAATGTTTTATTCAATTGACAATTGGAAAGCAAGTTACTTAAAGTGGCTATAATAACTATATTTTTAACAATGGATCAAATTATTATGTAAAGGAGTTGTTCAGAGTGATGAACCCACAGAGAATTGTCATCCGACTCCCCTTTTTCTCTCAGCTTTACGGAGCTTTATAGCTTCTTTCAGCACATTGTTTTGGTTTTCCAGCCAGCAACTTTACTGTCTTGTTTAATTCTCACTGTTCTCATTGTTTTCAGTCGCAGCTGGCAGCTGTACCCTAGCTCAGCAAAAAAGCTAAAAACACACTGTTCCCTACCTGCCCAGCACCAAATGGCAGACAGATAAAGTTAACATTGCATTAAGCAGCTTAAGAACATTGTTAGCGACTACCTTGTTAAAATAGCATTTGGCAGTTTAAGAGCCAGATATTTTGTTGATGGAGTTGGGGACCAAAAACAGAGCTAAAATGAATATGAATATTTGACTTGCATTCATCAGGTGGCCAGAAACGTGACTCCAAATGAATGCTAATGTTGCTCCATATCTTCTTAATGCGCAAATAAGCAACTGTTTGCTATATCTATATATAACTTTATAAAAATTAGGCAATTAGTCCCAATGTAAAAATTACAAAATTTAGTTATAGCAGGTTTAATACAGCAATAAAGAGGTTAATGACAATGAGGGGATTGTTGTTAACACACAGTAAGGCATTAATAGATGACAAACTACAAGACTTGTTAAATATAGGACACAAAGTAAAAGTCTAGAATTCTGCTCTGCTTTCTGACTTAAAGCTAGAATGAATTTATTGTTAATTTCTAAATACAGTCATGATGTGTAAAGTAAGATTAAGGATTAAAAGTTTAGCTTTGTGCTTCAATAGGGTCATAATGTGAGGAATGGTTTGATCACTCAAGCATATCTAACAAAGTTATAGAATGTAAAACAATTGGTGATTCATAGCGAATTATACTCTACTAATGCCACACCAGGTTTGAGATTAGACATTCCTCAAATGCAAATTAGCCAAACTTCATTGTACTGTGGCTACCCCTATTGTTCTCTAAATCTAAAATATCTGCATGCTGACTCTTTAGACAGAACAGTGCTCTGTTCTAATATTTTCTGTCAGTTTTTATTTGAGGAACATGAGGATAGTTAGCTTTTTGGTCGGGCTGTTGCTGTAGAGCTGAAGTCATCTAAGCGGGACAATTACTGCAAAGGGCAGAGGGTCGGTCATCCTGTTTATTGTGTATGAGCAAAACCTCAACTGATAATAAGTCACTGTGGGCTCGGGATCAACATGCAAACATGTGACTTCTCTGCAAATAATGTTACAACCAATATGTTAATTATTGCATCCCATACTTATGGTGTAGAACATGGCTAATGCTAAATGTGGATACCATGTGTTTGACCTCCCTATTCATTGGATGCTAAAATAACTAAAGTATTGATCAATATGAGTCATGTATTTCATCTACAAAGTACCTCAAGGCACAGAGGTAATGTATTTTTTCATGAGTACAGTGTTTCTATACTGATTCAAGCTACATGTGTGAATATTAAGCATCAGTGCATGGCAACATTTATGTACAATGCCTATGTCAGTTCGGTCTGGATGCATTATGTAGAGTCATGCTGCACACACACTTGCATCTTACTGACCAAGTTACAGCTGCTATGGCAACTGGATCATAATCCTCCTTTTCCTTTTCTCTTTTTCTATGAAAAAGCTATGGATTTGAAGAACTAAAGTGGCAAATGTTCAGACACATTTCCCTAACTTTCATTTCTCCCTTCTAGTGATTTTCTGCAGTACATTCAATATTTTCTTTGTCATACTTTCCTGTTTTCATACAAGGGTTTCTGTCTTCTGAAAAGCTCTTTACCTGATTCAGTTTTGTTAGTTGTGTGGTCAGTGGATCAGCGCTTGACTACTTCTAGATGTTGTGGGTGTTCATCCTTGTCAAGTGTAATGTCTTCTCAGTGGGCAGTTTTATATGACTCATAATCATCTTTATTATAGTCCCTCTTCTTACATAACTTGTAAAAAAAGGTTTCCTTGAGAATGACCTCTGCCTCTTCTGATGGTAACAAATCAGGGGGTTATTCTCAGGGGAAAATATGTCACTGTCTTTTTTTAAATCATCATTATGTAATCTTTAATGAAAACAAGCTCTTACAATCTCAGGGATTAGATATCCTTCACTACTGCCCTGAAGCACCTCTGTGTAATTGAAGGAAAATGAGTAAAAAACCTTATCAGTGAATGGAACTGATTTCGCTATGAGGGGGGAAATGTAGGCATGTATGTAGCAATGGAAAAAAATAGGAAATGATACCATATTTTCGGAATGTTCGCACTTTTCTTGTCCTGTGATAGACTGGACTGGCAACCTGTCCAGGCTTTATGCTGCCTCTTGCTCAATGCATGTTGGGATAGGCTCCAGCACCCTGTGACCCTGCACGGGATAAGCGAGTAAAGAAAATAGATGGATAGATGTATTTTTCTTTGGCAGTGCTTGCCAAACCTATTAAATAATTCCATGCTTGCATTGATATTTTCGATTATTTGTTTGCACAGTGCAGACATGATTTGTAATTACTTTGCAATATTCAGTGTACAATGAGACTATGATCCATTTGCCATTTTCTGAACAGAGTTGTTCTAAATGACAATATTTTCTTTGAAATTGTGAAGTGAAAAGTGAAAACCCATCTGCACCTATTTCCAAAGCTGCATAAATCAAAATTCAGAAAACAAGGGCTTTGTATTATGTGCATAAATATTATGTCCTCTGGCAAACTGTGTAAAAATTTACTGTTTACATATATTTGTAAAGACACAATGATATTTATGATTGAGTTACAAGAAGGAAGGTATTTTGTTTTCTCTGAAAACAGTTTCAACATATAATAATAAGTTTAATTTTATGCAATGTTCCTTCAGTGGAAAAACACACAGTCATCACACTGTAGAAAAACAGGCTCTTACAGTGACATTGTTAGTGACAGTGTCATTCACAAGGCAAGTGTAGCAGCTTTCACAGCTGGAGTTTAAAATCCCCACTCCCAAACTTGGCTGAGGAATTCCATTTAACCTTTAGCTGATGTCTGTCACTGTTTTCCCCGCTGTGCTGCATTACATGTGACTGTATATTGAAAAGTGGAGCTGAGCTAGAAATGCCCTTTGTAACCACAACTACCACAACATGTGTAATGTCTGCCTCAGACAACCCAGCATCACATATGTACAGCTGTCTGACAGAGTAGCTGTGAAGAGTTCACACCAGCCCACCATAGATCATACGCCTTGCATGAGGCCAGGCTCATGATTCACCCAGGAAGTGTTAAATACAAACACAGATAACACAAACCCCAGCAACACACACCCACATACCCCCTTCTTTAATAATACAACAGTATGGGGTATGTATAGTGCACTGTGAGGGCTGCAGGTGAAAAGTTGTTTTTGCGCCTTGAACTGCACAAATCATCAAGTCATGGATGGAAATGTTCATTATCTCAACAAGGAAACCTTCCTGTTAGCTCCGAGTGCAGAATTAGCTGTAAGCTCCAGTGATCGTTTTAAGCTAAGACAGCTCACACTGTAACTGCATGTTTATGGCTGTGGAATGAATAGTGCAAACATTTGCCAGGCTCTGTGATCTACAGTATGCTTTGGGAATCAGTTGACCTGCGTTTAGAGTTTCAGTCTGGAGCGTGGTGACAGCTGATAAAGCTGCAGACTGATGGCTTTGGATGGAAAATGCATCATGTTGTTATGCCTATAAAATTTCTGGGGGAAGAAAATCTGATCAGGTGATCAGAGTCTATTTTCATGATCCTCTGTGGCTGATCAATAATATTTATTAAATCCTGTATTGACAGTTTGTTTTTTCCTTTTTTGCACTAATGTAACACGTGGTATATATCTAGTGTCTGTAGACATTCATTTTTTATTTTTCATAGTCATTTTTCAAGCAAAAATGATAAACATTTGCTGGTTCCAGCTTCTTAAATGTAAGGATGTGCTGCTTTTCTTTGTCATGTATGAAAGTAAATGAAGAGTCTTTGGGTTTGGGACTGTTGGTTGGACAAAAGAAGTAAATTGAAGATTTGTCACTTTGGCCTCTGAGAAATTGTGATGAGCATTTTTTCACAATTTTTTGACGGTTTATAGACTAAACGATTAATCGTGAAAGCAATCGTCAGATTAATCGAAAATGAAAATACTCTTTAGTTGCAGCCCTAGTTGATATAAATATATAAATAATATATTAATATAATATTCAGAATGAGGAAGGTTCTGTGCTCTTAGTGCCGCAGACAAACAGCAGCAATTTTTTTGCTAATGTTACTTGTGTGAATGGGGGCTTCTGTGCTTTTAAGCCATGCTGCTGGTTGATAGTTTGGGACACTCACAGTTCACTTCTCACTACCTGCAGAGCTAACTTTGTGTATAGTCTTGGTTAGCATTAGCATTGTTACTAGCTACCGTTTCTCACTGGAATTCCATGTTTCATGTTAGCTACTCAGAGGTAATAGGCTAGGACAGCGTGTGGTAAAAAGTTTTGAGAATGCAAGGACAAGTGCTGCACACAAATTTACCTATAAACAGTATTTTGACTGGTTTCCAGGAAGTTGCTTCATTTCTTAATACTGAAAATGTCCACACATAAACTATCATTACATTGTGGCATCATGTTTTCTACCCCTGTTTGTAAATGGCAAACCCCTCTTTTGATCTTAGAAGGTGGAACAAGGCGCATATTTATTATCTCTCTGTTTATTCGACCTTGTGCTGTACTAGCCTGTACATTAATTAGAGGGCATTCGATTCAGACTGGAGCTCTGTGTTACAGAAGTGTTACTAGGTCCAGCATAGTAAGATTGCCTTACTATGAGACAGACATGTAAAATTGCCAGCATATTTACGTAATGAGGTGCATGTATGAAAGGGGGCTTTTCGTTTGCACTGTGGAACCTAAAAACTATTGATGCATTTTCCAAGCAACTGTTTTTAGCTTTGCACCTGGGACTAAACCAGACTCAGCAAGGGGGAGGATTCTCAGGATGAAATAGCGGGGGCCTAGTATCTGGAAAATACATCAGAGAAAGAGAGAGACAACAAGAATGAGGCAGAGTAAGAGAGAAGCAGGTGGTCACTGGAGAAAACATTAGGAACACTTCTCAACAAAGTAACTTTCCCATCTTCTCTCTCTCTCACACACACACGCACAAAAACACACACACACACACCAATCCATGAGCTGAATGGACGAAATGCAACAATCAATCTCTGGTGTCTCTTCTGGTGTTCAAATACTGACCAATAAACTACTTTGAATGATTATTGACTAAAAGTGTTAACACACAGAACTACACACATGAAGGCAAATGTAGGGGAAAAACGCACTCAGAGGATATGAATATGGATTAACACTGGGTGACTCACCAAGACACACACTCAAAGTGTGATTGTCGGTTGTCGCATTACCATGGCAACACATCCTGTATTGTGCTAATGCCTCATTTCTGTGTGTCTGTGTGTTTGTTTGTGTGTTGGTGGGTGGAAGGTGGCAGTAATGTCACACTTGCCCTTAGTTGTACAGATATTTTCGATGTGACATGGGGGCTGCATAGTGAGAGGTTCCTCGGAAAGAAATAGCTGCTATAAAATGACTGGACATTTACAGTATGTTACTGATTGTAAAGTTGATACTGACATTCAATGATTTCTGGCAAAAGCTTATTATCTTATTTGAATATTGGCTTAAATACGTAAACATGCAAACATGCAGCTCCATGGATACAATCAAACTGAATTGTCAGTTTGTTTCACTTCGTTCATTCAGCCTGGCATTGTGTTCATGTGTTAATGTTCAGCAGTGAATGACAACAGAAGCTGCAGTAGTGGATGCTAGGATTTAACTTAAGAGTTGTTATATCTGTAAGTCGACTTACAAATACTTGTTGAACTAGTCCACGCTTGTCACCATTTTTCTGGCGTTTTTTTTTATTAAGGTAGCTAGAATGCTAGCCAGCTATGTACAAAGATGCTACTAAGCTCAGATTGGTCAATTGTCTCTCTAACAGTCGTCAGTGGACACAACACCAGACCAATTGCTGATGTTGGCGGTGATTCAGAGGCCTGGAACCAGAAATAACTTAAAATTATTACTTCATTCAGAGGCCACATTAGTATTCCCTAATCTGTTGTTTTTCGAAAGGGTCATTTATATTCTCACACCACATATTACTCATTTTTATTTGTTTTTGTCACTGTGTCTGCACTTCTGGAACTTCAGTGAATGAATGAAAAATGTTGCAAGATAAAACTGTGACACAATGTACCACAGCATGGAATCCAGGCTTGAATATTGAGCTGATGGTAAATACAGATCAGTCAGTTATAATGCACATGTGTGTGTGAGTATGTGTTTGTGAGCATGTCTAAGTGCATATGCAATAATCTATGTGATGCTATGTGATTACTTTGCATTTGCATGTGTAAGTGCATGCATGCGAAACCAGTGTACTGATTATTGCAATCTATCTATATATGTTTGTTTGTCTGTATCTGTGTGCGACCTCTGTGTCTTTGTCAGGCTCACACTTGTTGCAAATGCAGATAGCCTGCATGCACGCGCGTTTGTGTAGTCATGGTGTATGAGGAAAGACGTGTGTGATTTACACACGTGTGACATGTGATTAAGATAGGCTGAGTTGACAATATATGGAGCAATAAATTCCACAGGAGTCACTTTTAAGTACAGAGCTACTGAGAGATTAATTAATGACAACCTCTAATGAAAGCAGATACACACAGACACACAGACACACACACACACACACACACACACACACACACACAACAGCCATAGATGAATATTCTAGACAGATATGAATATTCATGACATAACATAATTTTCACAGCAGATCAGAATACAGTCTTTCATGCAGAACTGAGTTTCGTCCCGGCAAAGATTAGCTTGGAATTTGTGCAGCCTTTCAGAGTGGGAGTGCTGACTGCTTACAGGAAAAAGTGCAAGAGAATACTTCAGAGCTTGACACAGCCTGATACAAACTCTCTGAACTGAACTCTATCCAAACCTACACTCAGACTCAGGGGATTTATAACACTTTTATAGAGAGATATATCTGTGTGGCTGTAAATACCAAGCTTTGTGGAACGAACAATAAAGAATGATAATTAACATGATTTACTGAAGTATGATGAATACAAGTAGGTGGAAATCATTCTGATGATCCTTTCTGTTTTCATTTTCCAAAAGCAGTTGCGATGACACTGTCTTTCAATGGTGTGTGAAAAAAAACATTGTGATAATGATTATGTAATCCATTGTGTATGTGTATTTGTATGTGTGTGTGTGTGTGCTGTTACTGGGCTAGAATAGTCAACATCAACATGAATACAATTGAAAATTACCTGCACACTGGAATCAGAGCTCCATTAAGTGTTTATTAGTGACAGCAAATACAAACATGTGGTATAAACAAATGTTCTTGATATTTTCACTGGCTTTTTGTGACCTACTGATTGAATCATTGTGTAAAACGTCTTTGAATTGTAGATGTATGCTTGTACTTGTATTTGTATGTTAAGGTTTTTCATTTATCTTATAATAATGATGTTCTGGCATATGAATGGCATTAAGTGATTATGATGCCACTGATCATTTTGGTATATACAGTATATATCTCTCATTTCCTTCATGTGGGTATTTGCCTGAAGGGGACCTGTGAAAAAGTGCTTGTTGGATAGTCAAACAGCAATTGAAACCTCTTCCTTCCAGACCTGTCCAACCTCAGAATTTGGGGGCTGCATGTGGCAATTTCTTGGACTTTCCAAAACCGACAGTCCGAGGTGAGAAAGAAAACAGGGTTTGAACTTCTCTCTCTAGCTTTCTTTTTTCATTTGTAACACAACTATTTCTGTCACTTTTTGTATGTACAAATTAGCGCAACATTATGAATGTCTTCCAGGAGAGACTATCTGAATAATCGCCCCTCTGTATGATGGCCGGCTTTTCACCTCGCCTTCAACCTTGACCAGTCAGAACGGCCAGAAACACCGTTGCCTCTAGTTGATACGAACAAGTTGTTTTTGAGCAGACTTCACTCAGAGAGCTCTGATTCTTGGGTACGGGTACTTTTCTATTGGATTCACATCCGTTACTGGTGAAAACAGAGCTCTGTCTAAGAAAATATATTATATATATATATAAATAAAGCTAATCTCAAATTGACTCATCGTCAGAGTCAGTTCATAGGATCTTTCCCTGCTTCTGTTAATCTCAGAGAGTTCAAATGAGGTTCCTCTGATTCACAAAAGTAAAAGAAAGTGCATACGCAAAATAAAGCATGAATCAATTACTGTACTGGAATGTTTGTGGTGGTGTTTATTAAGAATATTGTGATTTCAGTGTTTGCAGAGTTTGTGCTGGGGAGCTCATTTGGATCTGATGACATTCAGACTTCCCTTATAAATGTCATGGTTGTGCTGTTACCAACTCAGTCTTCTTTTACCCACTGACTGCCCTTTCACTTCCCTCTTCTTATTCTCTTGAATCTGTGTATAAAGTAAAGAGTGTGTTGTAGCATACACAAGCTGAAAGCTTAAGAAACAGAAATAACGTGAAAAATAGTTTTATTTGATCTACATTGTTTTCTACATTACATGAACTCTTGAGCTTTTCATAAGATGTTATATGGACCCATGTGAGAATATGTCAGAGCAGATGAAAACAGACCAATAAAGTTTCATGACCAGCTGACATTTATAGCAATAAATACCAGACTTATCTGTCAGCCATTATAAAATGCAGCTCTGCCAACTTCAGCTATTTACAGTTGGCTGTCTTCAGACATTCAGTCATGTGTTATGAGCTATTTTGATTTTCTTTATGTTTTTCAGTTCTGGTGGTGCTAATTGACCTTTAAACGTTATTTCTTGCCATGATCTTGGAGTATTTATCAGTTTTATTTAAACAGGGAAATGCACGCTGGTAAACCCTGAAAAGATTACAGGAAAAGAGGTAAACCCCGCAACGCCAAGCAGAGAAACCTTTGGGTCTTTCAAGATAAAGTATTTAACTTCTCACTTCGCACGCCAGCACACACACCTACACAAACAAGCACATATGGTTCAGATGTGAGGCATGGTTTTCTAGGATCCTCTTTATTGAAAGATTGATTATGAATACACACAGTGGGTTATTCTGATGAAGGTGGCACCCATGGGACAGCCCCGCAGTTTATTGAAATACATCAAAGACTGTTATGAAATGCAGTGGAGGCTGTGGTGGGGAGATCCAGAGCTGGGTGTTTTGCTGACTAAAAGAACTATTGTTGTCCCTCCTCCACACTCACTTTTTCATGTGACAATTGTGTACCATATTATTAAATGACGGAGTGACTTATCTAGTTCCTCCTCGCAGAATTTCCCTGCTTTAATTGTGCTGTTAGAAATAAAGTCAAATGTGTTACAGAAACTAAACTGCAAAAAAGTGAAAATGCCTTTAGCCGTTGGACAAATTGCATTTCATTGAATTAACGTTCAAAAAACAAATAGGTAAGGTTTTTGTTTTGTACACCTATGCATTCTGACAGTGCATCTGAACCAGCCCCATGCTACATCTATGCTACTAGCTCATGTGATGGTCATAGAATATTGATCCTTGTAAAGATAATTATTTTTAGTTGTCTCCTCATTAGTGGGCAGAGTCTTCGCTTTCTTGGGTCTTGCTTCAGCCACACACATCCAATGCTCACCCTAACAACAATGCTACCTGCCCCACAAGGTGAGTTAGTGAGACTCTAATTCAGAAGGAATAAAACTTACTGGTTTGTAACTACAATCCTACTCTGCCTGATTTAACCGGTAGCTTATGGTGGCTAGTGTTAGCTAATGTTATAAACTTTCGATAGATTTTGTTGTGTAACTGATATTAATAAGTCACTTTGCTGGCTTTATGACTCTTCTCTACAGCGTTGGGCAAGAGACTTTTAAAAAATGATCAATTACTTACTACTTATTGAAAAATAACTACAATACTTGGCTAATTATTCAACAGCAGACACAATACATTACTTGTTGCATTAAATTTTGTTACCAAGCACCGCACCGTCAAATGTGCCTTTCAACAACTCCGAAGCCACCACACAAATAACATCTTTTGTATTTAACATGTGTAGAAATAGAAAATGAGACATTGTGGTTTAACAAGCAGCGTACAGCTTGGAGATATTTACTGACCATCAACAGCCTGTCAGTGCATGAAGCACTCCTGTCGTCATACTCTCTTAACATAACCAGGTGATTCCAGATTGAAGCCACATTTTATCCTGATGACAAATACTTGCTTAAGACAACCCAAGATACAAATCTTCAACACGTCATCTTAAATAAAATTAATTAATTATATGTTACTTGTCCCACTGCAATGATAAATTGCTAGCACACCTGCATATAAAATAAACAAATTCACTTATATAACTTATGGTTCCCAGTTGCTAACCACTACCATCTTCAGTATCCTGATTGTCAAATAAGCTCGGGATGGGATCCAAAATTGGCGGTGGACAGAAAAATCATTCATTGTGGTTTCGGCTCTAGGGGCTCATGACTACTCATGTAGTAAATAAAGTCATACAACTATTCTAGCTGTTGGCACAGGACAGCTGGAAATATATCACAATAATCCCATTATCACAGCTCGCTGAGTTTGCTTCCAGTCAGTCAGGTTCTGGGTTTTCCCCTCATTCCTCCTGGATTAGATTAAATTCTTCTGATTCTTGCCTTGGGGTGTTCTTTGTAGACAGTGTGCTGTCCTGTCTGCCCCTAGTGTGCTGTTTTGGGCTTTATACAATTCTGTCACAAGGTTTTGAAACGTGCTTCATAAGTACTGTATGTCATGACATCCTTTGCTGAGCCTTATTAATAGACATAAATCATGGTAACTAGAAAAGAGAGCCACTGCCCCTTTTGTGTTTCTATGTAAATTCACAGAAAAATGGGGATTTTATCGTCAAAAGTTCTATCTCATAAACAAGTCTTTCTTTTCTCTAACTACCTGTGTATGTAGGGGAATCACATCGCAGGTACTTCCCGTGTTGTAAATCAAACATTTTCCCTTCATGTTTCCAAAAATTAAAGATAATGCAGAAATAAATCTTTACTGAATTTACAGTCTTAGCATGAGCTATTCATCTGAGCTGAACTTTGTGTCATGGTGAAACTTGACTCTTTCTGTGACTCTTTGTGTGTGTGTGTGTGTGTGTGTGTGTGTGTGTATGTCAAATGATCCACAGCGTGGGAATTCCCCTCTTATCAGTCGGTCTGGTCTGGAATCTCTCTTTAGCACTAATGTTTGTTTGGGTTTGTGAAAGAATAGAGCGAAGGGAAGAAAAACAAGAACAGAGAATGAAAATATCATGTGCATGTACTGTACATCTTATTTGTGATCTTTCCTCTTAATCGCTGCATCCAGATCATTTTCATTAGTAGTATTATTTCATAACTTTGAGGTCTTTTCTTCTCTTGCAAATCTTGACATTGAATTAGGAGCTAATAGGAGCTTGGGGGGTGTTTCAAACAACCCCCACATAGAAATGAATACAGCACAAAGTGTCCCATTGAGACGTGTGAGAGTGCCCAGGGTGCCTTGTCCCACAACAAGCTCTTATTCTGCAACAGACAGACTGGAGCACAAACATACTTGTAGTAGGAGGCTTTTCAGTATCTTGATTGTCAAACAGAGAGAGTAGCCTTCAGAGAATGTATGGTGAAAAGAAAAAAAAGGCTTGTCTTGAGGCTTACAAAAACACTTCTCAGTGAAAAGGGGGAAACATTTAGCTGAAAGAGGCTGGGCCTAAATCTGACTTGTGATCTTGTGAGCTGCTGGATCAAAGGACTAATTATACACAGAGATTACATTTGAGATTTTTTAGGTAATTCCAGGCACAAAATCCCCATGTGAATTTATGAGTTTCACACTATTACCACATTTTTTGTCATATTTAATGTTCCAAAACTAAAATTTTCAAGATAAAACATGTCCTATATATTTCCAATGCAATTGTACCACATGATCATCGCATGTACGTTTTTCACCTAGGAATCACATGGGGTTTTCCATACTGAGCTAAGCTAAATGAAACTAAGTATGAAAGTTCATTTTTGACCTTGGACCTAACAGTAGTATGACCAACTCAAGAGAGTTGTTTGACTTATGTCATATACAATAGTTAGTAAGTGGACCTTGGAACTTATTTTGTCAAACTACTATTTCCAAGATCAAGAAAAAATGTCAAATGTCATACAGCATAAACCAACATGGACACTAAGTCCTAAATGGTTTATGGATATAATTGTAACAGCTACTGAACTCACATGTCAACAGATCCATCTCTATGACAACAGCTGATGAAGAAAAAGAGCCAAAAAAAGTGTTGTTTTGTCAAAATAAACTTAACAAAGCCAAACTAATAACAGTCTGAGTCACACAAATGACACAGCCTTTGTTTTCTCCTCACAGGTTAAATGTGTCATTAACTAATTAACTCTAACACTAATTTTGATCTGGGACAAAAAAACTGATGATCATGGCTTCAGGATGACGACCTGAATGTTTCTATTGTCAGATTATGATGATGATTATATCTGTAGGAAATCAGGTTAATGCAGACAAAATTGCTGCCTCGCTTGTCCTTTGGCCCACTTTGCTCATTCATGTTTTCAGTGTCTGTGTCTGTCATGTGAGCGGTTGACCTGGCTGGTGAATGACCTTGATCAGCTGTCATATGAGTTAAAGGAGCTGCTGATCTGTCCATTCTCAATGATCTCATTTAGCTCGGAGATGAGTTGTCTGTCCCATCACACTTCCTATCACATGAGTGTTGTTGACCACAGTGTGGTCTGAACTCTTGCTTGTGCTTCTTATATGCTAAACTTCACTTTCAGTACATCACTTTAGTGATGATGGTGGTGATCACGATTGATGACCAAGCAAATGTACTGAAAACAATAAAGCTGTTATTGGGATGAAGCACGTATCTACAAACTGTCTTTTAATTCTTACCACACTTAAGCACATACCCGATGATCGATTTAAATTGCCTATACAGATATAATTAATCATCAGTTTACAGTGCAAGCCCTATAAAATCCCTGAAACTGAATCTGGAGCCTCAGTGCATCCTCTGCATCTTCTGGCCATCTGTTTCCAGGCTCTGTGTGTTTCTGTCTTGTCAGCAGAGTCTTTTCCTAGCAGAGACATTAGTGGATTAACAGTCCCTCACACAAGGTGTCGCCACATCACTCAAGGGTGTGGACATGCTGTTTCCAAAAAGATGAATAAATGCTTTCTCACGGGAAGCTGACAAAGAGAAACAAACAATTGAAGAAATAATAACAGCAGTCCAGTGACAATATGTACAGTATAGAAAGTAAGTATATGTTTTCACATCCTTGAGCTTGCTGATGAAAAAAAGTGACAATGAAAGAGAAAGAGAAAAGTTGCAGTTAGTGTTTTTACAAAAAACCCTCCAACAGCTTTATTCCCAGCAGACATTTGCATAGAAAACCGACATACATCTATTTACATCTTACAAAGTCACTTTTCATGTGGTGCAAAAACAATGCGTCACCAGAAAGCAGACGTGTGCACTGTTGACTCACTGAAGGCATTATTGAGATTTTGGATGAGAACAAATTTGCAATACTTTTTACATATTTGTGGATTCAATATGAAGCCAAATTCCCCTCTTAGTGTGAATTCACAGTCTATACAACGCAGTTTGTTAACTGTGTAAAACACACCTGTGTGATACTGATATACCAACAGAAGTAAACTGAAATACTCCAACTGCCACTGATTGCATCTTTGATGTTCATAACTGATGGAAAAATCACACCATGGAGTGTTTTTATTTTGCTCTGTCTCACAAGTTTGTTGTTGCGTGGGCACTCTATCTGGCTTCCTCTGCACCTGACAAACAGGAAGGTGTGTCTATGTATGTCTGTGTGTTTGTGTGTGTGTGTGTGTGTGTGTGTGTGTGTGTGTGTGTGTGTGTGTGTGTGGACGTAACACAGGACGTAAGATAATCATATTTCCACAAAGTACATCACACCCACTGTAGCCCCTCATGACTTTTCAACTCTATAAATAGTTTTTCTTTCTGTTTCCACGTGTACGCATGAGTTTATTGTGTGTCTAAGTGTGTATCTCTAGCAAGTGCATGCCCACACACACACGCACACACACACACACAGACAAGTGAAGGACAGTCACAGTTTTGACTTGGCTCTGTGCTCAAAGGGCTCAAAGCCATCTGGACAGTTATATTGTCATTAGCAGCACACTTGTATCAGATAGAACGGATAAATCAGAAAGAACTGCAGAGCTACACTGACGTAGGCTTGCTGTTTACAATCAGTTTCCACTAGACTGTTTCATTCAAAATGCATTACAGAAGTTGTGCATGTTTTTAAAATCTGTTCTGACTGTATATTCATCTGCAACAGTGCAATGGTCTGGTGTTTCTGTGAGCTCATGTCTGCACTAAAAAAGCATATAACATTTATGAGTTGTTCAGTGGAATCCCTTATATGTTTTATCCAAATAACTGTTAAATGTTGGTTGTAATTAATTTTTTTTAATTGACGTTAAAGTGCTTTTAACACAATTCAGACACAATATGGAATCTGTGAAGAAGTGGTGAATCAGTTTGGCCACCCCAGTTTCAACCAATATTTACGAGTTATGAGTGACTGACAGTCATTTTGGAGGCAGCAGGAGGAGGCAGGATCATCAAGCCAGCACATGGATCTGAAAATAGTATGAATATGGTACTGGAAGGGATAAAATCTCGAGCACATTGTTAAAAGTGAAGTTTTTATAAGATGCAGCAACTAATTGACTGACCCTTTCATATAAAAACACATTGTGTGTATTCTTGAGGCCTACATGTTTGAATTTTTGGTTTGTCCTGGTAGCCAAGTGATTAAGAAACATACCACACAATTGCAGCGTCCCCACTTTGGGACTTTGATTGCATGTCATCCCCCTATCTCTCCCTCTCTCTCCCTTTCTCTCCCCGTGTTTTGTGTCTGTCTCCATTATGTCTATCAGTTCAACCAAAAATAATCTTAGAAACTGCATAGTTTACATCATTTTTTTTTTGCCTATACACCAACTCTCTATCAATGGGATAGTGTGAATGAATGTGCATCACTTCACCTGCATGGATGTGCGGTTACATGTGTGTCCTTGCTAGTAGAGCAAAAGATACAAACACATTGAGGAACCACTCATCACAACTTTGCTCCATAGCGCTACTGGTGGTCCAAACCTCCACAGGGTACCTTTAAGAATACACCATTTCAGGGGGCTTAGGATACTTTAGAAATTATTTTGGTAAAAACCATTAAACGAAGATTTCTCAAAAGAAAAATAATAAAAATTAGATTAAAATTGGGAAAACAGAAGGAAACCAGGTTGTGGGTGACACCTGAGATGCTGTGAAAGAACTGGGATTATTTTTGTGTGAACAGATGATGCCTCCTGCGGGAGACATAATTTTCTGTGTTAAGGAGGTGGATGGGATAGCCATAAACATAATAAATCTCTCTGGGAAATGAATGTGCAGATCTGAACAATGCATTAGGATGCACCAGGTCTGAACACACAGTCGTGGGAAGGGAAAGGATCTGATGAAAATGATGCAAATGACTCAGAAACTCTTGTTCCTGAAAGGAAACGAGTGTTAGCTAAACCCTTCAAAACCTGCACACACTCACACAGGCCTTGGCTTGTGGCCTTGGCTGGAATCCATATGAGGAAAGAGCATTACAATAGCCTCTCTCTCTCTCTCACACACACACTGAAGGGGGCTAGGGGGGGAGAGAAAGCTCTTGAGAAAACAGAAGTTACTAATTAGGTAAAATTGTCCCACAGCAGTTACATGTCTGGCTGAATTCTTCCTCTCTCTCTCTCTCCCCCCTCATCTGTCTCCCTCCAGATGTTTGTCTTCCTGATGCATTGACTTTGGTTTTAGTGCTGTTTCATGTTCTGTTGTCACAGCAGGAGATATTGTGACTGATCATTAGTGAGGAAGAATAATGAGCCCAGCTGAAACACCAAAGAGTAAGAAGAAAGACGCTGAGGAAAAACTGGAAAAATACATTAAACAGGAAACATGAGATACAGGATACGTGTTTTAATAGATTTCAAAGGCCTCCATCTGTTTATATAATATCTTGGAATAGGAATAGGAAGTCTATAGGACACCAAAATGAGCATGAAATGGATATTTAATTTTTCTGTAGGCTCAGAGAGTTTGCCTATTCAGGAACAAAACTTCATGAATAGACAAACAACCACAACTGACCATTTGCTAAACCCCGCCCCCAAACAATGATTGTCCAATTATAGCTTGGCAACCATGACTAGGCACGGCAGGCCTGTCAAGCTGCAGGTTTAAATTTGGTTTGGGGAAGTTTAACTCGAATCACTATGTTGCTTGTCCAAGTAAGGTTTTCTATAGTAAGAATCCACACCATTCAAGGGTTATGTTAGAATCTAATCTAACCTATAAATTACATTTGTATTTATAAATTAATACAGAATTATAACACTAGTGTAGCTCTAGCCTGAACAATGCTGCTCCTTCACTTCAATGTCCCCTACATGAATCATCAACTCATAAGGATGCTGACTTTTAGCCTGGGACATGCAGCTTTAACCTCAGTCTTCAAGCATTACATCATGTATGCAGCCATCAAGTGTGTATTTAAGATCCTTTTACAGGCTCTCGGTTTGTTCATATGACTGGCCTGAAAACCACCTGACCATATACGCTGGCTATCTATGTGTAGGTGCGCCATTGGCTGATATGTGCGTGGACGTGGTTATCTTATAAGTTGTTTCCTTTTTTAATTTTTTCCCGCTTCCCTATTTAAATGTTCTTTGTAATGTGTTTTATGATGACCCTGATGAAGGCCACAAGCCATCGGTCTACCAATAAAGTTCTTCATACTGCAAGTGTTACTGGAGCCTTTAACCTCTACAGGTTCTCATTTTACCCCGAATAAGCATGAAACATCAAAAAGTCAGTCTGAGACAGAGTTATCAGCCAAGTTGTGGAGTTTTAGTATAGCATTAGTGTACGCTAGCTTACTACTACTCTGCTGGCAACAAATGTCATTTCAGCCCACAAAATCCACAGTCCTCGGCTAGAAATGTGAATCCCTCTTTTGTTGAAAAGTCAGTTTTGAGTGGTAAGTCTGCCACTGTTACCATTGTAAACTGCATGTGTGCCACGTTAGAGTGGAAAGTAGAAAAGGTTTCAGTCGTAGTCATCTGGACACTGTTTTCAGAATCAAGACGTTTCGGCTCCCATCCGGAAGTCATTCTCAATGTGAAAAAATTGGACGGGAACTGGAAATTTAAGCTACTCTGAGTTACATAAGCCCTGCCCTCAGGAGGGAATCTGCCTGAGTATCTGTTAATAGCTAGTTTCACCTGAAACTGACCTAATAGTTTCAAGATGGCCCAGTAATCAGTAATCAGGCCTATTGTTCTCTGGCTGCATCTACTTCATCACTGTTAAGTGCCTGATTAGCATGTGATAGGCGTGACCAAGGTGATAATACACTCTGATAGACTTTGGGCAGATTAAATCTCAGACCACCATTTCTGTTCAAAGAGGGGTTCTCTTTCTTCACAAAATGGCTTCCTTGACGCCCGCTCAAACCAACTCTTCTCTCTACCAAGAATCTTCACCTCGCTGTCTTCAAATGTGTGGTTTGTAGCTTTTAAATGCAAATGCACGGCGCTCTGTAATCCTGAGTTAGCGTGTCGTCTGTGCTGATTGTCTTTTGTGAAGTGGCTGTTTGGTTTCGCCTATGTACCGTTCTTTGCAGTTTTCCTCACTGCACTGAATGGAGTAGACAACATTGCTCTGTTTTTCTGCCATTGGTTGAGATCCAACCAATGGCTACAAGAAGAAGGTTATAGACTGTCTACAGAAGCTTGAGAAGGAGGAGATAGACAGGCCTCTGTACTACAGACTATACCCTGGGGAAGCCATTCCCTGCATCTATGGCCTTCCCAAAATTCACAAAGAGAATGTTCCACTCAGACCCATCGTTTGCAGCACAGATTCCATCACATACAACATAGCCAAACATTTGACTACAATCTTGGCTCCGTTGGTGGGGAACACAGTACATCATGTGGAAAACACACAGAAATTTGTGGACAAAGTGAAACATCTCCAGTTGGACCCAGATGACGTTATGGTTTCTTATGATGTAGTGTCCTTGTTCACTTGCATCCCAACCTCAGAAGCAGTGACAGCGGTGATGAGAAGACTGCAGGAGGACTCCACCTTGCAGCAAAGGACCAAGCTTACACCTGAACACATATGTAAACTATTAGACATCTGTCTCAACACAACCTACTTCCAATTCCGGGGACACTTCTACAGACAGATTCACGGCTGTGCTATGGGCTCTCCGGTCTCTCCCATTGTGACCAACCTGTACATGGAACAGTTTGAGAAGAAGGCATTATCCTTGTTCCCAGGCACACCACCAAGTCATTGGTACCGTTACGTGGATGACACCTTTGTGAAAATCAAGAAACAAGACTTGGAAGCGTTCTCAGAGCATATTAATACGGCGGACCCCAACATCAAGTTCACACGTGAGGATGCAAAAGAGAACCGCTTGGCCTTTCTTGATTGTTCTACTCTCAGAGGAGAGGACGGAAAGCTCCAGATAGAAGTGTACAGGAAACCAACACATACGGATCAATACCTGCTCTTTGACTCACACCATCCACTACAGCACAAGCTGGGTGTAATCCGGACATTACAACACAGAGCCAAAGAAGTGCACACAGGCTCAGAGGGTAAGAAGAAAGAGGAAAGGCATGTCCAGAATGCACTCTCAGCCTGTGGTTATCCTACTTGGGCTATCAACAAAGTTAAAAGAGCCAAAAAACAGGACAAAAGTGTAACTGAACCCAGAAGGAACGGTGTCTCCATTCCTTATGTATCTGGACTGTCTGAAAAACTACAAAGGATCTTTAGACAGCACGATGTTCCTGTCTTCTTTAAACCAGGCAACACTTTAAGACAGAAACTCGTTCACCCTAAGGACAAGTTACCCACACAAAAACAGAGCAATGTTGTCTACTCCATTCAGTGCAGTGAGGAAAACTGCAAAGAACGGTACATAGGCGAAACCAAACAGCCACTTCACAAAAGACTTTATCAGCACAGACGACACGCTAACTCAGGATTACAGAGCGCCGTGCATTTGCATTTAAAAGCTACAAACCACACATTTGATGACAGCGAGGTGAAGATTCTTAGTAGAGAGAAGAGTTGGTTTGAACGGGGCGTCAAGGAAGCCATTTTTGTGAAGAAAGAGAACCCCTCTTTGAACAGAAATGGTGGTCTGAGATTTAATCTTAAGTCTATCAGAGTGTATTATCACCTTGGTCACGCCTATCACATGCTAATCAGGCACTTAACAGTGATGAAGTAGATGCAGCCAGAGAACAATAGGCCTGATTACTGATTACTGGGCCATCTTGAAACTATTAGGTCAGTTTCAGGTGAAACTAGCTATTAACAGATACTCAGGCAGATTCCCTCCTGAGGGCAGGGCTTATGTAACTCAGAGTAGCTTAAATTTCCAGTTCCCGTCCAATTTTTTCACATTGAGAATGACTTCCGGATGGGAGCCGAAACGTCTTGATTCTGAAAACAGTGTCCAGATGACTACGACTGAAACCTTTTCTACGATAGAACACTCCTGGACAAATGAGGGACTACACCGTCTTAGAGTGGAAAGCTTGACAGGCGTGCCAACAGTAACTTAGTGGGCTTAGCTGAAGTTGAAGTTGCTGCATGTGTGCTTAATACAGCTAGTCCTGATTAATCAACTCTCCTTGATGACTGTTTTAGGGGGAAAAGATGACACTAAACAAAACTGATGGCTGGTGGAGTTTACAGTGAGACATGAAGCCTGTCCAGATCTGTGAAGTAATTCTTTAATAGAGAGACAAAGTGTAACAAAGGCTGTAAGCTGTATTTAAAGCTCCAAAATGTTGGATAGATTGTCTTTCTTAAAAACTATTCAACAAATGGGCCAGGATTGGATTCAAAAGGCTCTGAAACAACATCACTGTCTTTTCTGAATCACTGAAACGGGGCGAAAGAATTTCAGTCTGGCAGCACAAGAGCGGATGACATTCTCCTTTGTGCTTTTAATGGGAAACAGAGGGAAAATCGTAAAAGGAAACACACATTTCCTGTAGGACTGGTGTGTGACGTACACACGTGTGTGTGATGCACTCATTGTAGCTTTAACTGGCAAAAATGTGACATCAGCAGCTGGATCCCGCATGAAGGATAAGATGCAGCCAGCACAAACACACAGGCGGCCAAGGGTCAATGAAACAGTAACAGAGGAAGGGAAGGATGTCCCCTCCTCTGACTCCTTTTCCATGCCACCCACTTGGCCTTGCCTCAGATTCCCTTCTTCAAAAATGTTATGGCTCACAGCAGTAATGGGGATTTCTTTACCTGTAATGAGTGAGAGGGGAAAACAAGACAAGTGTTAGAGTAAAATATAAAGAGGCAACAGTTCCAAACAGGCTCAGATCTTCATGCTGATTGACTGCTGTTGTCAGACACCATTCGAGACAGGCAGACAGGTGAGAGGGTTTATAAGACTGATCAGTACTGTCAGCCAATCAGGGCTATGGAAATTAAAAATAACATCCCCACAGAACAGAATGACTTAAAAAAGGAACCCCTTACATAAATATACTTTTTTGTATATTGATTTCTTTGAAATGAACTTAAGATAAATGCAGAGACTATATAAGTACTTTATTCTTCTCAGCATAAAGGGATTTTGCTTTGCACAAACCATATACAAAGCTATTCTAGTGTCAGTGGAGCTCAAGAGCTCAAACTGTTTTTCACTACACAGTACTTCTGGCCTTGACGCTACAGGTGTATCCTTCCACAGAATATCATTTCAGTTCTGGGTGTGGGTGGTTGACCTTACCATGAAAACGTGATATCATATGACATGTTAGGGAGAATTATCATCTTATAAAAATAAGTGTGACAACAATGTATCTTCCAGTTAACACCACACTGTAAGCAGGAGGTTGATGTGAGTAGTATGTGAATACTTCTCTCTCTCATACACACACATACGCGACAATATTGAAAGGACTCCCTGTAACATCTGCTAACAGACTTCTCTTCTTCCCTCCCACTGTAGGAACACCTATTTCAACATCACTCAAGAAAGAATTTTTCCATCTTTGGGAACTTTTTATTATAGTAATTATTCACATATATAACAATTTTAGAATGTAATGACGTGGACAAAAGTGTCACTTTTAAAGTTTACTGTAGCATTTACTAACTAATGTATTCCAACAAACATTTCTTAAATTAGTGCTGTAAAACAAAAAAATATGTCAGCAGTCTGTGACAGAGACAGAGCCACTGAGTGCCATCGGGCCTATCCAGACATGTTCTGACGCGTCGCAGTCTCTCTCCCATACACTGCACAATCCCTTTCCAATGACAAAGTGACCTCATTTAGATAAACAGATTTGGACTGAATTTTAATCTCTCATCAGTAATAATTGAAGACCCATCCAACTCTGTTAATCATCCATTTGTGAACTATTTGCAGGCATGATCATTTGAACAAAATAAAAGAGAAAGAAAGAAGATGATTTTGCTAAAGGGGCTGAAAAAGTGATTATACTGCTGAAGGGAGTTGGCAATATGCCATTTAGGTACACTGTTGAGGAAATGATTTAATGCTGAAATTGCTGTACAGTATATCTAAACAGCTTACCGATGCTGTGTTTTGTGCTGAGGAGATGATGCTGTAAATTCCCAGGATGTATCCCAGACTCTTATCAAAGACACACAAATTCCACATTCCAATTACAAATGTCTGATTTTAACTATTTTTCTCTATCTTTTTGTTTTGTCTTCATACACTGTTCTTTAGCAGCACTATTCAAATAAAAAGGATTATTGAAGTGCTACAACATGTCTGATATTTTTAGTGTTAGTTTGCCCTGCATTTCCCAGAAATCACATTCAGAGACTTCATACTGTGATACGATTGAATTCCTGTTGATTAAGTTTTTATGACCCTGTCTTTTCTGTTGTCTCCTCTCTGTGCCATCAACTGAGATCTTCTATTTATTCTAAACAAACTGCTGTTGTTGCTGGAAGCATAAAACGCATTAGTTCCTGTGAATCTGTGGATTTTTCCTGAAAAAGGCCAACCAGTCGTTGTTCAACAAACGCTTTCATAAACTGAATATGAGTTGTATTGCTAACACATCACATCATTCTGTAAAAAGGAAGAAGCAACAGGTTATGTCACAGTTATTAATACTTTAAAGCTATTTTTACATGCGTGTGTTAGTGTGGAGACGTGAGTGGAAATACTGAGTCCTGATCACACATTCTCTCTTGTTATTTTTCCAGCTTATTACAAACTCGATCTTATTTTCATTTGTTTGGGTTCTACATGTCATGATAATATACTCACTAAAGAGATTGCAGAGATCTAGGGGCACAGCAACATTGCAAAATAGTCAGATGGGACAAGAAACACAAGTGGTCAGACAATGATGCATTTTAAACAAACCAACAGGTTAGCCAAACTTATTTGGAAGACAAAACCAAGGTGAACACTAAAGTTATAACTGTCCATTGTAAACATCCATCACAGTTTATAGACCAACATCCTGGTTGAACTCTGACCTACTCTACTGGTTTTCCGTGTGCGATGAGGGATTGCTACAAATATTTTGGGTGCATTCATTTTCAGTGAAGTGGTAAATAATATGGCAACACTGTTGGCTTGTTTACAACCTGTGTGATCATCTGACCACCTATGTTTAGTTATGTTTAGTTATGTTTAGTCCTGTTGGTCCCAGATCTCAGTAATTCTTGAGGTGAGTACGTTACTATAAGCAACAAATTCAGAAAGAATTTGACAGTAGAGACTCTCATTTACACCTCTGAGGTAACTGAGGCTGAGTGGAGTGACGCGAATGTCTCACGCTGCAATTAAATATGTGAAATCAGCACATTTTGGCCTCAGAGTCACAGCAAAGCAGCCTTGTGATCTCTTGGTGCTGCCCCAGTTTCCAGCATACAGCCAGGAGGGAAGTTTGATGACATTTCACTATCTCTCTCTCTCTCTCTCTCTCTCTCTCTCTCTCTCTCTCTCTCTCTCTCTCATTCAGTTCAATTCAATTCAATGGGGCTTTATTGGCATGGGAAACAGACGTTAACATTGCCAAAGCAAGTGTAAAATAAAAAAAACATACATAAATCTCTCTCTCTCTCTCTCTCTCTCTCTCTCTCTCTCTCTCTCTCTCTCTCTCTCTCTCTCAATTTAATTAAATTCAATTAATTTGCTTTCTTGGCATGAAAGTATTGAAAACAGTTTGGCCATAGTATCCAAGTACAAACTGATCAAATATCTGCACAATACACAAAACAGTATTATTAGCAATAACACAATATAGATAAAATACAGTATATAACATCAAAACTGTATATACAAATAAAATGTATGTGTACATGTAACTTTATGTGTGTGTGTGTGTGTGTGTGTGTGTGTGTGTGTGGGCTATGTCTCCTATTACTTCTGATATTATTATATTTGTCACATTTTAAGAGGAGGTGCATCTCTGGCTCAACCTCACCTGTCGTGCAGTGACCACAGACTCTTTCCTCTGTTGGTAGCCACAACTTCTTGTGTCGTCCTTTCTCTATGGCTAGATTGTGGTCACTGAGTCTGTATTTGGTCAGGATCTGTCTCTGCTTTGAATCTCTGACAATAAAGGGATCCCAGTTTATATTCATGGTTTAGGGCCAGATAGCAATTAAGTTTGTTTTTCGTTTTGGTTTGATTTGTCCAATGTTTCAGATAGACAACCTTTGTTAATTTCATAATTTGGTTAACTCTGATTAGTGGTTGGAAAGCAGTGCTGGTCTCACAGCAACAGTGTTGGGTGATATTTGATCAGTAAGTCTCAAGAGCTGACAGAAGGGACTCTTTTTGGGGTTTTCTCTCTCTCTCTATGGGGATTCATAGAGTAGCTGCCAAATGAGTCCTGTCTCTCTGTAGGCCGTTTTCTTTTGTATACACACAAACACACTCACACAACACAAAACAACCCACTAACAAGGCTGCATTAGCCCTCATTGTTTCTCTGAGTGTGTCCATGGTTGAAAAGAGCACTGCTGCATCATAATGACAGGTGAGATTGTGGCAGGGAGCCAGGCTGTATGCATGTGTGTTTGTTTGTTTGTGTGATTTTTGCGTGTGCATTTGCCTGAAAACCAGTGTTGTCTGCTGATTACTGATCAGGTGTACTGAATGTGTGTATGAGTCAATTTTTTGTGTGTAGGTGCACATATGTGAAATCACATGTCCATATCCATACATTAATATTCCATGTGTTAAGTCAATATCAGACAACTTTACAAGCTGTGGTTGAATGTTTTCTAATCCTCTGTCTGCACTTATCAAGGTATTCATAGCTAAAACTATTTCCGAGAACATAACAGAAGAAATGTGCCCCTTTCTTGCACAGATAGTATAACTAGTTTGACAAGTTTGAAACAGTGATGTGAGTCTCTTGACGTCATACCTTACAACTATTTCCTTTTCATCTGAAGATGGAGTCTCTCAGCTAATATTGTATGCTGATTTAGACAACTGTTTCTATCCACATATTCAATAAAAAACAGTAAATATGCAACATTAAAGCTAGAATTTGTACTGTTTTACCCAGTTTTGATTACGTTAGAATTTAATTCGTATTTTGGAATAATAATCTGTTTCCACGTCTTGTTGAACAAATGATATTTAATACTTTGAATGTTTTGATGTAGTTTTTTTGTTAAATGTCTACTCTAAAAGTCTTGTTTTTTTACCAGTTAATCCATCAAATAAAAGTCATGATGATGCTGTGACCTTGTGTGCCAAAATGGATGCATAAATATGTACTAATTTCCATAATGATTCATGTATACGACATATTACTATAATGAGAAAATCAAGGATTTTGACATTTTGGGTCTGTACTGCTGCTGTACTGCGTACAGGACAGGCTATTTAGAGTTCTTTGTTTTTCATGTCTTTATCAAAGCTGTGATTCATGTGCTTTATACTGCATTCACTGTTTAGTTAATGAAGTTATTGCTAGCACTTGCTAGTGTATAGATGCTTTGATGAGGAACTCAATTGGGGTTGTCAGTGGTGTTACTGCTCAGTGCTACAGAGCTACAAGAACAAGGTCAGGTTTAGAGTCAGGCAATGGAGCTGGTTTAGGACTCAATTGTGTCACATAAAACACGATTACACTGGCTTGCAATGGTTGCCTAGACCATGAATGTAGTTCCTGCAAGTTTTTTTACATTTCGCAGAGAAGGAAATGGCAAATTATTTTGGAATAGACACCAAGAAGAGCCCAGGGTCTGTATAGAGGGCAACACAAACCGGCTACATTGTGCAGTGTGGTGTCATTTTAATGTACGTTTAACTTTGCAGTTTTAAAACTACAGTATACCTTAATCTATTTGCAATCAACACTGTTCTGACAAAGATGTCTTCCCTAGCGTATGTATTAATTGTGGGGGAGCTAGCAGTGTGCATTGTTGTATGCTACAGTGACATGATAAACCATAGAAATGTTTGTCTTCTCAGTGATGTTTGCAACTGTGCTTACAACCACTCAAACTTCCCAAGAAGAGGAGAAACAGGCTCAAGAATCCACACTGAAATCTGAGTCAAGGTGTGTGAGTCAGCCCCAGAGTAAACAATTATTCATCATCAAGGCATGCCCAATCACAAGACTTTATTGGGCATACAAAGGCTGCCCTTGTGAATTGGCACTGTCACTTTTTACATTTTTTCCTAGGCTGCCTTCTATGTTGAATAGATCTAGTAGACTTCCTTTCCTTGAACTTAAGGGTTAAGCTACTTGCCAAGAAATCCATGGAAGTAGAACAGAAGAAGTTATAGAAGTCACGAGATGACGAAAACCAACCACAAACTGAAACCATGGGCAGATCATGCCAGCTTTCTAAAAACAGAAGAATGTCATCTGCATAGTGCCCACCCCTATAATTTTCAGTATGGCTGTACAGTCACTGCCAGCGGCTCAAACACACTCTCGGAGGAATGGGCTGAGATGACAGCCCTGTCTACTACCTCTGGTAAGAGTGTAAGCCATTGGGGAGGCATATTCCAATGACAAATCCTTAAATATTTTTTGACCAAATAGGATAAAGTGTGCATTTAATATTTAATCATGTGATTTAATAATTTAGTAAATATCAGTTAGAGATAACTGATTTTATCCATATCATCCAACACCATTTTTATTTGAGATGTGACAAACACTTTACAGTAGATGTTAATGACACAACTAAGTTTGTTTCCATTGGAAAATCAGAATCACAGCAGAAAATGCAACAATAAGTGCAGATTAAGTTAATTTTTAATAAACTTTATTTTTATCCCATCCCCCCCAAATGTTACATACAAAAGGTGATCAGAATTGAACATTTCCTTGTGTCAAGACCGTAACATTTACATAATAAATAAAACATGTATAAATAAAAAAATAAATAAACAGGACATTATGTGCCAAAAAATAAGACTCTTCTGAATTGGCAGATGGCTTTCACAATGTTGGATTTTTTGAAAACACATGTACGTAATACTTGCATTCCAGGTCACAGTTTTTAGGATACAACTCTGGGTCGAGAAAGCAATGTAAACCGATAAGGATTACAGTACAACAGAGTACAATGTTTTCTTTTTTCCATAGTAGATATTACTGGGATATATATTTATGATACCAGTTCTAAAAGCTTATACCAGGTAGTGAGAGTGTAGTGCTATTGGACTTACTTTTAAACTTAATGCAAAGTACAAAAGTAAATCCCACCTGTAAAACTCATCTTGAATCTTGTTTGTATCCAGCTTGACATTCACAAAGGGTTGTTATTGCACTATACAGACATCCCTCAGAAAGGCACTTTTAACCCCCACCCCCCCACCCTCATTTTCCAACCAACAGTTTCGTTTACCAGCTCATCTGTGGCGCACACACAGTCACCTACTGTATTGTGAATTTAAAACAATCATTTTAAAAACCAACAAAGAAAATGCCTTTCGGTATCTAGTTAAAAACAAATAAAATATAACAGTGGTAGTAAAAAGTTTTGCTTTCCAGATGAACTTAAAAAAATCAAACAAAAAAAGTGCAAAATTGTGTTGCTCCCATAGCCCCTTAAGTGTGTTGTGTACCACATCAGTGAAATTTGTTTCAAATAACTAGCAAACAAAAACACACACATACAAAAAAAGAAGGAAAAAAAAAAAAAGACAAAAATGACATTGGAGCAGAGGAAGCTATGACTTTCTCCGAACTTCAGCATCACCATCATAAAATAAGGCCAGGAATGTTATTTGTGCATGTGTGGTAAAGATCGTAGTGTGATCCTATAGCTGGCTAATTTTTTATTTTTTTTTAAAGAAGAAAAAAAAAAAAAAAAAAAAAAAAGAATGTGCGCGCCATATTCCAAAAGGCCAGAAACCAACCGAGGGTAGAAGGGTCTCTCTCTCCCCAATCAAACCACAATTCTTCCCAAAGCATCTCTGCAGTAAGATCACGGGTCCAGTGCAAGTCAACGGCGTAGATAACCTTGCTGCTAAAATACTTTTGGAAAATGGAGCTAAAATTATCCTTGTTCCATTGCAAGCAAATAAGACAATTTTAGTGTTTATTTACCTTTGAGACACCATGCCTGGGTTATCGCCTATCAGGGGAAGCTGAAAGCTGCAGGGTTGGTTGGTGGCTTTGAAAGATCCAGCCAAGAAGCAGTGGTTTTGAGTGAGTGAGGGAAGGTAATTGGGAGTTTGGGTGTTCATTTATGCATCTGCCTGTGAGGGATCCATCATTTCAGACCAGGTAGGAGTCTTTTATTTTAGGTACCACTACCTTCCAGGTGGATACCTTTGAGGCATAAGCTCGACAGGCACAAACCCTTGAGGCAGATGCTGCATTGGGCAACTTCCTGACTGCTTGATGTTTATCAAGGTCAAGCAATTTGATCATCAGCTGCCTAAGCACCAGTCCAGAGGAGAATATTTGCTTGCTCTGAGCAGCCTTCCATCTGTCAACTGAACAGGCGTCAGCTCCTCCCGGCACTGCCTTAAGAAATGATATCAGTCAGTCAAGATGCCTAAGAAGAGGTGTTAACCAGTCAAGTTGCCTCCAAGGCATCTGCCAATCAGGCAGCCTGGGAGGCACTGAGCTGTGCTCTCAGGCATCAGCGTGGTGTTGGAGCAGCTGGACCACATATCGCAGTCGGTGTCTTAGCTCTGAGGTGCAGCCCATCTCAATGAGCATGCTGAGGAGGTAAGTGCATGAGACGCGTTCCCGGCTGATGTAGGTGAGCAGGTAGGAGTCATCAGAGGACTTGCACAGGATGATCTTGGTGTGGTCTGTGTAGAAGTTAACCTGGAAGGGATTCAAAACAGAGCATGAATGTAAGAAAAGTATTACCAAAATGGGTAATTGGCATCTGACTGACCTGTTTTTGTAACTTGTAATTTTGTTTACAGTGTTGCACTACTTGCATTGTTTTATAAGTGCATCTAGGACTCTAAATATAGAATTTATGAGTTTTTTCGAACCTGTAGAGTGCCATTGTTGAAGAGCATGACAAGCGCATGGTCAGTCTTCACCCACTGGAGCAGCAGAGGAGGAGGACCTGAGACTTGCTCCTCACAATGCAGATCTCCACCCTGAAGAGGACAGAAAATATTTAGATTAGCTCACAGGATGTCACGTTACAATCATTGTCCAATTGCTCTTAGACATCTTTGAAAGCTTCTAGCTACAAAATAGCAGCCTTGCTCATACCTCCATAAGGTTCTGCTCCATGTAATTAGCCATGAGCTCTACAATTTGTCTCTGGCTGCGAAGCTGCTCTGGTAGAGAGCTGGCAGGGAAAGTGAAGTGTTCGTTGTTGGTCAAGCAGTAGTGGACTGTCCTGTTTGGAAGGAAAGAGAAAAAAGTGTTACCGTTTGATTGGGTTCAAATTTTGAAGTTTAAATCAAATCCCCTAAAAACTGTAATTTATGATGAGCACACATTTTGATAGGGAGGACTAGCTTAGCTATGTGGAAACTGGTTAAGTATAGCTGGAACACATATTGGACCAATTTGGTTACTTGACTACTTTATGACTAGACTCAGCCAAGAAATTCTATGCACAATGTAAATGTTTACATGACACCTTAAGAAAATACTGTAGCTCTTATGGTACTTACTTGCGTTGGTCACAAAGACTGAGATGTGTTCCCTCATTGAAGAGCACACCAATGCTTTGGTTCGAGAGCTGGTAGCCAAAACCATATTTGTTTGAGTAGTCGACCCATTTAGTCACCCACAGGAAGGACTGTGGCCTGGACAAACAGGGTGGGTTCCTAGTGGCTGGAAAGATAAGAGATAAAAATGTTAGGATTGATATTATGACATGAAATTGTTCTATAGTCTGAGTAAAAGTGACTAAATGTTTATATTTCCAAGTCTATAAGTCAGCATTTTACAAAAAAAATGCTACAAATGTTAAGCTATAAACTTAAAAGGTACTTTAGGCTACATGAGTCAGCAGATATTCAGACAAAGAAATGGCTGAGGCAAGGAAAATATCTGGTTGATTAAACTTGAATGATTCTGCATCGTTGGTCATTTAATGCAACAGAATGTAAGATGGTTCATGTTGGAGGAAGCAGCATTTTTTGGTGTGCTGTTTTGGTGCTCTGTAGCACAGATGCAAAGATTTAAAGATGCTATTCAGCATTTCCATTTATTGTCTTGAGATTAAACACATCGATCTGACTTGCCAAACACCATCATCATG
Source organism: Siniperca chuatsi (assembly GCF_020085105.1). NCBI lineage: Eukaryota > Metazoa > Chordata > Actinopteri > Centrarchiformes > Sinipercidae > Siniperca > Siniperca chuatsi. The sequence continues at coordinate 15,387,812 of NC_058054.1, read as the reverse complement.
CTGTAGGCCAATAGTGTTCTTGCAGTCTGCACAGCTCAGCCTGCTTTGTGCTCTCTTACCTGCAGGCATGGTAGCCAGGCAGCTGTTGAGAACTTTCATGGCCGATTCAGCGACAGCTGCAGGGGTCAGGACATCCTCACATGCTGGACAGAAAACAAGAATTATGTGAAACATTGATCATAGAAGAAAAAAGGAATTAAAAATTGCAATCAAATATATCTACTCAGCGAAGTATTGGGCCCTACGTTCAGTGCTGCTGGCCATGGTGCCCTTGAAGGAGCGTGAAATTGACTTCCTGGATTCCTCCTCAGCAGGAGTCTGTTCCAGAGGCACAGAGCTGACCACCTGACCGGTGGCGGGAGAGGGCACCTGAGCAGCAACAAAAAGACAGGATTTAGCACACAGTTGTGACAAGAAAAAAAGAACCAAAGTGCTAAAAAGAAAAAAAATGACATGCCAAAAAACAAGGTAACTACAGAAGTAGGAAGACGTGCATGAGACAGTCTGAATGTGTTCTATTAATGCTTACACACTTGCTTAGCGATTGTGGGTCTAAAAAAAAAACAAAAAAACAGCCAGCAATGTTGCTTTTTCTGCTACAGCTTTAATTGTTGCTTCTTACTGCACTACTTTTAGTACCACAATTTCCTTGTGTGCTTTGCAAGCATGCTGCAAGTGTGATGTGTAGTTTCTAATGTCATGTGACCACGAAGCTGCTTTTGAAATAATGAGGTGGTAATCGGTTTGTTAGCATATCATATTTTCCTGCAGGCATACGTACAAAAAAAGTAAACAAGGCACTTTTGACAACCACTTTGTGTAGTCAAAAAAACAAAAAGGGATGGATTCTACCAAGTATGCAGTAACCGTTTCCTCAGATACTTAAAAGAAAAAAAGACAAAAGAAAAAAAAAATGGCCTCAATAAGTCCAATATACACTAAACTTTCTCACTAAATATTAACAGCTACAACCAACAAACAGTGCAACATTTGACCTCTGAAATTTTACTGGTCTGTTGACAAGCTGAAGGACTTCTGGGACAATACAGAACCTTCCACTGCAATATCAGTGAAGCTAAATACAATTTCTAAATCCCTTTAAAAAAATAAATAAATAAGGAAAAAAAAAAAAAAAAAAAAAAGAGGACTATTCCTTTGTATAATCAAAAGCATAATCCATTGTTCAAATGATATAGCTGCTCCATATTCAGTCAGTCAGTCTAAGATAGTCTTCAGTGCTGGTATTTGCTATGTTATTCTGAAGAAAAACTCTCCCTCATAAATTAAAGAGCCAGTTATTCACCCAATATAGTTTTTTGAACATGCCATGCTGCAAAAAAAAAAAAAAAAAAAAAAAAAAAGCTGTTAAGCTTACGTCAAACACTAGATGCAAAGCAATTATCACACAATAATGTCACAACAAATGTTGTCTGCTGTGAAAATATGTAATTATGTACTACTTGTGGGATTTAATTACTTTAAAAAAAAAAAAAAAAAAGAAGAAGAAGGACACACACACACACACAAAGAAAGATGAAAGATGTACCTCATTGAGTCCCACTGTCTTGTAGCTGATTTGTCTGTTGATGGAACATTTAACGATGCCTGACACCAGCTTGGAAATGTCTTTGTCATCTTTTTCCTCGCATGGAATCTTCTCCACTGCAAAAAATAAAAATAAACAAGATTCTTGCATTGTAGTCACAACAAATATGTTTAACCACAGGAGCGTTTATATACCCACATACAGTAGTTCATGGAAATGCTTGAAGGAAAACTAAAACTGAATTACAATCCAGTTCTTCAGTAAAAACTTTTTTTTTTTTTTTTTTTTTTTTTTTAAAAACATCAGTTTCCATGAGACGAAAGCAAATTAAGAAAACAACAGATGTTGCATAATCACATTCGGGAAGGGACATATATGTGACCTATCTTCTACTGTTTCACTCACTTGACTCCTGTGCTGCTGCTTACCTTTTGGTTTCTTTTTGCCAAAGAGGCTCTTGGCCATTTTACTGAAGAATTTCTTGGCAGGGCTGGGAGGGTGGAGCTCTGGCACCATCACACAGCTGCTGGGGGGAAGCTTATCAGGAGTGAAACCCTAGAGGAAGGTAAGGAAGATGTAAGAGGGACAGAGACGGCACACAACTCACTCATTCTGAGTGAACATGACGATACGTCTAATGCGGACATGAGATATTCTCTTCTAGTTTCAAGCACCATTTCCCCACTCCCAAAAAGCATTATGATCTTGAGCTGATGTCCTTAAAATGGATGAAAGCATCAAACCCCATCATTGTTTCTTTAAACTGACAAAATTAGCATGATTCACATACCTTGGTGAAGAATTCGTGGTTGAGGATTTGATCCAGTGAGAATCTGTCCGTGGGGTTTTTCTGCAGGATGCCGGAGATGAGTTTCTGTGCCGCAGGGGAAAGCGTGGATGGCAAGTTGTACTTAACTTCCTTTATACACTTGTACGTCTCCTTCAGGTCAAGAGTCTCAAAGGGAGGGCTGCCGCACATCAGTGTGTACCTGAACGGGATAAACGCAAGACAACCACTGGTCAAGATATAAAATAATGATTTATACTACAAACAATGTTTGCGGTTTGGTACAACGTCCTCATTTAACACACTGAGATAAGATGAAGCTGAAACCAAAACCCATACTGCCAAATTCCACAAATGTTATTTCAAACATGACTGGACACAAAAAAAAAAAAAAAAAAAAAAAATCAGGAACAAATAAATAAAAACTCACATGACACATCCGAGGGACCAGACGTCAGACTCTGTGCCGTGGCCCTGCCTGTTGAGCACCTCAGGGGCCAAGTAGTTGGGAGTCCCACAGATGGTTCTGAGAAAAAAACAAGTACAGGATAGATTTAATGCCTCAAACAATTACCATTATTTTCTGATCTGTAGATGCATCATGCAGACAAGGAAGTGGTTAAAGCAATTTTTTTTCCTGCCATACTCATTCTTCTGGTATTCCACAGGAAGGTGTCAAACAGGTACTGAAACTCTGCTCTAAGCGCTACATTCAACTGCCACTTGGAAACCGGTTTAGTTAGGTACTTACTGAGAGAAAGTAGTAGGAGGAAGAATGTGCTTAGTAACTGACGTAATGGTTTTAGGTTGATGTGCATTATGCAAGCCAAGAAAATGGCTAAGGCTGTAATGTTCAGTTTCTTGGGTGTTATGTTTATGAACAGCAGTCACTCCAAAAGTAGCAATGTGTGCTTTTTTCCAAATTTTAAACTCAAATAAGTAAGGCTATAAATTAAAGATCGTTACCAAAAACTATTTAAAAATTTTCAAATATCAGTCTCTCTATCTGAGAATTTGTGGCTACCTCTGTTAGAAAACTTAATGTTTAACTACTTCTTTTCTTTACTAACTTTTTCCTCTGCTCCACTGTCTCCAGCTTAGCAGCGAGGCCGAAGTCGCCCAGCCGCAGCTCCATGTTCTCATTGACAAAGAAGTTGCCTGAAAGAGACAAAAACATTTGTCCAGTCAGCATTCCACAGATAACATGTGCCGGCCCAAAAGTCACAGCGGATTCCTGGGATGCTTGTGTTGTGCGGATGCCACGTTTCGCTCATATACTCACATACCTAGTTTGAGATCTCTGTGAAGGATCCCTCTGCTGTGGAGGTACTTGAGGCCGGATATGATCTGTTTGAGGTAATATCGCACTTCTGGCTCTGTGAGCGTGTGTCTCGCCTTCCAAATGTGTGCCAGGGACTGCAGAGACAGAGCAATGAGTGAACTGTCAACCCCGCATCCATCAGTGGGACTGTACAACACTGTTACACACACACAGCAGAGTAGCATAGCAAATAGATGCTGGTGTGATTCAGGTGGGTGTCTGGGACGCTGCATCAGTAATCATTAGGCTGTTAGGTGTGTATACTTAAGATAAGAATATAGTGTTTATAGTCCGTTACTGTGGAGCAATACAAGGCAAGCTGTATTCATGCAAGCAAAACACATGCAAGCTGTGCAGACTGTTCTAGAGATTTCTCAAGTCTCACCTTCCGACTGCAGAGCTCCAGGAATATGTAGATGTTTTCTTGGTCTTCGAAATGATGAGAGAATTTCACCACATGCTTGTGCGACAGGGTTTTGTGGAGTTCAATCTCATTCGTTATCTGTTAAAAATTGGACAATCAGTTTGTGTGCATATTTCAATCCTAAACACAATCCAGATACTGAATTCAGATTACGCATGGGCCTCTCTGCAAGACATACTGGAGGTATAAACAAGAACGATGGTGTACCTTGTCCCTCTGGTGTGGTTTGGACACCCTGCTCTGTGGAATCACCTTCACCGCATACATTTTGTTGTTGGAGAGGTCTGTCATCTCGTAGCATCGAGCAAAGCCACCCTTCGGGGGAGACAAACAGGATGATCAGTTAACAGAGAGGTAGCAGGCTGAAAACCTGCAATGGCCATTAAAAATCTGCCCCAATGGCAGGTCTTTGATCCGAGGATCAGTATCTGTACAGCAGTCAAAATAATTCAACAATGATTTAGCCAATTCTGGAAGGCTGGCGTGGAGGCAAATCAATGAGTAAATAACCAACCCAGGATTAAACCTGTTCAGATGCATCATTTTATAATCAAGATAATTAATTGACCAGCATCTCTTGTTGCCTTGGATGCTTCTAAAACCGACCATCAATCCCTAACATCATGTTTACTACTGCTCATGCATATTTCTTGATGCCATCAAGGCTACATATGCTTGAGGACAGGAGGGATGAGGCAGACCGAGCTGCTGCATTCATTAACCATGAAATTGACGGAGACGTTTCCAGCTCTGCGGCAGGCAGCAGAGAAGAGAGACCTGGCTGGTTGCCCGACGCAGCGTATCGATGTCGAGCAACATGTTGATACAGTCACTCCATTCATACATCGCACATACTGTGTCCAAAAAAAAAAAAAAAACATTACAGCGGCGATATTGTAGGGGAGGGCGATAGTGGCAGAGTCGGGCCCATGTATATTTGGTGCATTCGTCTGAGATGTCAATAAAATGCGATGATTTTTATAAATAATAATTCTTCGGCTTTTCTAATGTGTTGCCAATCATGTGTGCGCACAGGAGCTGGGCACACCTTGCGCCTGATTCATTGAGCAGTGACGCGCACAGCAGGGGGAGATTGGCCACATCACCACGAGGTCATTCCCTATTCCTGTTAGTAACACACCTGGAAAATGGCTAATAATGAATTTTAATCATCGACAGCTTCCGTATCAACCTAAAAGAGCGACTCAATAATACAAATTCTAGATCCATCTTTCGCCTCAGAATGATTCCTGTGGTGAAGCGAGACAAGCACATGTAATATTAAATCTTCGTACCTTTCCCAAAAGCTTTCCTTTACTGTAGGATCTTCCCGTCTTGGAGTCTGTCACCACCTGGGCCAGCTCTGGTTTGGTTTGTTCGGGTTTATTCCTGCTGGTTTTCACCGGGGCAGAGGACTGTTGGGGTCCACGCTCCGGAACAGGCTTAAATAAATCCGCATTCATGGCGTGGCACGAAATACGCTGCGCCGCGGTGAAACAACCGGTTTCCATTTAACACAGCGGTATAACTGACCACTTGGTGTGTATGTATATATATATATATATATATATCTCCCTTATTTTCTCAGTAGTTGGTCTGGTGCGTAATGATGCGTCCACCGAGTCCAACTGTATCCATCTGGCGTGTCTGGGTACAGCTCTCCGGGAGGCTATATAGTCAGGCTGCGACGTCACGGAGCAGGGGGCGGGGGTGGTGGCGCACTGGTGGAGAAAGTCCAGACGATTTGCTCAGACAGAATCTCAATCAAAAAATGATCTATATGTAAGAAAAACATGAATGAAAGAGCTCGTGACTAAAAAGAATCGGTCTCAGTGCTGCGCGACACCTCTGAGAATAGCCATGTAAATCCTCATTTTATTTCACTTTTGGCCTTTCATTATTCTACCTTTATTACTGAGCAATGAGAAAATTATTCGCGAAATATCTTAATGAGTCATCTGCTCCATAAAAATGAATCGTGTATGCCATGATGTTGCAGTGGTTCATACAACACTCCCCAGGGCCAATGATTTACAGTTTACCACGTTCACTCATGCATCATCTGAGGTTACAGTGTAAACACGTGTTGCAAATGAATTAACATATTCATTGAACAGATCGAATATAGAAATTGCACGTCATGCAGCCATACTACCATGGAAATATTACAACGGGTCATATAAAAATATCTGTATGTCCAAAATTATTATGTGACACATAAATAATAATTTAGAACCTACAGATCACAAAAATATTGCAATGAGTCTTATTTAGTTAATTAATCCAGCAAAACTGCAGGCACAGAGATGAGTTTGTTATTATGCCAAACCCCTACAAAATAAAAGCTCAAATTTCAACAATAAATCTTGGGTTAGATTTTCCCCGCGTGTTTTGTGTGAGTGTGTGTGAGAGAGAGAGAGAGAGAGAGAGAGAGAGAGAGAGAGAGAGAGAGAGAGAGAGAGAGAGAGAGAGAGAGAAATCCCCAGGGAAAGCCGTGTGAACTACTGATCGCAGCTGCCACCTGGCGGACAAAACGTGCAGCTCCAAAGCTCATGCTCTGAAGGATGATAGTATAAATATTTAAAACTCCCTTTATTCACTAGTCTACGTTGTGCTGTGACTGTCTATAGCAGCAAGACAGGAAATGAGCCATTAAAAGCTGTGTTGCATCACAAACAATAATCTAAGTGACCAGGATCCATGTTTGTCAAATAGTATGTGGACCATTGCTCACATTACTATATTACTCACATTACAGAGGGCCAGTCAAGTCTAATAACTATGTTGGTTAAAACACTGAATGAAATCTATTCTGATCTCAAAACCAGAAGACAAACAAACAGAGGCAAAGGAGACTCAGTTCAAGATCTATATTTGTGAGAACTTCATGAACAACCTGAGGGCGGGCAACAATACGTAAGTAAAATAATCAACTAAATCATACATTTTACATATTCACAAATGTTGGAGGGAAAAATCACAACTGTAACGGTGCTACTGTAAATAGAGATTATAGTAACAAACTAACAGTCACATTAAGGAATTTCAAAGAATGTGTTTTAGAGCATTACACAGGAGTGGGTAAAATACAGACCCATGCAGTAACATACATTATTACACTGGACTGATGCATGCGTAATCCTGCCTTTACTGCTATCATTTGAGATATTATATGGAATGACAAAAAAATAAAAGGCTGATATGAAGACTTTAAAAGTAGTCAGAAGAGTTCTCTGGTTGTCTTCATTAAAAGGAACATGAGCATGACTTTGGCAAATGTACACTTGAAAACATCTTAAATATCAGCTCAGTTTTGCTGCGCTGAATTCTGCAAAGGAACAATATTAAGATGTAACTTTACAGAACATGTCTCACATATTTCATTTACCCTGGTCCAATTTAAACGATGAAGTGCTGACAGACATTTTGAGAGACTTATCTCAAAAAAAAAAAACAAATGCACTGTGGTCATTTAACCCTTTAAATCTAACTTAACTTAAAATAAATTTTAAATGATGAAATGTGTGATTTCTTGGTGTGTTAAGGTTGCCATCTGCTTGATAGCGCACTTATGTTTGTACGGCATTTTCCGTGCAACTTATTGACAGCTTTATGCATTATGCCCCATGACTATCAGAACACCGGAAGCCTGATTTTTAAAGCAGGGCCAAAATGAGACCATCCGGGGCTTAGATATTAATCCCTACACCTTATATATGAACTGTGTAATGAATTTCTAGATTTTGTGGAAATATGATTTCTATGTATATCTATGTTTATTGGACTTTAGTTTCAACCCATAACATTTAATATTCAAGTCACGCCAGCTGCATCCCTGGCAGCTCTCACTTGGTCCTGCTGTGGAAAAGCAGTGAGTGCAGTTCAGAAGTCCATCATGCCTTCTCCTCCTCGTATTTTCTTCTCTTGGGACTCAGACCAGGCTTTGTTTATGGTTCTCTTCATCTCATCATCTCCATCTGAGTAAATCTTCTTCAACATGCTCATCAGGCCGTCGCTGGGGTCTGCATTGGCATCTACATTGGGTTTACTGTTGAGGGACAATAGGATAACAGTTTGTACGTGTCCATCAGAATAGTGGGCTTCTCATTCTCATCCTGTATGCATGCACCCAGGATGCATTGTAAACACCTGGCACACAGATATGGTACTGCACTTTAATGTGCAGGCGACTGCATATCTCAGAGTGCTGTTTGGAGTGACTGGCCAGAGGTGTATGAGAATACTGGCAAGGTTTCAAATAGTGGGTGATATTATAAAAAAAAATTACACTGTCATAATTCTGTTTATCTACACTTTACACTTTCAATAAAGATAATGGGGGAAGAAGGTTTCAAATAGTTAGAAAATAATGGTCATTATGCTAATTTGCTAACTGCTCAAGCCAATGTGTCATTAGCTACTGACAACACATTGGCGTCTGCAGTAGTAGCGGTACTAATCATATGCATCATTATATATGTTGCACATAACTTGTAACCAATTAATTAATTAATTTAAAGCATGCAGTGGCCTTATGTGACTTAAAATCCCTGCTTTGTGCAAATTACTTGAACTAAAATAAATCACTATTCCTTATTTTTTTGTACTTACTCTTTCTCTTTAGACTGCTTTTCCACCTTTGTTAGGCACTCCCACTTCTTTGTTGTCTGCTTCTTGCACATGACCAGGACCATGTCTGTTTTTATCTGTTGAAGGGAGGAAAGATTGTTACAGGCCTTTCGATAAGCCAACAAGACTCTGCTGCTCTATTTTCTCCAGAAGTTAGCAGATTGAACCAAAGGGTAAAATGCAAGTCAGTTGGCAAGAAAAGGGACAACTAGATGCCCATGTTTCTTTGTTGCTACTGTATCTGTAAGAAACATTTAGCAATTGTTGAACAGAACCATAGCCATAAGCACTTGATAAATCACTGTGGTAAATCAAGGATTGCTACTGCAAGATTGTTTTGGAGTCTACTTTATGCCCTGTAATGATCACAAACTGCTTAATGTAGTTAAACCATTCACAACAGAAAACATCATCCACCCAGAACAGGTTCTAGTGTGTGATAATACACTATCAATCTTTGAAAACAAAATGTTTCCAAGATGTAAAGAGGTGTAACAAAACAAGCTTGAGAAATGTATTTAAAATGTCGTGTTATGGCTTAAATAGTTTCATTAATTAGGCCCATTTCCTGATTACAATTTTGACTGATAGGAAGTTCAACTCACTGCCTCAGTTTATCTATGAACTACTAGCAAATAACTCATGCCACCTTCTATCAAAAACACAGTCTAGTCCTTTAACTGATGAATAGGCTTTATTCACCTTTTTATAGCTGTCCTTTTCATCGATTGGATATAACAGATTGAGGACTGTCATCTGATGGTTTTTCCCATCGAGTTCTTTTACCAAGACAGAAAATGACCTGCAAGAGAGAGAGTGAGAAAGTACAATTGCATGGTTAGTAACACGTGACAATAAAGACTGTGTGTATATATACAGTATATGTTGATTATCACCTTACCCTTCTGTAAAGTTGACCTCCACATTTTCTGATGGAATTTTGTGCACATCCTTCAATGTAAGGTAAATTTTGACAAATTTCTCGGACTGGTCCCACGCTGCATAGAAGATGCAAGAGTGTGAACAATTTTCAAAAGGTGCACTCTCTCACAAATTACTGGCAGTCTTACTAAAAATGGCACCATACCATAGTTGGTGATCTTGACTGTGTATGTTGCTTTAGAGGCAGCAGATGGGTCTGCCTCTCTCCTGGCTTGTAGCTCCTTCTGTTGTCGTTTGACTGCAAGCTCCTTCTCCACCTTCTTCTGCTCCTGCTTTAGCAGCTCCTGCACTCTTTTCCTCTCTGCCTTCTCCAAGAGTGACCCCAGCTCCAGCAAATCTGCCTCCAACTGGCTGATCTGTAGTAAGGAAAGAATGAGACTGCTGAGAAATGCACATCCCTGAATTAGACCGTTTATAGACAAAACATCTTATTTAGATAATGTATCACACAAAAAACAGCTAATTTCAACTCAGTCTGCAGTCCAGAGCTGAAATATTAGTTTCTCCATTAGTTGACCGACAGAACATTAATTTAGACTAATGTATTAGTCACTGACATGTCATATCTCAAGTTAAAAATACTAAACATTTGCTTCACAAAGGTTGCAGGAAGTGTTGCTTGAATTTCACGTCATTGTATCTAGAGTACTTAACATCAATTATATGACCCCAGTTTGGGGTAACCTCTGAGGAACATTAAGTAATCGTTTTTGATACTGTATTGGCTAAAATAATCATTTTGTTAACAAAAACGATTGATTTGCAGTGTAAGTTCCAGCCCCACTATAATATTTATTGTATTTTTCTCTTTTTGCCCAGTGTCTTAACTAATGCACCCTGTAACTGGAAATGTAAAATTGTACTCAAACGTTTATCACACCGACATTGCTTACAGTGCTTAAGAATAAGTGTCTGGCACCATTCACAATAGCACCTATCAGGGTAAATATTCGTTATTTATAGTGATATTTTTAGTTTTGCCTTGTGAGGGAAGTTAAGGTAACGTTAGTTGGTAACTTAGTCATAAGATGCCAACTAACTAATACAGATGGATGGGACATAGATCGTCCCCTACGCTTAGTTACCCGATAAGTTACACTCTTTGCTCTCGTTGTCTAGAATTTAAGCTAACCATTAGCTTAACTCTCTCCACTTTTACTTCGATGCCATGGTGCCAAATAATGAGCTTCGATGTTAGCTAACATTAACTTTTAGTTATGTTAACATTACGTTGCTAGAATGTTCTAGAAAACTCCGGTCAAGGTTAGCTTAAGTTACTGCTAGCTAGCTACTGACATATGCCGCCAGACATGAATAGGCACTGTAATCATCTTTGTCAAATACACGTTCAAGTTTGGTTAAAAATTGTATTACACACTTCTTGAAACTACAGATAAAAATAACACACCACGCTGCCGGAACACCGGGTTCGCGGTGGCTCCTAACGTTGATTTTGGTGAAATCATGTAACGTTAGCGTTAGTTAAATACAGCTAGCTAATACCATACAAACCATAGTTCTGCCTTGTCAGTGTATACTAAACCGAATAAGAAAATGCTGTCTACCTGTTCGGTTAGATCCATTTAGGGTTTATGGTTATCAGTTATGCTATCTTCAAAAATGTGTTTGAGTTGTCTTTCCTCCTCAGAGTACTTTCACTCAGCAACGGGTTTTTCTCTCTCTCTCTCTTTTTTTTTTTTTTTTTTTTTTTTTTTTTTTTCTTCTTCTTCTTGATTATAGGCGGTTAGCCAGCCAACCTATAGATCCACTACAGCCACCTACTGGACCGAAGTGTTGATAGCCATATAATATATGAAAAATTAAAAGAAATTGTTTCAGTGAATTACACGACTTTATTTTTTATTATGCCTTTCAGTCTAAACATTGTAACACAACTTGGATGGATGCAGAGTTTTGCTGCCATTCACCAATTACTTTGCACCACTTTTATAACTATTTTTATTCTATTTACACTATGTATGTTGAGTATGGGCAAATATATTTGATGTATATATTGTTAAAACTATATTTTATTTAAATTAAGGCTAATGATTACATTAAATATGAAAACACCATCCTGTATTTTAGGCAGTTTAGGACTCCAGTAGGTAACAGCTCAACTTGATATGGGTTTTCTCAATATAATAGATACAATTCTTTGAGTCATTTTGAAGCATTTATTTTCTGAAATAAAACCAACCTCTTGAACCAACCATATACAACCACATTATATTTGAAAGGAAAGTCTTTGAAATGGAATAAAATACTTTATTGTCTACACCTAGAATAAAATATTGCATTATTGCAAGACACAGCTTTCATTTTAGGCGATTCCTTGTCCAATCAACACTTTTTTTTTTTTTAAAAGGTAACTAACATCTGATGGTGGATGGAAATATGGTTTTCCTTGACCAAATTATTACTAATAACACTATAAAACATTGCTTGTCTCTGTATCGACTTCTGCATTCTACAACAAACCAAGACACATGTGAAAAAGGGTAGTAATGTACAACAATATTTATTCATCCATTTGTGAATACAGTAAATTACATGGACATTTGCTTTGCTGAGGAGTATTTTTGTTGTTTTATCACATTTAGAAGAGCCATAAGAAAACAAGCAACTTACTGACCTGGACAAACATCATCTACAGAAAGGATAAATTCATGTCCTCTTTAGCATATACAACATACTGAAGATATGCTACAGTAATCTCAGTGGATTAACTTTAAACATTAACACTTTACAGGCTTTTTTGTGGGTGGTGGCAGAACTGCTTCATTAAAGTCAATATCTCTGAAGACTCCAGACACTAAAAGGCCAAAACAAGTCTGTATTGAATGCTGATGTCCTGCTCTTCTGATTTTTCATCATCCAATCTGACTGCAGAGTCCAATGGATCCACCAGTCACCACCTTGCCCTCAGAATTCCAGACATCTGGTTGTGGTCAGCTAAATGACGGAAGACAATCCGGCTGAGTCGCCACCTCCGCTTCACTCCCCGAGGTCTGGAGGTCATCACACACCTGTTGCGTATTCTCACAGGGCAGCTGTCCCTTGGTAATGCTGCAATTTCTTTATCTGCCACCTCCTGCACAGATTTTATTTGTTTTTTAAACAATTTGGAATCACCTTGGGTGTTTTCAATAATCACCTCCCGTAATGATCACAAAATATGTACAACTGTGACAGCTTTACCGAATACTCTGAGTAACTTGTGTTGTCTACTGCACTTACAACATGAAAAATGTCCTCTTATACTCTGCTCACTGTTTCAGAAGATTTTCTACAACTGGAAAACGTTCAGCTATTTAGAGATGTGCACAAAGATGCAGACTCCATTTTATCAGCTGACCAACCATAATAAAGATTAAGTGGGATTTCATACTGCTTTGGCAACAAAATATCCCAAAAATGAGTATAGAGTAATCAAAGTCATGTTCAAAACAATGACCTGTGTTCCACTGTTGTGCATTACATGAGACCAACCTCTTCATATCTGTGAAACAAAAACTTCAATATCTAATTTTTAATTACAGCTTGCTCTGAATCATTACTTAGGACAACAGAAATTTACGGAAGAGCAACATGATAACATCACAATTCGATTCCGGTCAAATCTGATAAATTGATTTGCTTAGTTCTACAACACACTGATTAAAAGTTGACATGTTGCATTGTACCTGAAGCTCTTTGGGTAGGATGGTGTTCTTCCTCAGTGCATTGATCCGTAGCCTCTCATCAGCATAGTCAAAGGCCATCTGTCTTCTCTTGAGGTCCCTCAGCATCCTCCAGTCAACGTAATAACCCCTCACCTGCTCCATCGCCCCCCAGCAGCTCCTCAGGGCCTGCACACAAAGGTCCAGCAGTTGTTATTGATTGACAGCTAATATTATGCCCCTGGGTAGCACACACAGTGTGAATGACTCAAACTGAGTTTCTTCCAAGATTTGAGCCTAATGTTACAGGCTGTTGTTAAAGCCTTTTTGCAGATAGTACATTGAAAACACTGGTCAGTGACATGTAGACATAGATTTACATAGGGGTATTCATGATCATTTTGATTAATCCGCACTGTTATGTGCTATGGACAAGTACAGAGTCAGCATGGTCTTTGGGACTCACTCAACATCACCTCGTCACTCATCATCAGCATCAGTTTCTACTCTATGTAGCTATCAAATATAACCAATACTGATGGAGACATAATTTTGGATTGAGAAGAACCTGTAATTTGTAGGCAGCTTATTGAGAGAAGTTATAGGAGGAAACATGTCTTTTAAATAGACAAATAAACTCGATTCTATTGCCATTAGTTCATGTATTTTTGTAGTATGGGAAAGAGAAGCATGGAGCTCATGCAGTAAGCTATACAGTTCATCTACATAATCATACTATAATGACCATTGGATGGCAATGTTTATTTTTATTACAAACTCCTCTGTGCTGTCTGGGGATAATTGTACTGTCCAAATTCAGATCAGGGGGAGGGGGTAGTTCATTGTAAGTAATGCAGTAATAAAAGTGTGTTTAAACGATTTGATGATTGATGCAAACACAGACTGACATTCCTGAGGCTAATGCATTTAAAGACACCGTTAGCTTCAGAAATGTCTTAAAATCTTATATAAGCTGCCACAGACAGACCCGTGGGAAACATTTCAATTTAAACCCGAGCCAATCAGACAATTCTCTGGCTATTAGCCATTACGGTGAATAGCCAGGCAGTTACTTAGCAACAATATAAAAGACGTTTGTCACTTAGCAGGCTAACTAGCATTAGCTACAAAGCTAACGTCAGAAAGATATTAAAAACCACTAGCTAACGTTGCTTTCTCTATCCTTCTGTCATATATATACGATGTAATCTTAATGAAAGCACTCAAACCACAAAATACAACGTTATAATAAGTACATTACCTGCTTTGGGGCGCAGACAGTGGAATAAAGGGCATTTAACCCTAAACATGCTATCCTGCGGGCCGCCATATTAAACGACTTGCTATGCAAAACCACCGAGGGAGGATGATACAACACCAAATATCGCCACCTATCGATCAGGAGTGTGAAATGATAAATGGAAGCAATTGATGCAAATCTGTAAATTGTGTGGATCAATCCCATCCATCATTTCCAATCAAAGTTACGATCAGCTTATTAGAATAAAAAAGCAAAAAGAAAGTACATGCCAAACCAATTAAATATTCTGACAAATTCTTTAAGCTGCCATTTAAAGAAAAAAAAAGTTTACAGTAAGTGCCACATTGACACAGCCAAGTGCTTTTGATTTAATGGGACATTTTATTACAGCAGTCATGACATTTTATATAAATTCTGACACAATGCTCAAAGGGATTTACATTATATGAATACAAACATGGATACATATGCTAGAAAACTGTTTTTGAAAGAATATGATTTCTCTAGCTAACAATTCTGTAAAGGTTGTGATTATTTAGATTTTGTAGAGTTTGACATTTCAGGTAATTGATAATGAAGAAGTTAAATATCCCCTTTGCAGAGATTATGCTGCAGGTATATGCTCCTAATACATTATGTAGGACAAACTAGTTTATTCAGAGACATTTGTTTGCAAGACTAGATTTGGTAACAACAGTGATGGCGTACCCCTTTTGCAGTTTTGACTTGATTTACAGGAGTCAATACAAGGTTGGGACTTGTGGTACTACTGAAAACCAACAGGTGGCAGTGTTGTTCTTTAAGTATTAGCTCGTGCTCTCTTTCTCACCACCCACCAAAGGAGTGGGGTCCCTCTTCGATATGAATCTAAACCTTATGTCTGACTGAAATCCTGTTCTTAAATCTTCTGAAACCCAGACCCATCTATTCTCCCCTGACACCACTAACAATGAAACGCTTGTGTTTTAGAACACATAGAACACATATATAAAAGTACATATATAAAAAAGGTGCATTTTGGTCTTCTTTCAACATATGGTTCAGCAGGGCACTGTCTTAAAAAGTTTTTGTAGAAAAAGGCTTTAACAATAGCCGCAGATTCCATTTAAGTTTTTTTAAACAATCCTCATTATTTTGGAGGCTTTGATGGGATGCGTTCTTGGAAAAAAATTAACACATGACAAACTGCAGGCAGTGCTTCCTCTATAAAGAGCAACATTATGAAGCAGGCTGTAAAATCCGTACAGGCTTCTGAGCAGTGAATTAAATTAAAAATGACAGCAGACAAAGTGCATTAATCTAGCTTACAGATAGTGGTATTTCTAAACCTGACATTGGATATATATAGCAAGTCATTATAACAACACCACAACCACTAAAATTGAGTACTAAAGTATCTTTTCTTTGTTGCATAAACAAACATAACTTGAGGTCAAAACATTAAACTGTCTTTTATTTTCTGGGTTAGTAGGCAACAAATCTTTTCAATCACTGTAATTGTAAAATTACATGGTTGTCAACCAGGAAAAACTGTTTTTGTTCAGTTTTTGAGATTTGGAAAATACAGCATTGTCATTTGACAGCAGCAGTATATCATAGTTAAAATGCAGTTGATTTTGGCTTATAGTTCAAACCCCTGAGGTGGCTGTTCCAAGATCACCAGGAAGGCAAAATCATTCCCCTTGTAATTTCTTTTACCTCCATAGCATACAGATGTCAAAGACTTGAGAGGATCTGAAAGGTGACCTTCTACGTTTCCATATATTGGAAAATTTATGATAAATGCCAGGCTGCCAGCAAGAATAAATCTTTGTGTTGGTTGGCAAAAATACCTTTCTGTTGGAGGAGTTTACACACTCTTTTATCTGACCTTAAACACCTTGACTGGAGTAAACAATGAGGCTCTTTCTGATTAAATAATGTAAGGGTGATCAGTCAAACACTGTAATAAATTGCTGTAACAATACAGCCAAATTCAGTAATCAGTAGTAGCAATTCAGTAGAACAGTAATGCACTGTTCTTCCTAAATATGGGGAAATACTGTAAATGTTTGATGCTTTTTCGAGACAAAAACAAGAACAAACAGTAGGCTCCTGTAAAATTTGACAGCATAATGCAGGGGGGGTTTATGGACAGAAGCCACACGCAACCATCAACATAATATATTCATTCTTTATCCTCCCTCCTAGAAACAAACAAAAAGGTCAGTAACATCATACTGAGAAAATATAACACACATTGTTATTTACAGCATATGCCTGCAATTTACAGAGTTTTTATTATTATGAATACGAGGGAAACATTTCAGTAGTTTACTATAATACAGTTAGAGACTGTTAATGTAGATTACAATAGCAACACTAGCAATGACTAGCTACGTATTACACTGTTAACCTCACATTGTACTGTAGAATACTGTAATACATTTTACAGTAATAAACTGCTAATGTAAATTACAGTAGTGACACTGTAGAGATAACAGTATAATACTGGTGACCACAGCTGTCAGTAGTTTAATGTAATTTCACAGGGAAATTTGTTATAGTGATAGAGTACCAGTAGCAAATTTATGGATGATAATCATGCTGGTCAACTGCATCAGACAAAATAAAGACAAAATATGAAAACAATGAGAACATGTGGTAGAAGCAATTAACATAAGCAACTGGAAAAGTATTTTGTATGTGGCAACGTCCTTTGTCACCAATGTTTCTTTGAACAAGGCATCTATGCCTAGTTACTCAACATGAACAACTCTGCAGCCTCACTGTTTGACAGTGTAAAGAACGGGTGTATGAGGCTTTTTGCGGCTCATACCAAATTCAATGACAATGGCAATTGGAAACATTTGAGCTGTTGAGTGTACCCCTGAGTGCTTTGTGTTAAGGAACCAATGGTGAGAAGGATTTTTGATGCCTGGACTTTTAAACATTACGAGCGGATAATACAAACGACAGTAGAATAACAATGCAGTCTCTTGTTAGCTGGCATCAAAGGAGCAATTGAATATAAAGGTGTCATGTAGACAGGTGTCTTAACAACAGTGGAGTTTCATGCCTTAGAGGGGATCAAGACCTCAGGCTGGATCATAGCAAAGACTTGGGAGATTTGGGAACAAAGCCATGCAATATAAAACTGATCTGTCACTGAGATAAGTTAAGATTACTCAGTGACACAGCAGACAAGTGGCCTCATCCATAAAAATGACAGCAGTGCAGTGAACATGGTCAAAAGGATGTAACTGAGGCTGAGACTATTGGCTGCACTGGTTTCACTTTAGTATTGAAGCACCATCTAGAATTTGTAACCACATGAAACACATGAAGTGCTATGTATAGTAATCTTATTCTCATCTAATAATGCTCAGGTACGGGGATGGCCCGTCTGCATCCATATGCAACATACACATGTTTTTTTCACACAAGGTATATATCATGTACTTGTGATTATGCGTATTTTAGGCTGACCTTCACTACCCAATCAAACATAGATTTTTATTGTGACTACATATTGTACATAGTTTATGACTCATATCCTTCAGTGGGTACTGATGCCCTGTTAAGGAGATGTAGAGTCCTTATAAAGCTCTGAAAGTTAGGCTCATGCCCTGCATGTGACACATTCAAACTGAAGGAAAGCTCTCTGGTTCCACTAATAAGTACCAGACAGATAGCCGTCTCCAACCTGCTAGCCTTTCTGGTGTTCATCAACTCTAACTTCTGCTGAAATAGTTTAGGCATTCTTTCATCCCACTCTAAAGACGATTGTTCTAGTAAACAAGGATCCTCAAACATTAGACAACATACTACATGGAGATGAAAATGTGACAGGACGGTATGTGTTCTATCCATGTGGGTGTGTGATCCGGACACAATTTGGGTTTCAGAAGGAGAATGGGAAAGTGGCATATTCATTGCTTTATTATATGACTACTGTATTAATGAAAGACACGCATATGTCAACAGAAACAAGTCTCAATTCCAGGGTAAACATGACCGTGTCTGCCACCTCTGACCAGGATGACATCTTTATAGATACAAATAAATGTATAAATATAAATAAATATAAACAAGCTGTTGTGTTTCTAAGTGGGTGGGCTTTCCCTCTTTCCACCTAACTGTGTACAACATGACCGTCCTGTGAACGTAAATCATACACAGCCCAAATAATCAGACTGTACCAGTCAGGAGCAAAATAGTAGTGAAATATATATTAATAAAATTGAACAAAGCTTAACTTTGGCATCTTGGAGAGAATGTGAACCCAGCTGAGTCTGTTCAAGACCATGGTCAGAGTATAGCATCAAATGTCAGCATGTGTTCCTCTGGTAGTTCAAATATTTGAAACCAGTTTTGAGTGTAGTCATCACCAGCTGCCAAAACAAAATGTTCCTTATATTTCTATATCATAATCTAATATTATATGGGGCCATAATGGGATGGAATTTGGGACAGGAAACAGAGGTGTTATGCCTCTTTGGATTACCCAATCTCTGCTGTATGGCCTGGCAATGATCCAGGTATTATAAAAACTATTTAACCAAGTCATAATTTCTAAGACAATCACGTTTGTATATTTTCATAAATGTAAAATGATGACTATCCAGATATTATCCACACAGGCTACATATTAAGACACATTTTTCTTCCCTTTTTTTATCTGCTGGTTGGGGCAAATTATTTTATTGTGTTAATGTTTAAATGGTGAATGTTAAATCAGACAGAGGGGCTTTATACTAATAATGCCCTTTCTAGAAAATTCTAAAAACAAGATGATGAAACAAGAACAGTGGCACCTTACTGACAGATAAACTATTAAATACTGTGAATGAGCCAATTTTAAGTTGAGAGATTCTTCTCATGCAAACATACAAAAAGTGTTATTCTTATATATATTTAGACATATGTAAATATTTCTTTACTTTAGTTTAGTGTTTGCCTATTTTTATCTACACCAAACACACTATAGTTACTTAATGTCACGAAAGTGTTATGTCTTGAAACCCCAGTCTATACAAATGTGGTGAAGTGGTTACACTTAATTTTAAATATTCCACTCTTTCTATGAAACCATAATCAAACACATACAGTACCTGGTGCACAGAGAAATGTAACAGTGAGACATTTCCTGTATTTCTCTCGCTGGGTAAAATAAATAACTCTTTCTCCTCGAGATGTCATAAACTTCACAAGCGGAGCCACAGTTTTCAAGCCTTCAACTGGACAAACTTTTTTGCCAAATGAAAAGAACCAAGCACATGTTACAGTATTTAAAGGTGCTTTAATAAATCATTGACAAAGCACACCATTCAGACTGGATTTTTGATCATGGAAAACTCGTGCAGTCCTGCAAGTGTACTTAAAAACTTTTCAAGTGCGCCTTGGGAGAGACAGCAAAATTAGGGAGAAAAATATGTTCTAGGCCTTCCAGCACTTTATAACTAAACACACTATCAAAACAAATACTGTTAACATTTAGCTCTGCAGTGTTTTGTTTTATATTACATTGAAACCTCTGTTATTAATTTAAAAAGAGTCTATATGTGTCCTGATAGATTTTTAGAACTGCTACTTCAGCAGGTCTTTGGCCATTATGATGCCTTCACTGACACGTCGGCATAGGAACTACTTCTCCTCTTAGTAACCAGTGTCCATTTGAAGCTGATACAGCTCATTTAGCGAGAGGCCATGACCTGAATGACTCAGAGGGCTCTGCTTTCCAGAGCTCAGGAATGTCTAGCATTCCCCCAGGAGAGAAAGAGAAAGAGAGCAAATTTATGGCTCATCCCAAGTTCATACACATCTTTAAAGGCAATGAATCACACACAAATACAGACCTATCACAGCTTTCAAAGGAAATCCTCTTTACCTCAATAAATGTGGCCAAAGTCATGTTTATAAAGTGTGCAAAGGACATGGTCTGTCCTGGAAATGGACTTGTTACACCTGATGTGTCAGCAGTTTACAAATTAATAAAAATTTGTATACAAAACAAATTTGTTTTTGTGGTTAAATATATATATATATATATATATATATATATATATATATATATATATATATATATATATATATATATATATATATATATATATATACATATATGTTATAATTAATAATGTTTTAATTCTAAAGTAAATTTAGAATTATAACGTATCATTTCTTAACATGTCATGTGTTTTAATATATATGAAAAACTAAAATTGTAAAACGACAATGAGTAATTAATATATGTACTGAATGTACATACTTACAGCAATGCATGACACATTTTTTCAGTGTCAGGTGAAACATGTTTCTTTTAGTCTGATCTTCACATATGCAACATTGCATAGTCAAAACTTACAATCAAACATTTCTATTGCGGTTATAAGGGTTTCATAACAGCAAAGCCTGTGGGTTGTATGGATATAAGAATATGAAGTATATGCATAGATATGTAATTCTATGCAACTACATTTTCTCTTGTCCCAGACTGCAATAATGAAACCATTTGATAAATTTGTCTGACTTGTAAAGCTTTCATTTATAGTATATGATGTTTCCAAAAATCTATTCATTTTTAATATTTGGAAAATTGTGCCCATCAAACACGTTAAATTCTTAAAGGGGGACAGTGTGGGCATCAGTTGTACGCATGATTGTCTCATAGCATCTGTTTTATCATTTTCTTGTCCTGGCAGATAGATTACCTACTTAATATTATCAACCACAATATTGTAATACTTGGGTCTACTTTTGGGTCAAGCAAAAATGATGAGTCCTATCTGCAGATATGCTGCATTCACTTATGGTCCACTGAGGGGAGGATTTTATGAAACCAACAAGTCTTCCTCTCAGATTCAAGATTCCACTGTTTGTGTGAATAAAATATTTGATGCATAACCTTCTTAAGAATAACATTAGCTGGTTTGTGCTTTGTCCCACTACTGTTTTTGCCCATTTCAGAGCCAAAACTGTAATTGTTTGGTTTTATGGTTAGGTGTTGATGTCATTGTCAAGAAGAAGAACAGCAGTACTTTTGAGATGATGAGATTTGAATTCAAATGAGTCCAATTACTTTGGAGGGTCGAGAAAAAGAAAGAAACAGAGAGGGGGGGGGGTTACAGACACATCTGTGATTATACTTAGTTACTGGACCACCAATGCTCTAGGAACTGTAGTCTGCAGCCTTTGAAAATAAATCTTCTGGACCCAAAAGAATCAGGTTAAGGGTAACTCCTGGTGCCGTTTTACAAAGCTGAAATAATTTCCTTGAGAAAATGTTGATTCATATGACCTAACTTTTTCCATGTTTGTGTTCAAACTCCATTAATACAGACAGGGAATTAGTTATTTAGAACTCCCTATGAAAGAACAAAATGACATGAATGGTGTGTTATTTGTCAATGTCACTGTAACTGGGTCAGTCAAAGGCTATCTTAACTTTGATTTTACTGCCAGCTGAAATCAGGTAATTTTTATTTTCTGAATAATGTACAAAAGATTTGAATTTCAGTACACGTATTTGTCACAAATGCATAATGAGTTATACAGGATTTTGTTTCTTATTTATTCTTATTCTTGTGGAGATCTGGCCAAAGTCCATGGATAGTTAATTCTATGGAAGCAGTCCCAGATCTACACTACACTGTCTTTTCCATAACTCTTTGGTCCATTGACGCTGTAAAATGAGCATCAGCCACAAATGTTGGCAGGAAGTGATGCAACTTTACCTGCTTGAACTTGTCTCTTTTTTTAATTCTCACCTCGTTTCTCCTCTCTGAGGCAAAAAGAAACCAATGGCGAGTCCCTAAGATCAAAAAGCAGTGTTGGGTTATGTCAGCCGGTGGACCAGGGATCAGGTCTCCACAGACCCTGAGGACTGCTATCCACATCAGCCCATGCACGAAGCTCTGTAACAGCTGTTGACACCAACTCATCAGTCAGACTGCTGCTTGACTTGCCTTGTCTATTCCAATTAACTCATTTGCAAATATGCTTCACTGACTCCATGCACATGAATAAGGACTCATTAATTATCATTCTGATGGCAGATTCATCTTATTTTGTGAATTGTAGTGTACATAAGTGCCTAATTAAGTGCGTTAATTTTTACTGTAGTTTGCTTTTTTGTGAAAAATTGAGACAACAAATGTATTCACACTGTGATAAACAGCTCCCAGTTTTTGTGACCTGAAGCACTGTACTTATGACGTCACAGGTCTGAGTCAAGACCACAACCATTGTTACATATCATTGTCAGATCATTTTTGTTGGTCTTTACCATTTGCCGTCTAGCAAAACAGAAACCACATTAAAAATAATATTTGAGAACAATCTGAAAGCCGGGTGTGTTGATTGCTCACAGCAGTTGAACATTAGCAGATAATCACGACATAGCCGAACAATTGCTGCACATATGTTGCCTTTGCTATACTGTGCGGTTGATAAAAAAACATAAAACTCTGTGGTGTGCATTAAAGATAATTGGAGACAGGCAAACAGCTTATAATTTATTAGTTTATGAACATATACAGCATATTATATGTTTGTGTATGTGAGTGCTTATGTGTGCCCCCAAGTTTGTTTGTATGAGCACAATGTGGTAGGCATCAAAGAAAGCTGAACACACAACAAGGGGCTTTGAAAGGAACACATTCACCAAACCTCCATATGGCATTAGTTTCTTTTCCCTTAAATGACTTTATCTACCATCCTCTAATCTGATCTGCTTTCCACCAAAGTCACACACTTTCAGTTTAGACTGGTAAAAATAAAAACAGCCTCCAAGACATTTCAGTATAAACAAGCAGAATGTAGCATTGATGCCAGCTTTGGCCCAACTTCCTTTGATCTGATCTTGTCATTTCCACGTAAACAATGAGAAAACATTTTGTCCCTATTTTTGAATGTTTAGACGGGGATGGAAAAATCAACTTTTTACCACAATAATGGAAAATTGTCAGCTTTGAGTTGGCTGTGTTGATCTAGCCTAATAAACCTAAGACAAGCCAGACATTTTGTCAGTCTTTTAACGTATTTCATGTGTTAGATATCTGCGGGTGTTATTTGGACCCGTCAGTTCCCATTTCGCACACAACCCCTCATAGTGTAGCTCCCCTTCAGATCAAAGATAGGCCCTCTCAATCAACAGTTTCCAGATCCACAAGGAAACATGCTATCAGTGATGTTTCAGTTCCCCTTACCGCACTTAGCCTGTATGTGGTTAAATATACCATATGGTTCAAAGAGTAGAGTTAATGTGCTTTTTGTATATTTACTTGAAAGGATCCATTGGAGGTTCAGGTTTAAGTTACTGAAAGTAGCTGTCTGAGCACTGATAGACATGCAGTAGTTATAAATGGCTGATGCCATCAAAACATATTTACACTAATGTGGTCAGCAGCCTCCGACACTCTTAAGTGGAGTGTCTGTCAGATACAGGCTAATGTACAGGCTGTGTTCATGATGGGTGCTAACCTTTGATTAAAACATTACAGTGCCAATTTTTAAACTTTAATAGAATAATGACATTTTAGGAAATGCGTTTGTTCTCTTTCTTAGAGTTAGATGAGAATATTGATACCACTCTCATATGTAGCTGTCAAATATGAAGCTACAGCCTGGAGACCGTTAGCTTAGCGTAGCATAAAGACTGGAGGCAAGACTGGTCTGGCAACCTCATGTAACACAAAGTTACTGCTCTCGGAAAAGAAATAGTCCAGCACATAACCTCTCGTAAAACAACAACTTATCGTTTATATGCTTCTGTTTTTATATGAATTAACCAAACGAAATATAATTTAGTTAATTAGTGAGCTTTTGAGATACTGATAGGTGGATTTTGTTACAGTACCTATAAACAGAGCTAGGCAAGCTGTTTCCCACAGTCTTTATGCTAAGCTAATAATAATAATAATAATAATAATAATAATAATAATAATAATAATAATAACAACAGAAACACTGCATAATTTGAGAGTATTAACAAGTCTGACATAACTATGTTGAGTTGGATTTATTATACATGATGAATCTTTGGGGTATAATTGCTGCCCCTCCCACTGGCCGCCCGTAAAATAAGTAATATAATAGTTAATTTGAATGAAAATAACAAATGCATAACCTGTCGGCCACTTTTGATCGTATATTACTCCGCATCCCCCCACCCCCGATTTTGACAATGCTTTTCAGCTTAAATGAGCAACACTGTAACTATTGCTGTCCTACCACCACGTCTTAACTCAGCTTTGCGTGATGCTTCTAAATCTCTAGCATAGCAATCAACTAGCAGCAATGCCCAAAGACAACATCTATGATTAGTTAAACTGAAGTCTGATTCTAATATGTGACCAAGGAAAAAGTTCATAAAAGCATTTATAAAAGTTTGTTTACATAGTAGAAGAAATCTGCAGTTTACGGCCTACTAAAGGTTTTGGTGTACATCCAGCAGGGCTTTGTATTTAATGAGGTCACTGATTAGCCAATAAATACAAAAACATGGTGAGGGACGTCCTTCCACTTACAACAAAAATATTTCTACCCTGATAATGATGTTTAAAGAGCATGAGAAAAATGTAAACGACATGCCATGACCAACCCTACTAACCAGAATCTAACCTAATTGAAAAATAGATGTGGTGTCTCAGACAATATTTTCCACTGTCATCAAGAGAACACAAAACAAGGAAATGTATTATAACAATATATTGTTGTTATTGTATCAGTAATTCACTGACATTTTTCTAAATGTGTGCATTGTAAATCTCTCAGTATCTAGTTTTATTTCTGGAAGAGTTCATTTATTTGGAGATTATTTGTTTCCATCCAGCATGTGACAACAAGTGTGTAATAATGAAATAAGGCAGCCTTATCCATCACATAGAGTAAGAGAGGTTGCTGATACATGGTCAAGGACTAAGGTCCTTCAAAGCATCACAGGGGAGAGGAAGACTCCCTCACAGGAATCAGATCCACCGCGGTCCCATAAGCTGAGTTACTTTGCTTTGATGAGGACATCAAGACAGCTAAAGACAGTAAAATAACAGATGAAGAAAGTTGAAATCAGCACCTGCTTATTAAGTAGAGGCTAAATCAATGGGATTAGACAGCTATACAGTAACTGTGTAGACCTTTTAGCATTGTCATTTGTTTGCATTTTGATGTTGTAAAAAAACTCATTCATTCAGCAGTTTTAAATTTACAGTCAGCTTCTTGTCTGGCAGAAAAAGAACAAAGATAACTTGGAAATTCAGAGGTGTGTGGGCACTTTTAATAAGAGTTCAGAGATTGTCTTTTTTTCAGAAAAAGGAACCAAAGTACAGACATGCATCACATTAAAGGAAACATAATATAAAAGTCACCCTGCTGTGAAGAGTTCTGTTACATCTGCTGCTAGTGTGGGATACGTTTCCCAGCATTGGGCCGAAACCAACAAGCACTTACAATGGAAAACAGTCACATTTCCCTGAAAGTACAGTGACATGCATGAAATATTTTCTCATTGTCCCATGAAGCGATGTAAATGTCATCACCTCCCACAGAGCATGTCCTGGCAACAAACGAGTGCACGAATGGAGTTCAATGTGCCGATTTGATATTCTGTGTATTCTTTATATTCACTGAAGCTGAGGATTTGCTTTGTTTTGTTTGGAATGACAACACATTTGTTAAGTTCAAACAAGGAAGACGAGATGAATGGATTGATAGATGCTAGAATGATTTAGCATGAATGAAGTGAGCGAGGATTTAAGACCCACTACACTCTCTCTCTATGAAAACATTCTTATTTTTACAATTTCATGTAAAGTAACTACTAAACTACAGCAACTGACTAATTGAAAGAATGCAGGAAGTTGTAATTACACAGCAAGGAAGGAAGGCTGTTTTTCAAGGTGTAGATTTGTCGATATTTACAACCAAACCACAAAGAGCCAAAGCAAAAAGATCTTTTGATGTTCCTAATGTTCCCAAAATTAGTAAAAGTACTTGTGGACGGGTTGTCAGCTGAAATAGAATCTTAATGCTTGTTGACATTTGTGACAAACTTATTGACAACTTTGCTATTTGAGTGATTGGTCTGTGTGTGTGTGTGTGTGTGTGTGTGTGTGTGTGTGTGTGTGTGTGTGTGTGTGTGTGTGTGTGTGTGTGTGTGTGTGTGTGTGTGTGTTACTGCATTCCGCTGTGCTGGTTTGGAATCGGTTTGACCAGTAATTGGGTCCAAACATTTGAAGCTGATCTCAGATAAGCAAATAACAGTTGGCTCACATCTCTACGCTCACACACGGACATGAAGGACAAGTGAGGACAAGTACTGGCAAAAAGGCATGCTGACCATGATTCCAACATACACACATACTGGACATGCAAACTCTTGCTGCCTACCAGTATAACTCCCATTAAAAGTTGGTCTCAGGTGTATGGACCAGTTTTTTTATGCAATGCCATACAATAGTCTTCAGTCATTTATTTCTTAAGTATAACAAATATAGTGAGGGAAAATGTATTTAGTCACCGAGTTAACCTGTTAATGGGGATATCACATCAGTCTTCTTCTCTTTCTTCCATTAAATCTGACTCCAGGTGATTTTACCCTCCACTCTGTCAAAGTTAATTAATACAACTCCAGATTCCTCTTTCTAACGACAAAGACTGAAGAGCTTTGTGCTTGTTAAAAAGAATCTTTCAACATGATAAAATTAAATTCAAGGCAACTTAATTAATCTTTGTAGTCTTTGTTCTTTCGGCAGAGTATAATTGAAAGTGTCCTAGTTTCTGATAATGGAAATTAGTAAAATGGGTAGAAAGCTCAGCTGCAGGACCGAATCTGAGGATGAACATTACATGCACTGATGTTTCAAATACATGTTAACTTTCAGAGGAAGTGTAAACTCTCTGTAATGACTGTGTCATTATGGAGCATCCGGTGATTCATTCATCTCTGTCCCTAATCCAAGGAGCAGTTTGCTTCTAAAAACACTGTACACACTGCTGCAGAATGACAGATATTGTCTTTCAAGAGTTATGTTGCCTCTCAGTGCCAACAATATAATCCTTGTTCTTTTTGCTTTCTTCTAAAAGCTGACAAATATGCTGTTTAAAAAAACACATATTCCATCCATGACTTACCCATCATTACCACTGCATCCTCAATACTCACAAGATATTTTGACCACACCTTAAAGCAGCTCTAGTAAAGATTTTCATGTTGACAGTGAATTAAATGACCATGTGTAATGTGAAAGGTGTGTATTAGTAGTGACGAAACGCTCAGAAACCTTTCACCCAACTGTGCTGTTCCCCTCAGATCTAGGGATCGTTTTTTTAGCTCACTGTTTTCGTTTTACTGCCCGCAACTTCTTTTGGTTCCATCTTACAGCTCTCATGAGCATTGTTTCCAGATGCAGCAGGAAACTGTTTTCAGCAAAAAAGCTCTGGTAAACTCACTATATACAACCTGCCCAGCACCACACGGCAGACGGACAAAGTTAGCTTAACTGGCTAGTCAACATAGGGGAGCATTTACAGCTGCTGCTAAGAGCCAATATTTCCCTCGGAAGAAAACAGAGCTAAAAGGAAAGTGAATATTGGACTTACATTCACCAGGTAGACAGAAACACGACTCAAATTAATGATAATGTTGCTCCATTATTGCTCCAACATTATTATTGCACCAAACAAAGAAATATTTAATATGTTAAACGGGCTATGCATGAACAAATACCAATTCAACACCAATCATAGACGTAAAGCATATGAAAATCCATTGCATTTTCTGTAGCGGGTGTCTGAAACATGTCATCCTTTAAAAATCATGTTTCATATCATAAGAAATTCTAATAAAACTCGGAAAAGTCACAAAGTATCAAGATGATGAAACAATGTTAAGTGTGTATCTTGAGCTGTTAAAGTAAAAATATCAAAATGGAAACTCAACTGTTTATTTCTGAACTTTTTATTAAAGATTAGTCAAATTAAGAACATTTTTGGGTGTGGGAGGAAACCGGAGCACCCGGAGTAAACCCACGCCATCACTGTAAGAAAATCAGACTCCACACAGAACGGTTAGGCTCGGGAATCGAACCCTCATCTTCTTGTATGAGGTCAGATTTTCATACTGTGTGTCCCTGATACAGACCTGGAGCCCCATTTCAGCTTTCTAAAGATCTTCAGAAGCTGATTTCTTCTTTTAGGGCATCATGTTGTCTGCTGATGTACTCTTTCTTCACCTTCATCGCTGTACACTTCCCCTCAAGAGCTTTTTCTTTGTTCAGTTTTTTATGAAGCTTCTGGAGTTCTTTACGAACAGCGTCTTTTTGTCGGCTCATGGTGTCTCTCTGCACTTTCAAGGAATCATAAATGATGGCCAAAACCTTTTCACCCTGGAGTATGTTGTGGAGCTTCTGAACCTTGAGTTGCAGAGCACAGTTTTCTTGGCTCAGGGCTTCATTCTCTGCTTCTGTCACATTAATCTTCTCCTCCAAAGCTTGTTCCTTTGACCGCTTCTTCTCCAGCTCCTGAACTTCTTTTTGCAGAGTGTTGTTTTGGTTGTTTAGAATTTTTTCCTCTGCCTTCACTGACTTATAATTTGCCTTAAAAGCGCTGAGATTTCCAAGGTTCTCGTTGAAAATCTGAATTTCTTCAGTCACTCACAGTTATTTTTTTGCTTTAAGGCGTCTGTCTGCTCCTTTAACACGTCATACTTGTACCTCCAGTCTTCTTCATTCAGAAGCTTCTTGTAGATCTCAGAATGTGTTTTAATTAGGACTTTACTTTGTGCCAGCAGGACTTTCTCCGCAGCTTCCAGTTCTTCATATTTGTCTTTTAAAGTTTTTCGAATCTGGAGCTGTCTGGTGATGACCTTGATTTGCTGTTGCAAACTGTTGTTTTCTCTCTTCAAATCGCCCATGCGGTCCATCCTTTCCCTGCACAGGTCACCCCAGATCTTTACATATTCGTACTCTTTGTTGAGACCCTGTAGTTCCTGCCGCAGGGCGTCATTTCGACGGCTCATGTCCTCTTTTGACATGCGACATTGCATCGTTCATTTTATGCAAAGCTTTTTCCTTCTGGAGCTCTTTGTAGGTCTCCTGAATCTCATGTCGCAAAGCGTCATTCTGCTGGCTAATCGCCTCTCTCTTGGCTTTTGCGACATTGTAGGATTCATCCAAAGCTTTGACTTGTTGATGCCTCTCTTTGAGCAGCAGGATTTCCTCTTGCATGGCGTCATTTTGCTGGCTCATTGCCTCAGCCTCCTTTTTCTTTGCAGCAGACATTTCTTCCAAAGCTGTTTCATTTTGGAGTTTTTCCTGCAGGTCCTGAATTTCTTTTTGGAGCTCAACATGCTCTTGTCTCGCAGCTTCACTTGCTGCTTTCAATGTATTAATCCTGTCGTTCAAGGTTTCGTGATCTACTAAGATCTTAAACTCTTGAAACTTTTGTTGCAGAGCGTGAGATGCTTTCATACGTCTATACTTTTCAAAGTGATATGACCTTTGACTTTGTTACGAAACGCCGTCACTTCGTTTTGAAGGGAGTTATATTTTTTGCTTGCAGCCATTTTCCTCTGCCTTCAGTGTATCATATATAGTTGCCAAACTTTCACAGCTCTTAAGCTGTCTCTTGAGCTAATGAAGGGCCCTAATCCATTGGTTGATGGCTTGTAGGCCCTAGCTCTTTGTTCCTGGTGGAGATCCATGTTGTCGTTCTCTGAGGATTCCAGAGGAGGGCCGTTCTGTTGGTCGCAATTAATTTTTTTGCTCTCTTAAAGCTCGTCAGTGTAAAATACTTGTCTCAGTTTACCAAGGAAATTTAGTACCAAACTGTATTGTCAGTGTTGAAGAGATAATAACCAATGCAGCTCAGTAAATTCGAGATGAAAATACCCAGTACTCAGTATCAGTGAGAGTCTGTCTCTCCTTGAGGTGTCTTAAGTAGTTGGACCTTATTGACTTCCCACTATCTATACACTGTGTAGGTAGCCTGTCACCTTTAAGTACCCATCAAGTACACGCAGCACACTACATGTGGCAGATTCATTATACTGTATTTTGCCTAAATATGCCAAAATAACCCTGCGCTAAAACAATCTCCCCATAATTTCAATTAGTAGCTCTTCTGGAGCTTTCGATCATATCACACACTCTTCCTCAGTATAGTGAGCGGCCCAGGTGTGAATGGAATTAACATTAACAAGGCTTCTTGTCCATGTTGGCTTAGAAGTTATGATTGAACTTTCTTTCTCGATCTTGTAAACAGCAGTTTGGCACAAAACAATCTCTAATGGACCTTGTTGTGAAATTGTTTTGTCAACTGCTGTTTACACGGTGTTGCCCTGCCCCCAAGTGGCCAAATAATTCATCAATGCAGGTTTAAATAATTATGATTATGTCTTTCAAGACAGGCCAGCAAGAATATTTTTCAAAGTGTCTTTTTAAGTAAATCAGTTTGCATTAATTTGCATTTATGGCCTGTAGATTCTGAAAAAAAACTGTCTATTACTTCCTAAGTCCTTTACCATTTCTTTCAAATTGTTTGCCTTTATTATCTGTGATGATTTACTATATCCAGCATCTCAGCTGCTATACAAGTTCATTGCTACATCTCAGTGTTCATGATAGACTGTCTATGATGTTCATATCTTGCTAATTGCCTTCCTGTGTGCTATGAAATGGTGCCAAGCATCTTATCAGTATATTGGGGGAAATGACAGATGGACTAAAAACCTATAGTTGCCCAACATGACAAAGAGTATAAATAAAAGTTCAGGCAGCATTTGTTCTGTAGAAACAACCACATCTGCCCCCAAGCTTCAGCTCCAGTTTCACATGAACAATCCCACTGTCCTCTGTGTTCCCACAGAAATTCGAAACCTTTCTTATATATTTAGAGACAAACAGCCGCTGTCAGCGTAAAGTATTGCCAACCTTGACACCTGGGGTCTTTGGTAATGGTCATGGTGGTAGATGCTGATGTGTGTGTTCATTCCCTGTTTGTATGCATGCACTTAGTTGCCTGCATGATTTCAAAATTTATTGTAAACCAAACTGAAAGATTTTTTTTCATTGCATGCTTTAAAATGGTCATAATGTTAGTAAAAGTTTTTGATTGTGACACTTGTGGTTTTTCTGTCAGCTTGAAGGAGTTAGCCTGCTATGTGTCTTCACAGCGTGCTGAGCGGTGGCCTGTTTTCACACAAATAACCTGAGAAACATTTGGCAGAGAATAATACATAAATGTCAAATCAAGTCAAGACTTTTTGGTGTCTAACTGCCAATCATCTGACTAACATTAAATGTTCCAAAGGGCACTTGTGATTATTATCACCATTTTCAAGAACCCATACCCCCAGAACGTTTTAATCCAGTATATGTGCTCTTTTTTTGTTGCCATCTTTAATACGATCTGTTTGCCACTGGTGTATTCATTTGAATCCAAATTTGCCCTTTCTTTTAAGATGTTTTGTGTATTCTTGTGTACACTTTTACTTTTAAAAAGTAAAACTGATTCCTTCTGTCCTAAGCAGACTCTGCATTTGTCTTGGCTTCAATCTCGCCCGCTTGAATCCAACCTTTATCCAGTTACTGTGGCGTTTAAGACCCTACTCCCGCTATTAAAGACATTCATTTCAACCTCCTCTGCTACTGTAACCAAACACATACAGGGAGAAAAAAAAAGTTATTAAAAAATGAAGAAAGTGTTGAGACAATGAAGAAGCAAGGTGTTCAGGTAGAGAGTGATTCGCTCAGGGGAAAAGAGTAGTAAATGCTGCCCATTATCTCTCTCCTCTTCTCCCTCTCCCTTTTCATTCAATCACTTGAGGAGAGGAGGAGAGGAGACACGCCCAAACTAACTGCCCATTGGCCTGTAGGCATTTGGGAATGACTTTAACAATTGAAGAGGGAGGGAGAGAGCAAAAGTCACTGGCAGTTTAGAGGTCTTTGAATCATTGGCCCGGGCCTGTCAACAGGTGGCAGAGGGAGAGGCTTGGTGACGTTTAGTCCTTCAGAGAAACGAGAGAAAGAAAGTTAAAGAAAACCCTCAAGGGTAAGGCAATTTTGTCATTTTTCTCAGTGATTTAAGCATGGAAATTAATTTGCACTGCGTTCTATGTCTTTTTTGTATTGAAGGATTTAGTTTACTGTCCATTATCAGTCCAATTAACCTGTGGGTGTCTGACGATTTCAGAAGTTGTATTGGTAGGCTTTGTTCAGTTCAATGTAAGATTTGAAGTAATTTATTTTGTGACATTTCTAAATATGTAGGCTAAATGGAAGTAATTTTTGGTTGACTCTCGTAAGAAAAAAACCTTTGACGACAGTTGTTAATTCAAAGTTGTTTATTCTGTTGTGCTCAGAGAGTGCTCTTGTTTATTTCTACACAATCCCAAGGGGACCAATTATGTGTTTTCTTCCCTTTTGGCACTCTTTCTCTATCCATCAATCCATCTTTTTCACACTGCAAATTCCATCTCAGCTGGTTCTTCGCTCTCTCTCAGCTTGTCTTTCTCTCCATCCATCTAAACTCTGCGAGTTTAACTTGACACCTGGAATTTATCTTGTGTGACAGGACTGAAGCTGTTCTTATATTAGTTTGGGTTTGCATGGCAGCACTTTGTCTGTAAGAATGTTGTGGAAATCTTGGTCAGTGATAAATATTGATATGACAGGGTTTGACACACTGCATGAAGTTATATGAGCATTGTTGTAAAGTGTTGGTGCTCAGTATACAGTTGTTAAGTGTGGCATGTTTTTCTGCATTCACAAAAAACATTAAAAACATTGTATATTGTTCAGTGGTATAAAGTAACTAGGTACATTTACTCAAATACTGTAGTTAAGTATAAATTTGAGGTACTTTTACTTTACTTGAGTATTTCTATTACCTTCTACTTTATACTTCTATTCCACTACCTTTCAGAAGGGAAATATTGTACTTTTTATTCCACTGCATTTATTTAACAGCTATAGCTACTAGTTACCAAAACCATTTTGCATGCATTTAACTACCCAACAATATAAAACAGTTTAAATCTCCACCTCAAGCAACTACAACATTAAAGCACCACTACCTGGTAATGCATTAAAAAAATCATATCATATTACACTGACAGGGGTCATTCTGCATAATGGGTACTTTTACTTCAGTAACATTTTGAACGCACAACTTTTACTTGTAAGTATGTTTACTTTGTGGTATTGCTACTTTTACTTTACTTTTACTTTTATAATTTACTTAGTAAATTATCCAAATACTTCCTCCACCACTAATATTGTTTTTGTAGTATGTTGCTGAATGCATCATGTATTGTAATAAAAAAATTACAAATACAAAAGATATTTTTAAAAGTTTTTTAGTTAGAGACTCTATGAAAACAATTGGAAATTTGGATCCATTTTAAATCTAGTTTGAATATTTTTAAATGTTCCGACAATATTGCATAAATCAACAATTATTTTCACAGCAGCTGTCACAGCCTTTGATTTCTGCAATAATGTATCTGAGGTATTATTCACGATTTGCATATCCAGTTAATATCCACATTGTATTGTAGAAAATCCTATATTGTCTGTCAACAAAGCTGCCAGCGCTAATTTTCCTCTATGGTAATAACATAAATATTTATAATAACTATGTGCTGGGGTGATAGATATTCTCACAGGGCTGTCGATCCAGTAGATTTACCTTTAATGCTACTGTGCTGGCTCAGGGAATACACAGAAGCCCTCGCAAAATGAACTGCAGATGTGGGCCCTCAGCCATGCAAAATGATAGAGAGAGGGAGAAAGAGAGAGAGAGAGAAAGAAAGAAAGATACACACAACCCTGAGTGGGTGGCTTATAAAGTGTTCATATTGCATAACATGACTGCTTTCATGGAAACCTCACAACTCCAGTTTTTTCACGTACTTTCACTGATTGAAAATCACCCCTGGGCACATGAAAGCTACTCAAAATACGTTTTTATTATTTCTAAAAACGTATTTCTGCCTAGAACTGTTTCATTAATGCTCGGGTTGTGTTATTTTTCTTTCTTTTCAGTTGGTTAGGTTTTTATCTGACAGTCCCACTAAGGGGAATGGAGCCTCTATGGTTCTGATGAAGCAAGGTCCTTATCGAGGTCTACTTGTGGTTTGTATGGCAGCAGGAGGCAGACAGAATCATGAAGATATGAGCTCTGCTCTCAGACGATAATTGCTTTCAGCTTTGTTTTATTCATTTTAGTTTCCCTGTTCTGTCTGCAAGCTGCTGCGAAGGAAGGAAAAGAGGAAGGGAAAGAAACGTCCACAAGTTTGCAACCGCACATAAAGGCACAACCCTGCTGCTCCTCTTTTTAAATCCTCTCTTCTTCTCATCCTCAGGCTTGTAGGTTTGGTCCAGTGAGATTTGTCTTGAGTTGAAACCTGGCGAAACAGTCAGCCTTTTGTCTGAGGTTTAATGGCTCTCTAGAGAGGATAGGGCAAATGTGCACAGACTGACCAAGTCTTCTGCCACTGTTTCCAAAGCTCTGAGAGCATACAGAGATTTTTAGAAACACACACAGGCATCCCTACAGCTTGTCAAGAAGCCTTCAGTGAAAGATGTCTGGATCCCGACAGTATTGTCTCTAGGTGATTAAACTGCTGCTGTTACCTGCTGTTACATACTCTACACACATGGGTGTCCTATGCACTTCTTTCTCCCATACGAAAGAGTGAACACACATATGTAGTCAAACATTTTACAGGCCCATTGACATAGTGCTACTTTGACATAGAGAAGTTATTGTCAGGAAGGAATTTTTAACTGTTTATGGACATTTTACTTGAGGGTTTGAAAGACAGGTTGAAATGCTATCTGGATGGGCCATATGCAGAGTGAGAGCATCAACTGGATTGAAGCCATTCTGTTTTCCTGCTTAATCCTGCTTGACTTGGAATGACTAATGACAGTCAGCAGCCTTTAGATTATGAATGTGCTGGACTCTGATGCCAAACCAGAATTCAACATCTGCACAATTGACATCTGCTTCTCAAAAAAAAAAAAAAAAAAAAAAAAAAAAATCGGGAGGATTGAGGAGATCCTCAAAGTATTCCTTCCACCGTCCGACAACATCCCCAGTCGAGGTCAACAGCTCTCCACCCGCACCGTACAAGGTGTTGGTGAAGCACTGCTTCCCCCTCCTGAGCCGTCGGACGGTTTGCCAGAATTTCTTTGAGGCCGACCGATAGTCCTCCTCCATGGCCTCTCCGAACCTCTCCCAGTCCTGAGTTTTTGCCTCTGTGACCGCACGGGCTGCAGCACGCTTAGCCTGCCGGTACCTGTCAGCTGCCTCGGGAGTCCCACGAGCCAACAAGGCCCGATAGGACTCCTTCTTCAGCCTGACGGCATCCCTTACTTCCGGCGCCCACCACCGTGTTCGGGATTGCCGCCGCGACAGGCACCAGAAACCTTGCGACCACAGCTACGAGCCGCCGCATCGACAATGGAGGTGGAAAACATGGTCCACTCGGACTCAATGTCCCCAACCTCCCCGGGATCTGGGAGAAGCTCTCCGGAGGTGTGAGTTGTAGACCCTGCTGACAGAGGGCTCCGCCAGACGTTCCCAGCAGACCCTCACGATACGCTTGGGCCTGCCAAGTCTGTCCGGCTTCCTCCCCGCCAGCGGATCCAACTCACCACCAGGTGGTGATCGGTTGACAGCTCCGCCCCTCTCTTCACCCGAGTGTCCAAGACACGCGGCGGAGGTCAGATGATACGACAACAAAGTCGATCATCGACCTCCGCCTAGGTGTCCTGGTGCCACGTGCACTGATGGACACCCTTGTGCTTGAACATGGTGTTAGTTATGGACAAACTGTAACTAGCACAGAAGTCCAACAACTGAACACCGCTCGGGTTCAGATCAGGGGCCGCTCCTTCCGATTACCCCTCTCCAGGTGTCACTGTCGTTGCCCACGTGGGCGTTGAAGTCCCCAGTAGAACAACGGAGTCCCCGGGTGGTGCACTGTCTAGTACCCCTCCCAGGGACTCCAAGAAGGCCTGGTACTCTGCACTGCTGTTTGGCCCGTGAGGCGCCACAACAGTGAGAGACCTGTCCCCACCCGGAGGCGGAGGGACGCGACCCTCTCGCTCGCTGGGGTAAACTCCAACACGTGGCGGCTGAGCTGTGGGGCTATGAGCAGGCCCACACCAGCCCGCCGCCTCTCCCCGCCGGCAACGCCAGAGAAATGGAGCGTCCAGCCCCTCTCGAGGAGACGGGTTCCAGAGCCCAGGCTGTGCGTGGAGGCGAGGCCGACTATATCTAGCCGGTAACGCTCAACCTCCCGCACAAGCTCAGGCTCCTTCCCCCAGCGGTGACATTCCATGTCCCTAGAGCCAGTTTCTGTGTCCGGAGATCTGGTCGCGGCCCCTGCCTTCGACTGCCGCCCAGATCTCTCTGCACCGGCCCCTTACGGATCCTCCTGCGGGTGGTGGGTCCACGGGAGGACGGCCCCACGTCGCTCCTTCGGGCTGTGCCCGGCCGGGCCCGTGGGGAAAGGCCCGCCCACCAGGCGCTCGCCGTCGGACACCCACCCCAGGCCTGGCTCCAGGGTGGGGCCCGGTAGCGCCAATCCGGGCGACGTAACTGGCCTTGATTTTAAATAATCCATAAGGGTCTTCTGAACCGCTCTTGGTCTGACCCGTCACCCTGGACCTGTTTGCCATGGGTGACCCTACCAGGGGCATACAGCCCCAGGCAACATAGCTCCCAGGGTCATTCGGGTACTCAAACCCCTCCACCACGTTAAGGTGGCGGTTCAAGGAGGGGGACAGTGCCTCTGGACTGGCAGACCGGGGTGGTGGTCCCTCTGTATAAGAAGGGGGACCGGAGGGTGTGTTCCAATCACAGAGGGATCACACTTCTCAGCCTCCCCGGTAAGGTCTATTCCAGGGTACTGGAGAGGAGAATTCGTCCGATAGTCGAACCTCGGATTCAGGAGGAGCAGAGTGGTTTTCGTCCCGGTCGTGGAACACTGGACCAGCTCTATACTCTCCATCGGGTGCTCGAGGGTTCATGGGAGTTTGCCCAACCAGTCCACATGTGCTTTGTGGATCTGGAGAAGGCATTCGACCGTGTGCCCCGGGCGCTTTGTGGGGAGTGCTCTGGGAGTATGGGGTCCGGGGCCCTTTGCTAAGGGCTGTCCGGTCCCTGTATAACCGGAGCAGGAGCTGTGTTCGCATTGCCGGCAGTAAGTCAGACCTGTTCCCGGTGCATGTTGGACTCCGCCAGGGCTGCCCTTTGTCACCGGTTCTGTTCATAATTTATATGGACAGAATTTCTAGGCGCAGTCAGGGGCGGGAGGGTGTCCGGTTTGGGAACCACAGGATCTCATCTCTGCTGTTTGCAGATGATGTCGTTCTGATGGCTTCTTCAAACCAGGACCTGCAGCATGCACTGGGACGGTTTGCAGCCGAGTGTGAAGCAGCTGGGATGAGAATCAGCTCTTCCAAATCTGAGGCCATGGTTCTTGACCGGAAAAAGGTGGTTTGCTCTCTTCGCGTGGGTGGGGAGTCCTTGCCCCAAGTGGAGGAGTTTAAGTATCTCGGGGTCTTGTTCACGAGTGAGGGACGGATGGAGCGTGAGATTGACAGGCGGATCGGTGCAGCGTCTGCAGTGATGCGGGCGCTGTATCGGACCGTTGTGGTAAAGAAGGAGCTGAGTCGAAAGACAAAGCTCTCGATTTACGGTCAATCTACGCTCCTGCCCTCACCTATGGTCATGAGCTTTGGGTAGTGACCGAAAGGACAAGATCGCGGATACAAGCGGCCGAAATGGGCTTCCTCCGCCCGAGTGGCTGGGCGCTCCCTTAGAGATAGGGTGAGGAGCTCAGTCACACGGGGGGAGCTCGAGTAGAGCCGCTGCTCCTCCACGTCGAGAGGAGCCAGCTGAGGTGGCTAGGGCATCTGATCCGGATGCCTCCTGGACGCCTCCCTCGGGAGGTGTTCTGGGCATGTCCCACCGAGGCGGCCCCGGGAAGACCCAGGACACGCTGGAGGGACTATGTCTCTCGGCTGGCCTGGGAACGCCTCGGATCCCCGGGAGGAGCTGGAGGAAGTGTCTGGGGCGAAGGAAGTCTGGGAGTCCCTGCTTAGACTGCTGCCCCGCGACCCGGCCCCGGATAAGCGGAAGAAGATGGATGGATGGATGGATGGATGGAAAAAAATCGGGCGAAAACTTTCTGTTCTGCTTTGTGTCATGACAGCCACTTAATGCTGCATACATCCAGTATTTCATTCAGTGCTACCTTATCTTACCTGTCATTTCACTGTAACCACCATCTGCTCCATTAATCTTTTAACTACTTGAATATACAGTGGGGCAAAAAAGTACTTCTTACGAAGCCACTCCTTCGTTGCCCGGGCGGTGTGTTTGGGATCATTGTCATGCTGAAAGACCCAAGCCACGTTTCATCTTCACTGCCCTTGCTGATGGAAGGAGGTTTTCACTCAAAATCTCACGATACATGGCCCCATTCATTCTTTCCTTTACATGGATCAGTCGCCCTGGTCCCTTTGCAGAAAAACAGCCCCAAAGCATGATGTTTCCACCCCCATGCTTCACAGTAGGTATGGTGTTCTTTAGATGCAATACAGCATTCTTTCTCCTCCAAACACAACAAGTTGGTGGTTCAAGTGTGGTTCTGGGATTTTTGCTCACCGTTCTTGTGATCATTTTGACCCCACGGGGTGAGATCTTGTGTGGAGCCCCAGATCAAGGGAGATTATTAGTGGTCTTGTATGTTTTCCATTTTCTAATACTTGCTCCCACAGTTGATTTCTTCACACCAAGCTGCTTACCTATTTCAGATTCAGTCTTCCCAGCCTGGTGCAGGTCTACCATTTTGTTTCTGGTGTCCTTTGACAGCTCTTTGGTCTTGGCCATAGTGGAGTTTTGAGTGTGAAGGTTGTGGACAGGTGTCTTTTATACTGATAACGAGTTCAAACAGGTGCCATTAATACAGGTAACGAGTGGAGGACAGAGGAGCCTCTTAAAGAAGAAGTTACAAGTCTGTGAGAGCCAGAAATCTTGCTTGTTTGTAGGTGACCAAATACTTATTTTACCAAGGAATTGACCAATTAATTCATTAAAAATCTTACAATGTGATTTCCTGGATTTTTTCCCCCCATTCTGACTCTCATAGTTGAAGTGTACCTATAATGAAAATTACAGGCCTCTCTCATCTTTTTAAGTGGGAGAACTTGCACAATTGGTGGCTGACTAAATACTTTTTTGCCCCACTGTACATCTCCAAGTAGACTGTACATACTATACTGGAGCATATACCTCTATCTATCTATCTATCTATCTATCTATCTATCTATCTATCTATCTATCTATCTATCTATCTATCTATCTATAAATTCCTCCATCCATCATCCCTTAATCCATCCATCCATCCATAATTCCTCTAATCCATCCATTTATCCATTCAGTCAACATCCCTCGATCCATCCATCCACCCATCAGTCTATTCATCTATCTATAAATTAATCCATCCATCAGCCATTAACCAATTAATCCATCAATCCATCCTTCTTCTAATCCATCCATCCATCCATCCCTCAGCCATTAACCCATTAATCCATATATCCATTCATCCTTCTATCAATCCATCCTTCCTTTAATACATCAGGCATTAACCAATTAATCCATCCATCAATCCATTCATTCAACATCCCTTAATCCATCCATCCACCCATCAGTCTATCTATAAATTAATCCATCCATCAGCCATTAATCAATTAACCAATTAATCCATATATCCATCTATGTATTTATTCATATATCCATTAACCCATCCATCCATCCATTCAGATATACATTCATCCATCTATCTACACATTCATCAGTCAATCTCTTCATTCATTAATCCATTCATCTATTTATGCATCTATATATTTCTCCATTTATTCATTGACCTACTGATTCAATTAACTCTCCATCCATCCACCCATTCATTGATTTATTTATCATCCTTCCAACCATCTATCTACGCATACATCCATTTTCCATCCATTTTTCATCCATCATCCATCCATCCACTCATACATTCAAGCATCTGTTCATCCATCCATCTCTCCATCAATCCATCCACCTCACCGCCATTAATTCACAAATGTGACTGCCCTACTTCCCTTTCTATTCCCCATTTCCTCTCTCCATTAATCCCTCCATCTGTCTCTCCTTCCCACACCGGTACATTCTTAGCAGTCAGTAGCGGCCCTCTGCTATGCTTGGAAGGTCACAGTGCTATCTCCTCCAAGAGAAATAAGAAAAGGGCCTGAAAATGGCGAGCATCAAATAAAACCTTGACAGGGAGCTATAAACATGCTTGTTAAGCATCTCTGCGCGCCAATGCTCAGTGCCATTCCACATGACTATAGTAAACTGTCTATAATGTGGCTAACTGCTAGACTGTCACTGATTCAAACACACTCTCTCCATCATTCCCTCCTCATCACCTATTCACTCTCTCTCACTCACTTCATCTCTTTCACTCTTCAGTTTTTTTATTTCTATTTCCCTTACTTTCCACTTGTCTCTCTGCATCTCCTTCTCTTAATGTCTCTTTTACCTCATCTCTGGTTTGCCCTCCAAAGTCTTGGCCTTTGACAAAACACCCACTAAAGTTTTGGCGACCACATAGGGTCAAAAAAGCAATTTCCCAGTGATGTCATAGCTTTGATTTCTTGCACAGGCACCAGTCTCCGACCTCAAGCTTTTGACCAGCAGCAATCAAATACACAGCTAAAATAACCAAACCAGGTCAGCCGTATTGAACTTGGACTAGTTAGAAACAGGTCATGGTAATTACACGTCTATTTGTCTCCCTAAAGAAGGACTGGAGAATTTTGAATCACAGAACTACTTGAGTTACATCCTGTGTAAATTATCAGAGTGAAGATTCATAAGCCAAAGTTTATTTTACTGAAAACAAATTGTGTCCAATAGTAGTAGCTTTCCACCTTGAAAAAATGTAAAATCATTCATACCGCTCAAAAGGTCAGGTATTCTCACTTACTTAGGATTCCTGCTCAGAATCTCTGTTAATCTGATAATAGTATCATTATGGTGGCTGGAGGATTGGCAGGTTTTAGGTTCACTTGTTGACATTTTAATGTTCTGGCCAATGCTAAAACAGTGTCCAGTGGGAGTTTTGGGATCTGTTTTGCTCTCTGCACATGTTCTACTTTTCCATCTGTTTCAGTCTTTGATGCTCAACAAGCAAATGTTTTGATTACAAGGGTTTCCAATTGGTTAGGTCCTCCTCAAAGTTGCACCCAGTTAGCAAACATCAGAATACATTCAAAAAATTACACAAATACAAATATTATATTCAACTTTTATAGTTCTCACTGAAACATTCTTTGCTCAAAATAAGAATCAACGAGGAAGGGATTTTTTCTTTCATCACAATGTCCTACTAATAAAGACTGGAATAACATGTTCCTGTCTCTTCTCCCTTCTCCCTTCTATTCTATGGTTACCTAGAGTATGCGCAGTATTATAACAATTTTGCAGTGCATGCATATTCCATTGAATAATTCTGTATGATTTCAAACAAATCCAACATATTTATTTTATTTATTTAAGCATGTATGCTACTGTATATATTGCTATGCAGTTTTCCAGTTGTTAAACATCACAACAGTGCCCCCAACACTTCATTACTGAGCTTTAAGTTACTCTAGAGGTTTTGTGTTTCCATAGACCACACAAGCTCAGTGCAGTTCTTTCTGCCGCAATTCAAACTTTTACACCAGAATGTTAAATTCAGACCAAAGTCCAAAAAAAGACCTACTGAAGGTTAAAACAGGCCCACAGTTTTGAAGCATGTAATTTGGTTCCCTGGGAAAACCGTTGCAAGGTTTTAAGTTCACATGACATCACTGTCATTAGACACAATGACATCATCACTGAGGATAACTTTCTGCGCTCTCTGAAGCTCTGAAACGCCTGACTTAGCACAATTTATGGTTTGGAGCAAAAGGATCTCTGGCAAAGTGATGACTGCTCACTTTCTGCTGCCATACTGTGGAATGAGAGCCTAACTCACGCACACACACCACAGTGACATAATGGCTCCTGAGATTAAATATACAGCAGCGTGCCCCACTGAATGTAACGTAACTTATGCATTCCCAAGATAATATTTCTGTC
This sequence comes from Siniperca chuatsi, assembly GCF_020085105.1. Taxonomy (NCBI): domain Eukaryota; kingdom Metazoa; phylum Chordata; class Actinopteri; order Centrarchiformes; family Sinipercidae; genus Siniperca; species Siniperca chuatsi. Next base: position 15,345,076 of record NC_058054.1, on the reverse strand, counting down.
TTCAGTTCTCTATAAAACACTGACAATGGAAAGTACAACGTGACCCTCTTTCAATCTGGAGACTCAAGTCCATTCAGCCATGACGACAAACATCTACAGTTTTGGTAGTCTGTTACACATAGTTCATGCCAAAGATACAATCTCTACAAAATGTAGAAACTCACACTAAAAAACAGATGGAATATATATTTCCTCTCCACATGAAGCATTTTCTCATGCCACTCTGTGTGAGAATCTTGGAAGTGAATTGAAGGTGCCCAACAGTCAGCAGTGAGGAGTTTAGTTTTGTTCTTATTGATGTTTCTATTGTGTAAGGTAAAAACAACTTTATTTAAGTGAATACTCTTTTGGAAAATATGCTTATGAGGTGAATGGGTTTTTTTTTTTGCCTTGCCTTAGCTTACCTTCAACCACAATTTAGTTTTTGTTTTTTTCTGTAAATAAGCTGTTTCTTTAGAGAGGAAATCTTCCTGAGAGTTGGACAACAAGATTGGCACCACTCTCATGTCTATGCATTAAGCACAGAGCTGGAGTCAGGAGGCTATTAGCCTATCTTAGCATAAAGACTGGAAACGGGGGGGAAACACCATACCTGGCTCTCCCAAAAGTAAAAAATATACACCAATCAGAACCTTTAAAGCTCAAACATTAACATGTTGTATCTATTTTTTTTTTTATCCGTACAAACATGGCAGAGGTATCAAGCTTCTCATCTAAGTCTCGAAGAGCAAATTAACAAGTACATGATGTACCATAGCACACTGGCACTGCAATGGGTATAATAATATAATAGCTACTACTTTTGTGTTTTTGTTTTCTATCCTTGAACAATAACTGCTGTTAAAACCACAAATTACCCTTCTTTCGTTTTTACCATTTCATGGAAACATTACATTCAATTATCACAGTTTTTATCTCCCAGTCAGTGCTCCACATGCTCACAAACGCTGTCCAAATTTAAAAAAAAAGATATTACAAAGGGGTTCCATAAATGGTGTTCTTTAGACATATATAATTTATTGCATTCTATAGTTACACTTGAAAACAGCCTCATGCTTTCTGATGGCTCCACAAATCAGCTTAAAAGCAGCAGTCAACATTTTGGGTATCCTGTGTGAACTGGATGTCTGTTTCAGAAAAAGAAATAGTGTGAAGGTTCAGAAAAATTAGCAATTATCTGCTCTTATCTTCTATGTCCTCTAGCCATGACCATCAGACTCCTGGGGAGGGCCCTGCGCCTGTTGGCCCTACTCTGCACCATGTTACCCTTCAGCTCTGCCGACAACCACCCAGACCCCTCAGCCCCAGAGCAGGGAGTCACCTTCAGCCATGTCTATAAAATCGACATCCCGGGGAGCTCCAGTTGTAAACTTGAGCGTCTACCTACCCAGGATGAAACAGGTCATAAAAAAAAATAAAAATTAGAGTGAGAAAGACCACAACTGAGAATAATTACAGACAAGAGAAGGAATATGAGTTGATTATGAGTATGTGTATGCAGAAAGCTGAGTGAAATTATGTATATAACCAGAAGAGAAGCTGATAAATTAACTGTTTTTGAAAGATGATAAAAACAAGATTTTTCAAAACAGAAATATATAATTTAATTGAATGTATGTCACTGTGAAGGTTATTATAATAAAGGAATGTAGTTTGGTATTGACATATTTACAGTATTACATATTTTACCTCACATACTGGATGCTGACATTACTGTAAAAGTTATGGCTCACCCTTGTTTTGGTATCTTTTTGGCCTCTTCATTTTTTAAACAGCATGTAATGCTTATTTAGATATATACTAATATTATACTAATTTTCTGTATCATTGTGTGTGAGCATTGTGACTGATTACAGTACATGTAGAAATGAAAAAGTTGAATTTTTGTCATATTTTGTAGGTCTACAGACAGAGACCACTACAAGTGGAGGGAACGACATCATCTTCAAACACAATATCAGGCTGCAGACACCAAAGTGTGACTGTGAGGAGTCTGAAAGCTTCAAGTCACTCTTGTACAGAGTCAACGGCCTGGAGGAAGAAGTCAACTACCTAAAGACCCAGTGTACTCAGGGATGTTGTGGAAAAGGTGGTGCTGCAGGTAAGCTGTGTCACAACCTAATATAGTTGGGAGGCTGAGCTGGGAAGTCAACTCTTGACCAACAATTGATAAGGTAAACAGGGTAAACAAGTGAAAAGAGGAGTTTGCAGTAGGGAGGAAGCTGCAAACAATCTTACATCCTGAAAACTGTATGTTTCTTTTCTATGAGTCATTTATTATTTAGTATGCATATGTAGAAGGAATATAATCAGTGAGTAAGTAAGAGTAAGTGAAGAGATCTACAATTCTATCCAATACCTAAAAATAATTTACCTACCCACCACCTAATTACACATTTTCACCGTTATCTTTCTCAAGGAGTGGACACGAGCTGTAGTGGCCATGGTACCTACCAACACGACACCTGCAGCTGCCTCTGCAACCCTGGATGGGAAGGCCTAGATTGCTCAGTGTCCTCCTGCCCTAACGAGTGCAATGATAATGGCCGATGTGTGGATGGGAAGTGTGTGTGCCATCAGGGCTACACAGGAGACGACTGCAGCCAGCTGATGTGTCCAGACAACTGCAACGACAAGGGACACTGCGTGGACGGAAAATGTGTGTGTTTCCCTCACTTCACCGGTGAGGTTTGCAGCGTCCAGAAGTGTCCCAATGACTGCATTGGTAATGGCCAGTGTGTGGATGGCCAGTGCATCTGTGAGGAAGGCTTTTATGGGGAAGACTGTTCATTAGGTAAACTCTTCAAATGCTTAACAACACGAACTCTATGGATTTTTTTCATTGTATGTATAGTAACTCATGAAATAGGTGGTGCTAGAGTCTTAGTGAACTAAGTTAACTTTCTTCTTCTTCTTCTTTTCCTTTCGGCTGTTCCCTTTCAGGGGTCGCCACAGCGAATCATGTGCCTCCATCTAACCCTGTCCTCTGCATCCTCTTCACTCACACCAATTAACTTCATGTCCTCTCTCACTACATCCATAAATCTCCTCTTTGGTCTTCCTCTAGACCTCCTGCCTGGCAGCTCCAACCTCAGCATCCTTCTACCAATATATTCACAGTCTCTCCTCTGAACATGTCCAAACCGCCTCAATCTGGCCTCTCTGACTTTATCTCCGAAACATCTAACATAAGCTGTCCCTGAGCTAAGTTAACCTTACAGTACTATAACTGGTGAGCTAATGTTAACGGCTAATACGCTAGCAAGACGGGAACATCTGTTAGCTAGCAGTTATCTTATATTGTATCTGTAACATTATTGTGCCATTAACTCCCCTCAGGCATTTTGTTATCAAGATTGTAATCATTTCATTCAATTAAGAGTTATTAAAGGGGAACAACAAGCTAACGGGACAATAATGTGTCAGAGTCATCCCTGGTCAAAGTTCACCAAAGCAAACTGCATAGAGAGGCGAAGTCCCTCCCCTTCCGGTGTCCCCCATGGTACCTTATATCAGAAAACATATTAATGATGAGAATTACAGCAGTTTGAAGGGAGCCGGATCTTATGGCCCTATTCCTTTCGGAGAGCTGGCTCTTTCGGCTCCCAAAAGGCTCTTCATTTAGTACCACTTCTGCTGGTCACTGCCTAAATTACGTTCTTATTTGTTGCAAGAAATAAATATGCAAGATTCTTCATCTGCAATACATTAAAATATTCAGTCATTTTGATGGTTAAAAAGTAGGATATGTCAAGAATAACTATCTCCAGTTGTATAACAAAAATAACTCTACTAATGAAATAGTATGCTTAATAAATAATTACACAACTCTATACAGACACATACAGTATATTTCAGTTTAATTTCTATGATATAATATGAAACAAAAAATATTTCTGCTCTGTTCAAAAGTGTTATTTGTTTGTTGTCGTGTCATTTCTTTTGCCGCTGAGGGGGGTGCGAAATCAGCTCTCAGGCAGGCCCATCATTCACTTAAATGAGCCAGTTCATAGCCAACTCATTCGCGACCGACACATCACGAAAAAATATGTATGGCAGTCAATAGTGAGAGACAAATAATTTTTTTATCCCGTTTGAGTTGTGCCATGAATTACACATATGATGTTTGTCAATTTAAAAGATAATTTTGCATGTCAAGAAAGTCGCACTTTGTCGTAGGTTTGTCGTAGCACCATTTAGTTTTGTGTGAAACTGCTTGGTGAACTACATCTCTTGCTCGCACAATATGATATCCCTTGTAATGCTAGCTTACCTGATGGGTTTTATCCAGCGACTCCTGGTCCTTTTATCAGGTGGGAAGCGGAAGAACAAGCAAGACCCGTAGCTCGTGTTACTAAATCCATTACTTTATACATCCATGTACGAAACACATAGGCATCATAGCTTCAGCGGCTTTGGGTAGCTTGTGGAGAGAAAAATTCATGACCCCACTTGCGCGACTTTCAGGTGTGTAGTCCTCTATGGAATGGTCTTTCTAATTATGTATTTTCGCAGTCTTATACTTCAACAGTTTTACGACAAACTGCAACTTTCTTGACACGGCTCAACAATAAGGATTGCCCGATTGCCCGGGGCAAGTAAAGCTAGCAACTCACTTGCCCGATAAAAAATAATTAAACACATGTATTTTTCCAGAGTTAATGGTGGAAGTAGCTAAGGAGTGAAGCATCTCAGTTCCTTCTCATCTCTGTTATGAGTTGCACATACAGATTGGGCACTCGCGAGTAGGGATGGGTTCCAAAGCCTAGTATTAAACGGGCCCTGGGGCTAAATCATTAAAGACCGTAGTATTATCACGCTCGCTGCAGCCTCTCTGCTGTCTGTGTCAGGCTGAGCTCCTCCACACACAAGAAGCACAGCGGTCAGCAGATCAAAGAGGCTGCGGTGGAGATTACTCGAGTTGACAACAACTACTCTCGTTACTGTAAGTAAGTGCAATAAAACCTCTGTGAGTAAAAAGCAATATGTTATCAATACATCTGTTCAACAAGCATAAACGTGAACATGTAAAGCAACATTTTAATCTGTTCTGTCTGCAGTCTCTCACATGTTTTACACAAGCACAGCGAGCTAGCTCGGCTAATAGCGAACTGTTACAAACAACTAAAATGAAAACTGTCTGTATGTAGTCTGACTGTTTATCTTAGTTTGCCATGATTCTTAAAATTTTACAAATTCTTCTGAGACAAACCAGCCTCTCCTCCTCTCTACCAGCGGTAACTCACCTGCAGCAGCAGCAGAGGGAGGAGGACAGAGGACAGGAGGAAGGACTGATACTGAATGATGTCTGAATTCTTTATTCTTTCTAAACCTCACCTCTTATTATTGAGATTATATAATTATATATATATATTTGCTGTTGTAAACATTATTATCAAAAAATTATTTGTCTCTCGCTATCGATTACCGTAGATATTTTTTCCGAAATAAGGTCTCATGGTGGTCCAGCGGAAGGGCAGGGACTTCGCCTCTCTATTGAAATGAATTGATTTCACCATGAAATCTGTCATTTCTTAAGTTGGTGTAACAGGGCCTTAAAGTGGACTAAATCTACATTGTTGTTACCTTTGATGGTCAGACAGTTTGACAATTTTGATGAGAAATTCATAAAGAAAAATTACCAGCATATTTTCCAGTCTATTTGACCCCTGTAGACATATCATTCATACATGTTTTCTTCCTTTGGGCAGTTCATATCCTAACTACCAGCAACATTTCCGATGTGTCCTGTAGAGATGAATGGTGTCTGAGTAAGCATATTCCACCATGATCGTTTTATGGGTAAATTATTTATCTGAGGTGCAGCATAAAAACTATTTATGGCCCAGGCTTGTATTTAGTTTGATCTGTGTTTCTCATGAGAATTAACATTTACATTTCACCTTTTTACTTTGTCACCTCTATGGCTCTGCTGGCATTAAGCTGTGAATATTAACTACTATCTCATGGAAAACACAGACGCTACTAGGAGCTCTGGAACCATTAAAAATACAACACTTGCCCCAAAAGCCCAGCTCACCTTCATATAAATTTCCTTCCTATATTATTTAGTAAAAACTTTTATAATCTACCTGAATGTATTCTTGGGTCTTACAGCAATCCATTTGTGCTTGTACCAGCTTAGCTGCTATCATCTGTTTAATTAATGCTGCAGGGCCAATTAGGTTTACCTTTTACCATTTGCAAGTAACTAAAGTTGTGAATAACTACAGTTCTAAGATCTGCAGAAACACTACAGCTTTGAGTAGTAGTCCAATTAATTTTCACAACCTGTACATGTAACCTGATAAGGAGGTGAACAGCGAAAGATATGAAATGTTGATAACATTTTTCACACATTGAAAAACAGCTGTAGCCTACTTATCTTTACACCTTATTTTTAATGAGCTATTAGCTCCAAATACTGGAGGTGCAGACCAATTAAAAAAACTTAAGATGATAAGCTTAAAATGTTGATATGATTTAGAGGCAAGTTAAACTAGGAGACTCTTCTGAAATTGATGTGACTCGATCAGCTAGATCATTTCTTTAGTGAAGAGTCACCACCTCGTTTTGTGTTGTTGGACTACAAAAACACACAATCCACTCACGGTCATAGTGGTGATGTTACAGAATGGTGTTTATTTTCGCTCATAAACAACCTTTGATTGAGTTCAGACACCGGTTTGTAGAGCACAGTCAACAGAGTTAAGCC